>NC_091443.1:83601019-83915463 GCF_964237555.1 Oryctolagus cuniculus
GAACTACATTCCCCAGCCCATTCTCTGATTTCCTTTTTCTTCACATCTTTCTCTTCTTCTGACATTCCTTATATACTTGTTGGATGTCTCCCCAACACTCAACTCCTGAGGCAGAGACTTAGTGTTCCTTGGTTGACTGCTGTATTTGTAGGGCTTTTAGCATGGTGCCGGGCACACAGGAGCTAAAAAAATTTTGTTGTTGAATGAATGAATGAAGCTCAAACATGAACTGAATGAATGCATGAAGACGGCATAATGCAGTTACCCATGGAGACAGCAAAGTCTCTGGAAGTGTGCAGGGAACATGGGAGCAGCCTATACAGATGGTGAGGCAAGGGCTAAATGAGACGGCCTGGGGGTGGGAAAGGAGAGGTTTGTGCAGGAGGAGAGATTCCGGAAGGTAACACACAGAGGCAGCAGTGGAGAACACACACTGACCCCAGGACCCAAAGCGGAGGTGAGGCAATCAATAGAAAAGTTAAAATGCCTCTTTGAAACCCTTCTGATAAAATCGATTTGGTCATTACCAGAGCTGAACACAGGGCACGCATGCTTCATCTGTTGGAAAGATCTTTATGATCTTGTTAACGGATCCCCAACACAGAAGCTGTAAAGGTTATAACCCAACTTGTAAAGCTAATCTCATATTGGCTCTGGGATAATAAAGAACCTACAGAAAAATTTCCACTTAACCATATGCTGTAGCAAGAAGCAGGGCCTGCTGATTTCTCATCCATGGCAAATCAGAGAGCTTAGCTTTCCCCTTTCTGAGATGGAGATAACTATTTTGTTAACAATGATTTCAGTACTCAGGGTTTTAGATATAACTGCTTAGAGGTTAACTTGTGTTTAACAATGTCCTACCTACTCAAAGTGATTTTAAATAAATATCAGGGTGCCATTGCCACGGAGTTAGATTGGAAACTGCAGTTTGGTAAAATCCTCTTTACCACACTTTTTTTTTAACTGCTTTTAAAATATATATAACTTTGTTTAATATTTTTATGCCTGCAACTTAAAATGCTTAGTTTATTATTATCATTACTTGATATGTGAGACTTGGGTCATTCTCCTTGAATGAAATAACATTATTTCTTAACTCATACATGCTCGGACCACCCAGGCATGTGTATGGGTGCGACACACAAAGGGAAAGTGATGGGGCCAGTGTTGTGACCCAGTGATGTAAGCTACTACTTACAATGCCAGCATTCCACATCAGAGTGCTGGTTAAACAACTGGCTACTCTGCTTCCAATCTGGTTCCCTGCTAATGTGCCCAGGAAAGTAGTAGATGACATCTCAAGAACTGGACCCCTACTACCAACACAGGAGACCCAGCTGGAGTTCTGGGCTCCTGGCTTTGGCCTGGCCCAGCCCCAACCATTGTAGCCATTTGGGGAGTGAACCAACAGATGGAAGATCTCTTTCTCTGTCTGTCTCTGTCTCTGCTTTTCTCTCTGTTATTCTGCCTTTCAAATAAATAAAACTCATCTAAAAAAAAAAAAGAAAAGAAAGGGAAATGAAGTTTTGCTATATAGTGGGTCCAGAAAACAAAACAAAATAACCATTACAAAAATTTTCTGAGTGGTCTTGAAAAAGGGGGAAAATTGAGTGTATCAGGCATTTCACTTCAAGGGGACACACACTGAAATATGTAGGGATGAAATGATGCCATGTTCAGGGTCTGCTTTCAAATGGTTTAGTGGAACGGCATTGTGGCATGGCAGGTTAAGCCACTGCTTAGGACACCCACAGCCCATATCAGAATGCTGGCTTAAGTCACAGCTCCTCAATTTCTAATCCAGCTTCCTGCTAAGGTGTTCTGGAAGGCAGCAGAAGATGGCTCAAATGCTTGGGGCTCTGTGCCCTTGTGGGAGACTTGGATGGAGTTCAGGGATTCTGGCTTCAGCCTAGCCCAGCCCTGGCTATTGTAGGCATTTAGGGAATGAACCAGTGGATGGAAGATATCTGTCTCTTTCTCTCTGTTGCTCTGCCTTTTAAATAAATGGAAATAAATAAACATTAAAATAGTTTAACAAAGGAAAAAGGGGCAGGTAGTAGTTACAAAAATTTTGGCTGTGAAACTCAAAAAAGTGATAAATGAACGAATGGAGATGAGATAAAAAAAAGTGGCGAATCTTTTAAGTGTTGAATCTGGGCAAGGGGTATATGGCAGTTGACTGTACAGTTGCCCCTCTCATTTATATAGGTTTGAAATTTCCATGAGAAAAAAATTAAAGCCAGTAAGGACTTGCTAGAAAGCTTCAGAAAGAGGTTCAGTCTCCCTTACATAGAGTGTGTGAGCAACTCCCTATACCCAGCGATACACATCAACAGTATTAGCTCAACAGTGAAAAAGGTGTTACTTCTTGAAAGAAACTTTTAATACTTTAGAACACCAAAGATACCAATAATTCATCTGTGTTGGTACATATATTCATTTTATGTTACTTTTGAAAAGAAATACTCATTGTTTTTAATGAGTTCTTAGGCTTTCCTATCATGTTCTGCCAACCTTGGTACTTCAGGAACATAAATTCATTGGGACTGGAATTTGCTGTGTCCCAGGGAAGGAAACATGTCGGGAGAAATCAATCAGAATACCTGGACTTGGAATCCCCACCACCCACACTCCTGGGGCCTCCACCACCTTTTTACTCTAGTTTTCATGGATCTGCCCTCTCCGACAACCTTTGGCTTGGTTCCTTTAGTCCTTGGTAGCCCATGGTTTATTGGCTGGAGTAGGAATCCCATCAGTGGCAGGTAGGAAATAAGAGCCACTCTTAAAAAGCAGGTCAGCTCGGGTACATGGAAACAGAAACAGAATCCTAAGAAGTCCCTTGGTCAGTGATCTCAAAGGAGAAACAGAAATCTAGTAGCTTCTCTGAAGCAGCTAGAAGGAGGCAGGTGGTGGTCTCTAAGCCGCAGTTCAGTTCCTCTGCAGAGAGTTTCAATTCATCTTTCCCACCCTTGTTCAAAGCACTTGGAGGATTTACCCATCAGTCATTTTTTTTTTTTTTTTTGAGTGCTACATTTTGAAACTCATCTGAAGGCAGTTCAAGGCCACTTTGCAGTCGACTATTCTAACAACAGATCCGTTATAGCTGGCAGCATATTTTCCAGCCACCTTCTGATTTTGTCATCTCCCTCTGTCAAATGAACACTGAGAATATTTTAGAACCATTTTTTTTTTTCAATGAGGAAACTGAGTGTCTGAAAGGAGAAGGGATGTGTCCAAGATCAAGTGGTCTCTGGATGGCAGGGCTGGGGCCAGAGTTCAGTTAAGTAACCTTTCTCAGTAATCACTGAAATTAGTTTTTCTTCTCCATTGATACCTGGCTGAATCCTTTATGTGTTCCTCCCAAACTTAACAACAGAAGCCAAAGGTATCAAGGTAAACACCAGAATCCTGGTTTCAAAGAGTTCCCTGTGGTCTCCACTCCTTTCCTCATCAACCTTCCTCCAGTAGGCTCTCCTAGATTTACATTCTGCTTATTCCTTCTCTTTGTGCAGTTTGGATCTGGTAAACCAGATTTAGATGGTTGACCACTGTATAAGTAAATGCTCTTGATTCCACTCCCTGTATTTATGAGCAAGCGATGTTCAGCTTGGAAAGGGCCTCGCTCAGCCTGGAGGACACTCCTAGCTGCTGGAGTGACAGACTGGGCCCTTAGGATATTGTACTAGCCAAATGCATGAAGACCAACTTTGCTATACACAGCTATGCGTTCCATTCTCTGCCCTTTCACCCACATAATGCAAAAATAGCACTCTCAATGCTTTGATGGATTTGGATAGCAACCCCTACCCAGTGAGGTAGCTGTAAGTTACCTCTAATTTCAGAGCTGTCACTAATTGGTCCCAGAATCTTTTTCACTCAAGGTCTACAGAGCCAAAGAAAAGCTTGAACCTATTTGACCATTTCACTAATGGATAATGTATGGACAACTTGATCGTCCAGTACAAAGTGGAACTGGTTTGCATACAAAAACTCAGGCATCTATATGCCCTGCTTCCCCTGGCTGCCTGCATAACTGTTCTCCATGCCCCCTATTACAGCCAGGCATTAGGTCAGGTCGGGGGGATACAGCAGTAAACAAGGTAACAATGATCCCTGCACTCAGGAAGCTTAGGAGAAAAAGTATACTAGTATCAGCCAAAGCCTCCTTCATGGGTATTCAAATTCTATTCCATCCACATATTTTAAAAGCATATTATTTGAGAGAGAGAGTGGGAGAGAGACAGAGCACTCCTATTTACTGGTTCACTCTTCAAATGCTGGGGCTGGGTCAGCCAAAGCTGGGACCCAGGAACTTAATCTGTGTCTCGCACACAGGTGGCAAGAATCCATTCATTTGAGCCATCACTTGATGCCTCCCAGGGTCTGCATTAGCAGGAAGCTGGAGTCAGGAACTGGAGTTGGGCTTTGAATCCAGGGACTCCAATGGATGATACAGATGTCTTACCAGCAAATTAACTTCTAGGACAAACACTATCTTGGCCATGCATTTTTGCATCAACCCAACCTATATTCCTAAAGTCATCTCTTCTCCCTGAGGAGGCCTAAACTCAGATCTTCATATTCATGAAATTTAGAAGCAAAAAGTATTTTAGGGGCACAGAAAAAATTCAGGCTGTATTAATCCAGCCATTAACAATTCCCCTTTTCATGTTTGGACACTTGACCCTGTGTTGACTTTTTTGTGTGACAATATCCATCACAGTATGTATGTGACAGGGACCTCTTCTACATAGCGACATTCCAGTCAATGAGGGACCACATGAGAAACAGTGGTCCCATAAGAGTGAAATGGAGCTGAAAAATTCCTATGGCTTAGCAACTGTCATGACATTAGAGTGTAACACGTTTTGCACCTGTCTTGATGATGCTGGTGTGAACAAACCTATCATACTGCCAGTGACTGGGGCTCTCGGTTACATCAAGAGGTCAAGTGATTGATCTCCGCCTGTAGTCTGGGTAAACGCACTCTATGATCTTCACACAACAATGAAACTGTCTAATGATGAAGTTCTTACAACAATCCCCGTCGTTAAGCAACCCAAGACTCTTTCACTGAACAGATATCTTGATTTTTTTTTAAACCTCACTGTTCAAAAGATGCTGACACATGATCTAAATATTCTGAATCATTCTTCCAACTGCTATCTGATGAAGATAACTATTCTTCATGTACACAAATGAAACCCGTGCCTCAGTTTCCAAGGTAACACCAAAGAAAACACTTCCTCTCCCCGCTGACAAGAAAGGTCAGACGTCTTTGAACTCAGACACAAGGGACCTTCCACTGAGCTCAACATCCTTCTGACTTCCATGTCTTTCCCCCAGCAGTCGCACTTTGTGTCACTTACTGGAGGGCACTTTAAATAGGGCTCTGAAAGGTACACGGATGAAACAAGGAAACTTTCAGGATTTTGGTTCCAGCAAATGAAGGCAAGAGTGACTCATCAGAGTGAGTCAGCCTCCGACAGCGAGTTCGCCACACGACCACCGTGCTGCAGATAAACCACCCAGCCGCAAGAATTCCTACATCCCTTAGAAGCTGACAGCAGTCTTATTATTATTATATATGCAGCAGAAACTCTGAGGCTTACTGTAAGTCATCATTTTATATGGTTTTACCAGTGACAGTAAAATACCGCCACAAGTGGCACTGTCAACTTTGCTGTGAGCACTCCCTTTTCTGCACGGTGACATTCAAAGTACAGAGTCTCCTTCGTCTACGGCGCTGTCCTATCAGCTCGCTAATGGGAACAATTCATTTAACCTGCACGCGAAGTACAGCCCGGGAGCCGAGTAATATGTACAGGATCCAGGGGGAATCGGGCCTCCCAGCCTGCCCCTCCTGCCATTTGATTCATTGACGAGAGTTCTACTTTCTTTCCACTTAGGCTGACTTACAGAAAAAAAAAAAAAAAAAGGACATTCCAGGAAAATTAAGTTAACTATTAGCCAAATCCCCTCAAGCTGCTGGCTTGGGTTGTATAACAACTCCCTAATTCCAGAAGCTAAGAAACAAGAGGCGTTTTCTCTGATTTCCTTTTGTCTTAACACCCTTGCGCTCCCTTCTCCCCTCCTCTCAGCCCAACACACAGGGCCATGAATGCCTTGGACAGTCTCAATAGCTCATAAATCTCATCTGTTTTAATTACAGGGTGCTTCTGCTTATACTGTGGTGCAATCCGGCTTCATAAAATACCCACTTTCCATGACTTGAGTTGGCTGCCTTTGACCCGTGCACCAGATAACACTTGCAGAGCCCAAATTCCAGAAACAGCAGCTGCAATTATGAATGTATTAAACCGTTGTTCTAAGATGACTAAACGCATTATTTCTGCTGCAGAAGAAAATGCTGAGGTGAAGCAGGAGCAAAGGTAAAAGACCTGGTTTTCCTAAAATGGATAGAGCCTTGGAGGCGTTTTTATTCTCGAAGGACCCAGTCCTGATTCTTCTGATCATTTTTCAAATCAACTTAATGAGTGTGAGATGGCCCTCTCATTAAACAGATATAATAGGTAAATATTCCTTGCTTTTCGGGTGGGTAACTGTAATAGACTTTTCTGAGACTCTTAAAGGTTTGGAAGAGAGTCTCTAAGGGGACCTGATTTCTAAAGGACACTTTCTGTCCTACTCTTACCCTGGGCAGGGGCTGTCACACTTACCAGGGACAGACTGTTCGGTTCTAACCAACGAAAACGTAACACTCAATGGTACAGCTTGCTTGTCATAGGATTTTTGAGTTCCCCAGAGCCAGCATTGTAGTGCACTGGGCTAAGCCACTTCCCAGGACACCAGCATCCCATACTGGCTTGAGTCCTGGCTGCTCTGCTACCAATCTAGCTTCCTACTAATGTACCTTGGAGAGCAGCAGAAGATGGCCCAAGTGCTTGGGCCCCCTGCCACCTACATGGAAAACCCAGATGGAGCTCCTGGATTCTGGCTTTAGCCTATACCAGCGTCAATATTGTGTCTGTTAGGGGAGTGAACCAGCAGATGGAAGATCTCTATCCATCTGCCTTCCAAATAAATAATTTAAAAAATTAATTTCCCTTTACATATTATACCTCTACTTAGGACTTCCCTAAAAGTCAACAAATTCCAAGGCAGCTGGGACAACAACCATGGAGAGAGAATAAGGAGCTTATGCACAAGCCGTGCATCCCTCACAGTGTCCCCTCCCTGCTCCCAAGCACAGCCCAAACTGCAACATGACCTTTCTAGGGATCACTGTTTACAAAGTGGACATGAACAGTGCACAAAGCCTCCTCTAGCCAGCTGCTCTGTCTTAACCTGCAGCGTTGTCTGCATTTGCTGTTTCCTTCCAGAAAAGTTGGTCAACTCACATCTACTTACTGCTCCCAAATGCCAGAGACTTCCCAGCAGCTCATACCCCGCAGTCCCTCGGCCTGCTCCAGATCAAACCTGGACTGCCCTTGTGATCCTGAAATGGGACCCGTCACCTAGCACCATCTGCGGTCTGCAGCGGCCCTGAACAAACACATAACTCTAATTTTTACACTTTCCCCAAATTTCCCAAGTTATTTTTGTTATTTCAAAATCCAGGGCTTTATTATAAATTTATAGTGTGCCTGGGGCAACTCCATTCATATTCTATGGTATCTCATTCACAGCTCCTTGGGGATGGAAGCACGGAGTTAGCCCTCTCCATCAACTAATAACACTCCCACCTGTGATGCGCCTTTACCAGGACAACATAAGAGGCTCCTGTGGGGTTCCCCACAAATGTAAAAAATAAATGCCTACAAAGTGAAAGTGATGACATGCCACCCCTGAAGTCGGAGCACCCAGGTAAGCTGGCAAAAACGCTTTCGTGGGTGCAGTTATGAAGGGATGGTCTGCTTTGATAGAGACTGGTATGCTGGGTAAGTTCTAAGTGATTTTTCTGCATCTCTTGTGTAAATTGAGATTTTTGCCCTCTCCTCTTTTCAGGTGTGCCAGCAGTCACAGGCAAGTTGCAAGAGAGGCAAATGCTGTTGGCTCCATTGCCCATTTTGCAGGCAGTAATTTAAGAACAACGCAAAAATCACATTAAGAGCTGGTTTGCTTTTGATTACTGCCATGTGCTGACAATTCTAAGAAGTCAGTAATAAAATATTCCACCCTCAGGGATCCACCACACCCATCGCTGGCCCCCTATGTGATGTGCTTTGATGCAAGCATTCCACTATCTTTCTTAGAAGGATACAACATCATTTTAATAATGAAAGTAATCAATCTTAACCACAGAACTTCTAGCTAAAAATTTTTAAATGCTTTTACAACTATTCATTTTGTCACTTATTAATAATCATAGCCCTTTATGCCATTTCTATGTTTTTCCAGTATTAAACATAATTCTAGCACAAACTTCCTGGTTTCATACTTCATTTTTGGCGTTTGTGATTTTTTTAAAGTGAATTTTCAAAGTTTAATTTTTACAAAGAACTGGATATATCATGGAAGTGTTTGGTAGAGAACACTTACCAATGTTTAATTCCTGGAGTGCTGTACACCCTTTCCAACACTGCACATGATCATGAGAAGTGAATTTTAAATATTTAATTGGCTAAAAAGGTATCCTCTTAAAATTTTACATTTCTTTGTGTAGGCTGTTTTGTTTATGTTTTTTGACTGCAAGTGCCTGTTCATAGTCTTTGCTCATTTTTGTATTGTGGCATTAGCCCTTTACTTGCCAACTTATAACAATGCTGTATGGTTTCATCCTAGTTGCTTTTTTCATCCAGTTTTCTTCCTTTTTTCTTTTGCTTACATTGTTTTTCATGCATACAACTCAAAAATACTTCAGCAGGTGGGACCTAATCTAGCAGTCTTTTATTTCTAGTTTCTACCTCTACCTTTACCTATGTGGCTATAAAAGACTTTCCAAAAACATAGCACCTATATTGAAAAAAATTTATGAATATATTTTTCACATATAATTTAAAAACTCAAATAGAATTTATCTAGACATAGTCTAACATTTTTTTCTAGCTTAGCTTGTGGATAAATTATTCCACTCCACCTCATGAGATGTGAGTCTAAACAATACACCAACTGTCTTACAACCTTCTTTGTTATCCTCTCAAGAGACAGATATCACTGTGTCTTTCAGGTTGGAAAAACCCAGGAATATTAAAAAGCTTACAGCCAAATTCTAGCCCTAAATCTTTACATACAGAATTCGAATCAACTCACCCTTTCCTTTGAAAATGAGGCCAAACATAGAGATTTGGAGCATCTACTTCCTAAATTTGTTATGAGTAGACCCAGGCATGTTTCCTCACTTCTCCGTAAAATGCAGTTTCTAGTAACAGAAAGTTTATCTCTGGGTCCTAAGTCCCTGCCTCTGTGCCTGGCACGTGGTAGCTCCTTGGAAAGTGTCTCTTGAATATTTGCTGAATAAATCAAAAGTGCCTTTAAGAAATGTGCAGCCCTGTGTGACAGCCTTCTCTCCCTTGACAAGCACAGTAATGGGAACTGCATGTGGTAAGGGGCCTGGGCAAGAGTCCCCGTGGATAGAAGAGGACTGAAGAAGCTCAAGTGAGAAGATTGCAGTCTCACCTGGAAGCGTCTAACTAAAAGCTCAGCATCTATGAATTGAGGGTGCTCTGGACAAAGAACCCACCAATATCCTGCCTCTGCTCCCTCTTGTGAGAGCAAACATTCGTGCCCTCCCTCACTACTCACCGATATTTATCTCTCACCTTCTTCAAGCAAAGCTCTGGCAGGGCCTGGCCCTCCTTCACAGCACATGCGCTGGGGGCTGGGGCATGGCCTGTCCCAGGCTTGGTGTGTTCCTATTTTTTCTAGTCTTGTCTGTGTGTACCCACAGTACTTTTTGTTCAATAGCAGGACAGCGCCTTCTCCTCCCTGTGACCTCAAAAGTCTGGAGGTGTGGGTGTTGGGGTGGCGTATGGGTATTGGCCTAGCAGTTAGGATGCTGGTTAAGAGGCTGAGTTTATTATCTCAGAGTGCCTGGGTTTGATTCCTAACTCCAGCTTCTTGTTAATGCAGACCACGGAAGGCGTTAGTGATAGCTCCAATAATTGTTCCTGCAATTCCATGTGGGAAACCTGGATTGAGCTCTAGTTCCCTTTGGCCTTGGCTCAATGATGATGAGCTAGTGTTGGCAAAGAGCTGTGAGGTCAGTGGGGACTGCTCCGCCAGTCTCTCCCCAAAGGCCCCAGAACACTGTAAGGCAACTGCAGCTTCTGCAAAGGTTACCATCCCTCCCAGGTGGGTTCTTCACAGATCATCTAATGCAGGAAAGCGTAGAGAAGTCTGTCCTCACAGCCTGGTGGAGGACAGGGACAAGATACATGTGAGGGAGGAAAGTTTAGGATTGTAGTTGAGGGCACAGGCAAATGTTGACTCTGTAAAACATGGGGCAAGTCACCCCTTCAAAGCTTCAGTTTTGCTTCTGTGAAATTAGAACAGGAGGATATGCTTCTCATAGGGGTACAATTTGGATTCAGAACCACTTCGTGATGACTATCATGGCACGAACCCCTTTAGGGATTGTGAGCACCCTTAAGCAGTCCCATCATTTGTAAGAGAATATGCATATCACCCAGCTTGCAAGATCTTATCAGCATTAACTAAAACAATATACACACAAGCGGTTGCCATGTGGTAGGTCCTTAAGATGAGAGGAACAAGATTTTTCGAGGAGGTTCTGTTTCCGGTTCATTCTTGAAGGCTGACCTTAACCCTGTTTGAGAGGAAGTCTTCTCCCTTCACGACCACCCTGTTTCAAATGGGCCTCTTCTCTCTTGCCCTGTTCATTCAAAATCTCTGTGGCAGAGCAGCGGAATATTCCAGTACGTCCTCTTGACCTCTATCCATAAACAGCCTTTCTTACAATGAGATGTTCTGAGTTTAGGAGCCTTGCTATTTTCAACAAAGAATTAATTGCAAAGTAATTAAGTTTAGAGCAGGGGAATAGATGAACCCTGTCTATCATAAAGGAACAGAGTGGATGGTGACATAATGAAGCAAGGAGATGATGCCTCAGATTAACACACACACACATCCATACACACACACAATCTCTTTTCTACAGCACACAAAGAAACCTCCCATCACTTATATTGACAAGATAAATCTAAGCTGCTTAAAGAAGCACTTAATTTTGTTCTCATTAAGTCGCAGGGTTAAGGGCTTTACCCTCCATGTCCATGGAAGTGATGTTAGGTTTTCACCTTGGAAAGTTCTCTGAGGCCTAAGTCCATTACAAATATAGCACTGAGATGTGTTACAGAGGCATGCATCTGAAAGCCCCACTGCACTGCTGGCCTCATTCCCACTTGGCTCCACTTTCTTCCCCAAACAGAGAACATACAGAGAGCACCAGGGAGCCACAGCATGCATCCCTCTGCTTAAAGCAGAAAAATTCACAATTAATCAGCAGCAGACACGGGGTGGGGGTGGCGGTGGGGGTGCGGCTTAGACGAGGACAGTCACAAGCAGGTTTTACCACTAGAGCTAGGAGGCTTAATCTGCTTAATGGCGATTAGGTTGATGCCACCCTAACATTTTCTCCAGTTGATTCAGGGCCCACAGAGATGCAAGCTCTCAGCACAGAGCCTTTCTGATGATGTGAATGAAGAAGGTGTTGGAGACACCCCTGGGATAATGTGGTGCACTTTACACACCCCTGTGTTCTGAACAAAGTACTACATTGCCACATACCACCTATTGGCACCTAGAAACACTTTGTCCGGGCCTTAAGAAAAACATGAGCTTCTTGAAGGAAGGAAGAAAGAAAAGGAGAAAGAACAAAAGAAAAAAGGAAGGATAAAGCCACATTTTAATCATGATCGTGTCTAGCCTTCCTTCTCCCTACTCTGATATCTTCCACATTTTTCATAGTGAGTATATCTCACTTTTAAGGTAAGTACGATCACATGAACCTGATTTCAATCAGTATTGAAAACTTGTCCCCCCCCCCCCAACAAAAAATCTACTCTAAGGAAATATTATTTAAAAACCATCACCACACTGAATGAATGTTACCACTGACTCCAGGCAACTCGGCAGTAACCCTAAACTTAAGTGGCCAAAATAGAAAATTCAGGGCCTTTTTTTTTTTTTTTTTTTTTTTTCCAAAGCTGTTTACATTCTGGCTCTATTCTGGCGTTTTTTCATGGTTTCAGGTTGGAGGTGCGTGGTGGGAGGGGCCCTATCAGCGTGTGGTTGCAAGGAGAGAAGGGTGTTGCCACCCTTTTCATCACACTCATCCTAAGAGCAAACACAACCCACAAGCCTGGCTGTCACCCCAGCTGGGAGGCTCCCCGAAGATGCTGGCGGCAGGTCTTTGAGGGTGGGGCTGGGAGGCTGCAAAACAAACAATGCAAACAACCACCAGGGCCCTCTTGGCCAAGCTTTGTGTTGTCATCTTTCTTCCTGCCCCTACTGTGTGTGGAAGTTGATTGGGGTTCCCTTTAATCCCTCAAAGAACAGGCTAACCGTCTCATAATAGAAGAAAAGAAATGGAAAGAAATGAAAGAAAAGCACCAAGAACGTCAATGAAAGGATGGAAGCTACAGGCCCTTCAAGGGCACAGTTTAGGCTGGATCAGCGCAGTGCATAGAAGTCCATCTTCAAGGCACTTCCTCCAGGCCTTGTGGGTGGCTGGCTGAGTTCCACACCACGGGTACCTTTTGGCATTGTACTGTAAGCAGCCTACATCAGCACCCCCGACTCAGATCACTCCGGAGGGTGAGTTTGCACATGGCATCCCCTCACTCTCCTCGCTGACCTGCACTGCACTTGCTGTGAATGAGTTTCATGGGTTAAGGTCTGATTCACATGAGGGTCTGCATGTGACTGCTGGGGGCTGGCTGCCCCCTTCCTGAGCCCACAGAGGCACACAGATGTTAGGTCTGAGTTTTCTCCCCTAAAATCCTCTCAACAACCCACTTTGAAGTCTCACATCTTTTGCTTTTGCTTGGTGTTTTCTTCCTAGTAAGATTCTGGTTCTCCTTTTGGTATTTTTATGCCAGAAAAAAAAAAAGGCAAGAGTAGGCCAGACTGGTTTCATCTGAAGCCTGGATTTGTCTTAAATGCCAAATAAAGACTTAGACACAAAGGCAACTATAAAAATGAATACTGGCTTCAGTTTCCTGAAAGTTCTGTGGATTAGAGTTTGGATATAGCATTTTCCATTCAGAACTTACATTATCAGTTTGTGAAATATCACCACAAGCACATGATGACTCGGTGATTTCTGAACAGCTACTTAACTGTGATGTGATCTAATCAAATGATTCAACAATTGTAGGGGCAAAAGGCCATGAAATGAATGAACTCAGAAATGCAGAAGTGTCTTTAACATGTAATTATTACAAGGGAGACAAGGGCAATTTCTAAAATCAGAGAGGCGGTGATAGTGATAGTCTGTTTTCTTTGGTGACTGAGTTCTTATGAGTAAGGTTCTAGAACTACACTTAGGATTAGAAATCCACTTCATTCCCGTTCACCAACCTGCCTTTTTCATTTTTTAATTATTAAAAAAATGTAAGTGTATATTCTGCTCTATAGACTGTAAGAATTAGGAAAACTGGAAGATAATTTCTCTAAAGGGAAGCATAATCTATTTGCTTAATGATCCTACAAGGAGCTAATAAGTATCATTCCTCTTAGAAATAATAATACTTTGCTTTTATGTAGAAGCTTTCTCCAAGGAGCACAAAGTATATTATAGAAAGGATCTAATTAATCCTCCCAGGGTCCCCAGGTGCAAGGGAGGTGGCAGGGAATGTGAGGTCCATCACTGCCATCCCCACGTCTCAGGGGAGGAAACACAGCTATCTAAAGCATGGCACGAATTTAGGCGAGGTCTGTGTGGCCTCAGAGCACCTAACTCATTGGAAGGAAGAATCTACCAAGTTTGATACAAAGGGACAGGATGGCTGACCTTTCCCCCAGTTGGGCTCCTGTGTCATGAGCTTTACCGGGTGTGCCGAAGACAAAGCCTATGGTTCCGACTTTCAGCCTGGTGGAATCTTCAGCAAACGTCCTTGGCACTGAAGGCGTGGATAACTCAGTCGCCCTTCACTGCCTGACCCAGTACCCTCAGCTAGAACGTCAGCCGCGGATGGGGCTGTGGTTCATTTCTCATTGTCCTTTTTCAAGCTTGGTTGAATGAGTCGGTCCACCGCCTGCTGCTATGTGGGTTTGTGTGGTTTTTTGTTTTTGTTTTGTTTCGTTGCTGGTGTTGGGCAGAGGTCGTGTGGGAAGAACGTGTCAAGGCCCTTGGACACTCTGTTTTGGTGACTCCGATCTAAGAATACAAGGATCCTGCCTGAAGTTCATGGAATGATAAAAAAGAAAGGTAAAGTTGTTTTGGCGCAAAATTTCTCGGAAATTTATACATAGTGTTTTCACAATGCACACTTTCCATGAATATTCTGAAGGTTCCTCGTAGGAAACACACCTCAAGTCTACATTTCTTGTGTCCAGGAAAATCTAGACCTGGCAGTCATGCGGGAGGAAGTGCCTGTGTGGCTGCTCTCACTGACGCTCCCTTTTCTTATCAAACATCCATCCCATGGGCAGCATTCGGCTTCCCTCTGTCGCACGCCCTCTCTGGAGACAGAAGCCTGTACCAGCGTCTTGATCAATAACTGATGAACGGGAAGCGGGTGCTTCTGCAAAGACTGAGCTAGCCTTAAAAGAACAGCTGAAGTGGCACTTCCTAAGCTTCAAACTCTTGTAGTGCCAAGCTCTCCTGGGAATTAGGGCTCAGCTAAAATCACTTCCTAAAAAAGAAAAAAAAAAAAAAACCTAGAGAAAATTCAGTCAAATTAATAAACCAGTTGTCTCTGATGTGAACTACATTTTTTGATACACTGAGATAATAAATACTTCCTGATTCTTACTTACCTAGCTCAGAAGTTATCATTTATTTTTGTTATTTTTCCCCCAGACACTAATGATATCATTTGTTTATGAAATAGAGGTATATGGTGTATTCTGTGGGAAGATAACACTTTGCTCAGTGTTAGAAGTTAATGGCTCAACCCAATGGCCCTCAGTTGGTCACTGGAGCTTTGCCACTGGAAATCTGGGCTTCTATTTTTATTTATTGAATTAGCTTTTGTAAACATTGATTTATTTTTTTGAAAGTCAGAATTACAGAGAGAGAGGGAGAGACAAAGATACACAGAGAGAGAGAGATGTTCCATCTGCTGGTTCACTCCCCAAATGCCCGCAACAGCCAGGGCTGGGCCAGGCCAAAGCCAGGAGCAAGGAGCTTCATCCGGGTCTCCCACATGGGTGGCAGGGGCCAAAGCATTTGGTCCATTTTCCATTGCATTCTCAGGCCATTGGAAGGGAGCTAGACTGGAGGTGGAGCACCAGAACATGAACTGGACGTATGTGGGATACCCGCATTTGCAGGTGGTAGTTTTACCTGCTATACCACAATGCTGGCACTATCCACTTTCATTTTTTTTTTTGGGGGGGGGGACAGGCAGAGTTAGACAGTGAGAGAGAGAGAGAGAGAGAGAGAGAGAAAGAGGTCTTCCTTCTGTTGGTTCACCCCCCAAATGGTTGCTATGGCTGGTGCGCTGCACCCATCCGAAGCCAGGAGCCAGGTGCTTCCTCCTGGTCTCCCATGTGGGTGCAGAGCCCAAGTACTTGGGCCATCCTCCACTGCCTTCCCAGGCCACAGCAGAGAGCTGGACTGGAAGAGGAACAACCAGGACAGAATCCAGCACCCCAACCAGGACTAGAACCCAGGGTGTCGGCGCCTCAGGTGGAGGATTAGCCAAGTGAGCTGTGGCACCGGCCTCAACTTTCATTTTTAATATTTACTTATGTTATTTGAATGGCAGAAAAAGGAGACACACACACATGCACACACACACACACACAAAGAGGTGTCTTCCATCCACTGGTTTGTTCTCTAAATGGCTGCAACAGCAAGGGCTGGTCCAGGCCGAAGTAGGAGCTAGGAACTCCATCCTGCTCTCCCACATGGGTGGCAGGGCCCAAGTACTTGGGCCATCCTCCCCTGCCTTCCCGGGTGCAACAGTAGGGAGCTAGATGGAAGCCAGGATTCAAACCTGCACTCCCTCACGGGCTCACACGTGGCAACCTAACCCGCTGCACCACATTACCTGCCCCGAATACCCACTGAAGTTCTTCAGAGTGGCAGATTGACCTACTCCTGGCCATGGCAAAGGGAAGACTGCTCTCATCCAACCTCTTGAATTAACTCTCACCTGCTCTCTGACTCCAGCTGGCCCCTCATGACAAGCAGGAATAATTCATTAATTCCCTTTAAGCATCTCCACCCCTCAATCTTTGGAAGCCACCCAACTGTTCCCCCAGGCCACACCTGTTCTCACTGTCACATACTCACCAAATCTTCAATATTCTCCTGGGTGCCTTCCTCACTCACAACTCTTCCTTCATTCCACGAAGTCCCAGTTTGTACTCAGTTTTTTAGCTTGCACCGTGGCCATTCTCCAGCCTGGGCCATTATCCCATTCCTAAGTTTAGCCTCTCCCTTTGTTTAATACAAATTACTTCCAGATCTCTCCTCATTCTGATCATCTCAGCAGCTCTGTAGGACTTATGGAATCCACAAAACGAATCACATCCATACTTGACTTTGTTTACCACCTTTTTTCATGCAGACTCCTGGATCCTTAGAATTAGTGAAGGTTTCTTGAGGGCAGAGACCTTGTCTTTGGGGTCCACTGAACCTCATCCCAGCATTCTGGCCAGTGAGTGGCCGCCTTCTGCGTTGTTGGTAGTGACTGCACCATTGGTATTATCCTAGCCACCTACCTTCTTTTGAAAAACAAAATGTCATCTACTTCCTATCCAAGTGGCAGTCAACTGTGCCTTAGCATTAGAAATGGAGCTGCTTTGTCATTTTAAGACTCTGTGTGTCCCAAGGTGGGTGGGAGAAACACTCAAAAATAGCTTCTATTGCGGAAAGGGCTACGAAGGAATTTTCCATAATATTTGCACAAAAATTCTTTCACTTAACTCCCCAGACTCTCCATAGAAATCCTGATGTCTTCCTCTGCCTCCCAGGCCCTTTCAGTTCCCTACACTTTTACCCTCCCTGTTCCCAGGGTATAGTAGCAATAGTGTGGCTAAGTCTGTTTGGTATTAGAGTTAGAATTATTTATATCTTAGAGCTCAGGCTTGTTTATGCAGTAGAATTCTGAGAAGGAAGTGAATCAGGAGATCTATCCCCTAACAGGGCATCCAGGGGTCAGACTGAAAACAAGTACTGATGATAAGGTAAAACCTCCTGCTCCACCGTCAGCTTCGCTATGAACCTCAAATACCACAGGCCACGCAGGGACAAGGCCTTGCTGTAGCATGTGCACTTAGCAAAGGGTATGTGAACAGGTGACATATTATTCCAGGGAAGCTCCTAAAAGGCCATGGACATGGAAGGAATCACAAAGGTTTTCAAAACACCACTGAATTCTAGTCCCTTCCT
This sequence comes from Oryctolagus cuniculus, assembly GCF_964237555.1. Classification (NCBI taxonomy): domain Eukaryota; kingdom Metazoa; phylum Chordata; class Mammalia; order Lagomorpha; family Leporidae; genus Oryctolagus; species Oryctolagus cuniculus. Next base: position 83,618,511 of record NC_091443.1, read on the forward strand.
CCAGGCCTACCCACCTCAAAGCTTCCATCAGCAAGATCAATGGTAGGATTCTGCAATATAACACAGTCTGCTGTTTCCTGCTCTACCTCAATGAACTACATGTAAACTCATCTTTGAACTCACTACCCTTCAGATTTTTTTCCCCAACAACAGCTACTAGGATTCATTGAATTTCTGTTATGCACCAGGTATTTTACGTGTAGATTTCACTGAAATCCACAACAACATTTTTAAGAAGACTCCTGCTTGGCAAAATCTCATAGCTACTAAGTAAACAATGGGGAAGAAAGCTTAAAACATTTGATTTCAAAACCTGTCACTTTTCTGCAACTACACTTGCCGCTGTACATTGCACATGAAGGGATGGATGTGTGGAGGAAGTAGGAACTAAGCATTGTGGTGAGGAGGGAAGAAGCAGCTTAAATACCAACTAAATGGTCAGTCAGAAGTTTTTACCTTGATTTTACAGTATCGGGGACATTCCAGACTGGAGTCCTTGTAGGATGGAGGCCAAATTTTAATCCAGGCTCTTCCACTTGGACAAAGCCTTTTCTTGCCTTGTGCTTGGACTTGGAAAGAAACGTTTCTTTATGTGTCAAGAATTAGCCGTACCCTCAAACAGATCAGAGAACACTTCTATGTGAGTGTTCAAGTAGATTATAGATAAATAACCCCTCTATGATGCGATAGAAGAGATATTCAAGTCTCTAGTAAAGTCAGAACTATGAGTCAGGCAGTTGACTGTTCATGGTCAGGTGGTCTTCGGGTGCATTTACTCACATTCTCATTGTTGAAGACCAATTCCCTCCATGAGCAGTGGAGGGCTGCCTTGGGCCTTCTGAATGGCTCTTGTGGTACCTCTGAAAACCAGGGCCCTTCCTCCTGCACTGGCCCCAGGCCAGAGAAGAAGGAGGGAGGGAGTTTTAGGCAAACCTCCAAACCTCTAGGTTACAGGGTACAGTTGACAGAAAGGGGTCTCAGAGAAGACCCCTCCAATTCCATCCCTTAGAAGTAGCTGTGCGAAAGTTAGCTCCTTGCTTCATGGGTCATGCAGATGGACTCAGTGTGTGAGACCAGAATTCCAGGGCTCCTTTTAACACGTGTCTGGGCTTCTCTAGCCTGCAGCCCAATTGAGGCACATTTATTGCAGAGGAGATTTTGACTCTGTAAGGCCTCATAAAGATGGGCCACTCGCATCTTTCCATGGTGCAGCTTCCAACACAGCCTTGGTGTTCTCAAGGTCATGTGTATTTCAGTATTTCACCAGGGATACGCGGCTGATGTACATCCACACTCCTGCCTCTAAAATTGCATACTTCTGCAGGCCCCAGACAATACATCTTTCTTTCTTAACAACCAACTTCTTTTTTGCCCAAAGAGCTGCCAGCACAGAAGGGTAATCAATGCAGATTTATCAAATAAATGTATAATGAATAAATGTCAAAAATTTGTCGACAGTACTGAAGAAGAAGGACAGCTTTAAGCAGCAGCTAATTAGAAGCCAGCTGCAATAATGGGCACCTTACTGTGACCCTTCTTTCCCCTTGCTGTGTCCTAATCTTTACATACACACATACCATGAACAGGCCAATCTTTGGAGAGCTGCTCTACAGTCAATGAGGAGGCTCGACAGAGATCACCTGTCTGTGCAAAGCACCTTCTAATGGTAACTAACTGATTCTGTCCCAGCCACTCCTTGTTCTTTCCACCCTACTGTCTCCTTTGGTCCTGCTACCCTCTAGCTCAAGGACTTCAGGGAGATAACAGTCCCCTTTGGTACACATGGTTTAGCCTCTCATCAGCCCTCTAGGTTTTACAACAGCTTCCTGTAACACTCCTTTGCCTCCATGACTTACTAGAAAGATAAAAAAAATTATGACACTCTGACTGAAACAAATTACATGATAATAACACAATAAATTCCTTAGCCCTCCCATGCTCACTCTCAAGATGCGTTAAATTATAATAGCAGTGGTTTCAAGTATCTTTTTTTCCTGCAACTGTACAATAAAACCAGTTTGTGTTAAGTAGTCTAATAAGACTTTTTAATAAATGAAATATGAAATGTCAATGACAGTATATTTCCTTTTATGAATATTAGAAGTGATATTTGTTATCTTGGGAAGAATGGCTGATATTTTCAAATGGAACTCACACCTGAAATGAGACATGCTGAACTTATCATTGTTCTGATTAAGAAATGAAGACTTATTCCACAAGTGACACACCAGTGGTCCCCAACATGCTCTGTTTGAATTACAAATGGTTGTCTAAGACTTTCAAAAAACTGAACATCTAAACACCCAGATGTTTCCTTTCAAAAAATCTATTCTAGAAATAGAAAATATGGTAACATAGGCCTATATTCCTGTGTTACACAATTCAGCTCAGTCAATATGAGGGATGCCATCTTTAGCCAGTACACATAGTCTCCAGTTGATATAATCCATACCACTGCCTCCTATCTAGTGGAACTGAGGCCATGTATCAATTATCATTTATCATCAGGGCCTGTTAATGGTTGAGATTTGTTTGAACTTATCTTTTTAAGATGTCCAGCCTGTTTAAGGTAGCCGCCTAACCTTTGTAGTCATTTGCACTGAAGGACGCCAGTGTACTGCAAAGCATTAGAAGATGGACCTGGCCCAATTTAAGCTCTGGCAGATCCTCTGGAGGCTGCAAGTCTAGCCTTCCTTCCAAAGTGCACAAATCTGGCTCCATTCCTATTGCTTCCAGGAAGCTATTCATGACTATTAGTGCCCAGCTTCTCTTCCTGACCTGGGTGCCCCAGCATCCAGATTTAAGAACACAACATTCAGGATTAGAATGCACATTGTCCTTCAGTCGCTTTACTTAGGGCAGATTTCTCTCCTCTCTGGAAAAAATATCTTGAAGATGAAAATCCTGTCTCTTGGTCTAGAAAACCTGAATTCTCTGTCCATGGCTACTGGATCTGTACCCTATGCAGCAGTCAGAGTGGATACTCTGCACTTGGGTTAGGCAGGAGGAAAAAAAGAAAGCTTAGGTGACACCAATCAGCGAGGAAAGGACAATTTTTTTCACCTCCTCTCCCGGTTTTCAGATTGTGGCCAAGGCTTCACCTGCAAGAAAAGATTACACCCAATTGTTCTAAAATTCTGTAGGGTGTGTAGTAAGTGTGTAAGGCAGTTATTAATACACCATTTTCCACGGGGAAACAAATGTCATCAGGCCAGCAGTCCATGCCAGGGGAGCCCAGGAATTTTATCCTTTGGTAGTACATATTCTGGCCCCCCACAGCCAGAGCCCAGCCGCAAGCTGAAAGATCATCTGGTTGAGGGAAGGGCTTCTCCGCTCCTCCTACTCCCACCCCACACTTTACCCACTATGAAAACCAATGGCGCCTTTTATCAGCTTGGCAAGATGACAGAGGGAATGTTTAACTCTGCACTTAAAATTCTTGGTTCCTACTGACAGCATTCCCAGTCCTCAGAGAACACTGAATGGATATTTGAAGAGTTTTGTGAAACTGAGACTGAGCAGTGGCAAGGAGGAGGGAGAGAGCCAAAGTGAACAGAACATTCTAGAATACACTCCCCCAAACATTCCAGGCTTCTCACTTTCCTCTCCTCCCCAACCGAGTTATATTCAGCCCTGAGCAATATTCCTACAGGAGGGAGGTGAGGTAATGTCCTCGGACTGACTGCGTGCAAACCCCGAGTCATCCGAGCCAGCTGGGAGCACCTGAGTCAGTCACCACACATCTTCATCTCACAGTGTCCACAAGAGCACAGAGAGATGAGTGACAGACCCTTGTCCTGGTCCCTGCCACATAAGCAGGGCACAGTTCTTAGGAGCTGCTATGATCGTTTTCTTCTCCAAGGAAGGCACCTGATTTCTATGAGGCAAGCCTTATAGCAGGATTGCAACTGCAGAGTAATAATTGCCTGCTGCTAAGATTTTATAGGTAAGGGAGTAGAGTGAGGGAGGTGTTCTCCTTGGGCAAACATGGGTCCTACGGAAATCCAGCAATCAGATGAATACTTCTTAATTACCTCTCTCTTTCTAAAACAAATTTTTTGCCTCCGCATAGAAAATGTGTATTTGTGGGAAATCTGGGATGTTACAGTGGGCCTGTGGCTTTTCCATCGGACGACATACTGTGGTGACATGTGACCAGGTGGAAAAGGAGGCCCTTTAACAAGATCATCCCTGCACTAGAAATGTTCTCTCATTCTTTTGTAGACCAAACAATAGAATTCTTTTTTATTTATTTATTTGACAGGTAGAGTTACAGACAGTGAGAGAGAGACAGAGAGAAAGGTCTTCCTTCCATTGGTTCATGCCCCAAATGGTCACTACAGCTGGTGCTGCGCCGATCCGAAGCCAGGAGCCAGGTGCTTCTTCCTGGTCTCCCAGGCAGGTACAGGGGCCCAAGCATTCCTCCACTGCCCTCCTGGGCCACAGCAGAGAGCTAGACTGGAAGAGGAGCAACCGGGACTAGAACCTAGTGCCCAAATGGGATGTCGGCGCCACAGGCGGAGGATTAACCCAGTGAGCCATGGCGCCAGCCCCCAAACAATAGAATTCTTACATTGGAAGGGAAGAAGAGGCTGTACCAGGTCCTCTCCTCCTACAAGTGCCATTCAGCCCTTGAGAGTTGGAAGAATGTGCCCCAAATCTTTTAGCTAATTATGGGCAAGGGTGCAATTATAACTCAAGCCTTTTGGACTTCTCATTAAATGAGTTTTGAATTTTACCAGGCTACCTTTGCTGGCTGTGTTGATTGACTATGGCTGTTGAGAACTGTTAGACCTTCTAAGATTCTCCAATTCTAGTTTTTTTTTTTTCCTGCTAGAGAAGAATATCTTCAACTGCTATAAAATGATCCTATGTCTTATCTAGCAGGTTCTGTGATGCAGACCCTTGGCCAAACTTCCAATATTCAGTCATTTACTTGGGAAGAATTATAAGGAGCAAGAATCCATCATAGAAGGACACAGTGAGGAGGAAAGGAGCTAAAAATGAGGGCAGAGAATTTCAGTGGTAGAAGCTTGGAAGCACAGATACTAAGAAACTTCTATCAACAAAGTGATTTGGCACAGGGAGTTGGAAATCAGCTTCCTCTTTGCTCACTTTCTTGTCTGGCTCTCCTGCAACAGCTGGGTGGTAAAACTCAGGGTTTCTCCAAAGAGCTTCACTGAGCGTCTTCCAGCAGACTGAAAAGAACTTCCTTGGAGACTGTCTATAGAAAGCAGAAGCCCCGGCAAGCACAGCTATGAAAACCACAACTTCATCTATTCCTTATTGTTTGCATCCACATAAATTGTGCAAATTGTTTTGCATGTTAAAAAACAAACCAAAATTGTATTTTTAGAAAGGAAATAAAATGAAAACACAATGAGGTTCCTGTAACCTTCTCGACAGTGCCCAACAGTAGTTTCTAATAAAGTCATAGACTAGCTTTTTTCCAATTATGTTCACAATTTTGTTTATGTACATGCAAATGGAACAGTCATCTGGAAAACATCTTTATCTTCATCAATTGTGTGCCTGTGCACAAACACACTCCCAGCTTAGAAGTCCAAAAGCAATCTTGAATGCTAGAGGAAAGACTCATGTCCTAGTTCAAGCTACCAATCTTGAAATTTGTAGTGGGTAGAAACTGCTACACATTTTTTATATAAAAATTATGATTCTTACTCTCCAGCTAAAGTAGGAGAACTGCTTTTACCCAGAAATGATCTTACACTATACTAGAACTACTCAGTCAGCATCTTTAATTATCATTTCCCACAAGTCTCTAGGTTAGTGCTTCTCAAAGTTGAATGTGCAGATGAATTGCACCAAGGTCCTATTAAAAATGCAAACTCTGATTCAGTGGGTCTGGGTTGGGCTGGAGATTCTACAATTCTGACAACTTTCCAGGTGATTCCAACTGTCCAATCCAAGGACTAACCTTTGAGTAGCAAGATTCGAGAGCAAGATTATTTAACACTGTTCTCACCAAGGCAGGAAGTGGGTCACAGACAATGAGGGCTGGGATAGCAGGCTTCTTTGAGCCAGCATGCTCCCTAAGAATCTTCCCTCACTCAGGTACCTTCTGTGCTGTCTTCATTTCCTCCCTTCTGAATGCACTTACAACTACCAACCTAAAGGGGGCAGCCTACTGCACAGGCAGCATATACGGCATGTGAGCAATCCCATTTACTGGCTAGGTGATTCTCAATCTTTGTTGCATCTGTGGTATGGCACTAAGATACTCAGGAGCTTATTTTAGAGACATGAGAGAGAGAGAATGTAGTACCCAGCACCATGCTTTGTACACAACAGTCCAACACAGCCATCTCCCTCATTTTAAAACATCATGTCCCAAATCAGTGCTTCATGCACGGCTTCAGCAGTGCAGACTAAGGAGGGGATGGGGTTCACAACACCTAAAGCATTTTAATAAAAGTCTGCCTATGACATGGGAAGTTGGAAGGCAGGGTACAATCTTCCTCTCTTTACAATATGTTATGCTTGGATACAATATGCTTGGATGTCTTTTGTCCTCATCCCTAAGCTGGTATCTTTTAGCCTTGTCAATTCATTAACTAACATAGTTTTAGAGAGTTCTGTAATGTGCTAGGCACTGCCTCTAACACCCAGAGAAAACTTCCAAATACAATCAGCTGCCAGATTTCCTGGATCTTAGGTAAAAATGATTCTGGGTAATCAAAGTGTTGCATTTTCATTCAGATATTTGGTGTTCCGGAGATGAGACCTTCCTATCAGCCAAGAATATCAACATGATAGAGTTGACATCGTGAAAATTGGTTCAGCCAACAGGTAAAATAAAGGTTAGTCTGGACATCCGTTGGGAGAGTTATTTTTCTGTCCATCCACCAGTCATGGAGGGAAGGATCTTTCTAGAATGCTAAAGTTTCTCATCTCCTTCCTGATGCTCCATTGAGATGCTACTTCAGTACCTGCCAACTTCCTAAAGGATTTTTTTCTTGCTACAGAATTCAAGGTGAATGTGAAGGCAGAGAAATGAAGACATTCACCGGGAGAAAGGCGAATGGCTCTGCTTTTAAAAATCAGCCCAGTGTTTAGAAAGGACATATATTTCCAAGTGGCATAGGAAAACCACTTGAGGAGAGGGTTTTCTGGCTAAATGTGAACAGAGGATACCTGAGTTTGGTTTAATCACATTCACATGAATCAGAGTCATTTGCTAAGTTTGACTTTACTGTCAAAACTGTCACTTGCTGCAAATAGACTTTTAAAAGGTAAGAAGAACCAGGTAAGAACTTAACATACAAAACTCCAGGAGCAGAGAATTCTTTTCACCATCCGTGTCTTGACCTCCTTCTAACCCAATGTACAAAACTTGGCAGCAAGCAGATGAGGAAGTCATTAGTATGTGGAGAAGGGATTTCTCAAAGGCACACCATAACCTGTGCCTTTCGGTGATGAAAATCAAAAGGAACTTTACAAATATTTACTACGAGAATATAGTAAGTTCTGTCTCAAAGCTGAAGAGTTTTCAGAACAGACACAGGATCCTGTATCATTACCAAAGCAACACTTCTGAGTAGTGCAGGTTCCAGACCCATTCTCAGAGGGACTTGTAGAGGCTAGTGTGTATGGACTGACCTTTCTTGAATTTTTAATAAATGATCAGCTCTGTGTGCGTATGTGTGTGTTACTTCAGGTGATGGTTAATAACACAGTTACAGCTACACAAAGACCTTAGGAAAACTGTTCAGTTATGATCCAAAGTTTTTCCTTGTCTAGATCTTTATTTGGCCAAAGCAACTGTAAATTTGAAAATGGGCTCAGAAGCATATACTAAATTTAAAGAATTTTGTTTCAGTTTGATAATGGCATTATATAAACATATTTTAAGAATATGTATTCTAAGAATATTCTTAAAATTAATTTAATGCCAAGATGGCATAATCTCTGAGATTTTCATTAAAAAATACTCCAGGAAAAATTCAAAACGTGTGTATTAGGAGAGGTAGATAAGAACTAGAGTAACAAGGATTGGTCCACAGAAGGATTATATTTTCGCTCAACTCATGAGCACTTCATTTAACCAATAAAGGTTAACATGCAATCCCAAATAAACAGGGTTTCTTTAAAGAGCACTAACAATAGGGTGCACAACAATTCTGACTTATACAGTGGATGGCGGGCGAGAGGTGCAAAGACCTGGAGGAATAATTAATGGCCAGTCTCACGTGCATGCCATGAAGCACAAGCAGCTGTCATCAACATCTTAATTTAAAGAGTTGGGGTTTAGGGAGTCATGGCACTGCAAAAAGCTGTGTCCTGCTGCTGCTCCACAGAACTGCTACATATCAGACCCTTAAATTTTTAAACACGGCTTTCATGTTTTTGAGAGCTGGAAAACCTTTGAAAAGTCAGCTTGTTAGGAAATTCACTGCGCAGACTCGGACTTCAAGGATTGGTTGAGCAGGGCTTGGGTACTAAAAATTGGTTTGGGGGTGGAAGCAGGTGCTCACAGGTGAAGTCAGTGTGTCGTAGGCTGCAGAAGGAGCAGCAAAGCTAACTCTGAATGTGGGGGGGGGGGGGAGGGCACGGCTGCCAGACAGGAGCAGCTTTCAGCAATGTGAACTATTCCATTTTGCAGGAAGAGAGCATTTAGAGCCTATAAGCCCCCTTTTTCTTGTTTTCTTCCGGTCCTGGTAAATCAATCAATCAATAAAAAGAGGCAGCATTTTCAAGAGAGAAGGAGCACTGAACAGGAAGCAGAAGCCACGAACTTAGCCCGCTTAGTGTGTCAGTACAAACCGTGGGCCAATGACTCTGCCTTCGGTGTTTCTTCTGTGACACAGGGACAACCTCTCACAGCCATGAAGTTCTCTTAAATCCCTTCTGGCCCAGTTCGGCTGAATACACAGGCTGTACAAGAGCCAGCCTGAGGCCATGGACACCCCAATGCCTGCATTCCCCTCCCCCAGGGTTCAATGTGCACACAAAGAGGGCAGAAGGCCGCCAGCACAAACCAAGTTGACAGTTTAAAAGCCAGACTCTCCAAGAAAAACACTTGAATGAGCTCAATCACTTTTGCTCCCTCCCATTCACCTGTTTGATCCTAAATAAGCGAGTGCCTTGGGACTCTGCGTTCTGATGATTCCCCACAAACTCCTGAACACCTGTACGCAGGCTGAACTTGAGAAGAAAACAAAGCTTGCGGGCAGCACAGAGCAAGGTCTACTATTAATTTCTGGAATCAATCTTGGCAATATTATGATCCGGTCCAGGAAAGCACAGCTCTGTCCTTGTAGCATCAGATTTGAATTTTTTTTTTAAACAGCACTCTCTTTTGCCCGTAAGAATGACTAATAACCATCGGCTGTAATTTCCCCGAGTTTGTGGGTATGACTTCTACAGCTTTCCTTGCATCTGAACGTGCCATATTTTGTCTGGGGACTTGCTAGGGCTTTCAAACACAATTGAAGCAAAACCCCCGGCCAGCTCTCAGTTCAGCCGGGAGAACTTTGTGGTACTCTTGAACTTACTACCTCCCGCCCCCACACCTGAGAATCTCCCTGAACACTGCTTTCCCTGCATCATACACCATCAATCAAACAAACAGTGAAACCCAGAAACCTCAGTTCTCAACTGCAATCAATACAACCACCTTTCCTGGGGTAGTGCTGCCTCCGTTTTGAAGGTCACAGAATGAGTCAGGGGCAGAGGAGAGCAGGAGAGGCCACCCGGGGCCTTTGACTTATGTCTTGGAGACAGAGATCAGCCTACCCAAAAAACGACCTCATTAAGCTGGACTAATTGCCAAGGGGAGGACAGCCCAAATTAACACAAAGTTTTAAGGATCAACACACCATTTTGTTCATTTATATAGGTCTCAAGAGCTAGACAAATAAATTTACAAGGTGTAAATTCTGATCACAAATAGATAAGAAGAAATGGAAACTATAATAGCCAGGCACTCTTTGGGGAGGCAGAGGTCATGCTTCCATTGCAATCATGCTCTTATTTTTGTACACTTAGGCACATTTATATTTAAGGGTACATGGGTTTGCTCATACAGATCAGATTTGTTGGGTACCACTCAGATGGACCCTGGTAAACAGCTATTTCTTTACTGCTAGTAGGAAAATATAATTGCTGAAAATTTTACTTTCACTCTCACTACTTGTAAAAGGCAAGCATACCAGATATAGGAAACTTTACATATGAACAACTTCTACGACACAGAAATCAAGGATCAGGTTCACTATTGAAACAAAAGACAAGACATTTTGCGATTTGAACTAAGATAATTCTGCAAGGGGCCGTCTATACTGGGAAGCACCAGCTGCCCTGAGAGAGGCTCCCTCTTTGGTTGGTGATTCATTCCATTGCAGGACTCACTCTAGAAGGTGGACAACCAACTCTCAAGAAATGCATCAGTTGTTCAAACAAAGTACACCTAGAACTGTTAGCGGAGCTCATCATTTGATGGTGGATTTAGTCTGGCTACGCTCTACATGATCACAATCAGTGGCACTGTACCAACACCTTTTCCACTGAAAACCTATCAGAGAAATAACACAAGCTCCTGCTATCACTCTTTTACCTTGACCTTTTCCCCCATTGGTTCCATTCCTTTCCCTTTTAGTTCGCTAAATACTCTTTGCCTCTTAAGTTTTGAATTTCAGGAAAACTGCAGTGTATTGCCAATAGCTGGTACCTCACTAAAACACATGCATGAGGTTAACTACCTGTTATTCCAGAGCTGAGCTTGTGCCACAGTGAACAAGACTGAAGAAACAAAATCACAAAGATACTCCAGCCAATGTAGGTACAGCTAAAACAGTGGCCCCTTCCATCTCGCACCACACCATCTCCCAGAATTTAGATCTTTACACATATACAAAGAAGCAGAGGGTTTCTCTGCTGCCTTATTCATGTAGAGGACTCACCTGCAGCTCTGACCTCCTTCTGGCTATGATTAACTCCCGAGGGACCTGGGTCACCCACATGCAATAGGCTGATGACACCAGCAGAATGCTGCCTTTCTGAACAATCAGAGTTATTGGCTCCCTCTTGCTGATCTTGTCACCTCCTGACCTCCTGGACTCTAGGCCCTGCCCCCCACCTAGGATACCATCTCCATAGGCTCCTCTCTGGCTCAGCTGACTTCCCCCAGACTCACTTTCTTATTGGCCTGGAGCTGAGCTACTTGCCAGATCCCGTAGGGCTGGACTCTGGTCATTCTTGGCCAGTCTTGTCCTGCAGTCACCCAAGAAGAATGCTGGAAAGGAGGACCACACCCTTGGCCAATGCAGACCTCACAACTCTGATGAACGCTTCCAACATCAGCCATGAGAGCCCCTCCTGCCCATTTCACATCTTTCCCTCTCCCTGTCACAAATCACAAGGACATTTACTAGAGAAGGGACTGGGGTACCGGGAAAAGGGAGCCAAAGATATTCTGCACATGGACACATGGCTGTCGGCCGTGTGCTGTCCAATGAGTTTTTAACGTCTATCTTTCTTACCAGGTCTCTCTGCAAAGACAGAATAGAACCAGCTGGCCACAAGCTCTGAGCTCTCGGCACCCTCTGTCCTTAAGCTGCCAGGAGCTTCAGAGTATGTAGAGAACTGAACTTTCATTTTTTCAATAATCATGTTGTAAAAATAAAGAGAAGTTTTCACAGGACACAGAACTCCTTATTCAAGAAAGGAAGCCTAGGAAGGCAATGTCAAGATGACTTCATTTAAAAAAAAAACCCTAATAATTATGCATAACTAAATTGTTTAATATGTGCAGTTTCAGTCCAGCAATTGTGGCTATCCTTAGTTGAGATGAGACTAGAGTTTGAAAGGTTTGCAGAAAAGAAACAAATAAATACCACTAGTTACCCAAAAACTTACTGAGAGCGACAAAAGTGAGTTGATTAAACCATCCCCACACACATACAAAATGGCTGTTTTTCTTTAAAAATTTGTGGGAGATTTCATTTTCTTTGAATTTCCTATCCCCCCACCCCCACCATCATGGGTCAGCTGAAGAAGAGTCAAAGCAAAGAAGAAGGAAGTCAGTTGGATGGGCTGAGCACTTTCTCAGTGAAATGATTTGGTAAACTGAATCCCCCTAAATAAAATAAATGACAGACTCTTCAGCAAATTGCTGGAGGCTTTCATTCCAAAACAAATACAGAGCATGCACACGAGAGGTGCTCAGGGCCACCATGATGATTCTAGGGGGGGACTACAGTTTCCTCCATCCGTCATCTTGCCACCCATGCCTCCAGCCATCCACTGAAATAACAAATCAACAAGGCTTTATGGAATTGCTCACTCTGTGTGAATTTCTGATCTTGGAGCTTGGTGGCTACAAGGACTCAAAAAAACTCCTTAAGTCATTAAGAAGTATGCAAGGAAGGAAAAAGTCTGGACTCTGACCAGGTGTATAGGGCTGTCCTCAGCCATGGGTCCATGTAGACAGCCCAACTCACTCAACAGTTCTCAACCCTGCCTTGCAGTGAATGTGTCCTTCAGGTAAAGGTATTTGTCTTTTAAGGCTTAGCAAATGTACCAGCTCTGATCTGACAGTTGGAAATTTGTATACTCATTTTACCTCTGCCTTTATTTTATTATTCCTACACTTGTTTTCTTTCTACCCTGATTCATTCACTAAATTTTCATCTTGTGTGCTCTATTCATTATCAGAAGCCATCTCAAACCCTCTTCGGAAATAAAGGTCTAAGCCCTATGGAATAGAACTGGCATTGTGGTGTGGTGAGTAAAGCCACCACCGTGATGCTGCCATTTGTGATGCTGCCATCCCATATGGGCACCAGTTTGAGTCCCTGCAGCTTTACTTACGATCCAGCTCCCTGCCACTGCACCTGGGAAAGCAGCAGAAGATGGCCCAAGTGCTTGGGCCTCTTTATCCACGTGGAAGACCTGGAAGAAGCTCCTGGCTCCTGGCTTAAGAATGATCTAGCTCCAGCTTATGGCGGTCAACTGGGGAAATGAACCAGCAGATGGAAGACCTCTCTCTCTGTGTAACTCTGCCTTTCAAATACATACATACATACATCTTTAAAAAATACTTCTCCTATAGATGACATAATCATGACAACAAAGACAGTCATTTTCATTACCACAGATAACTTCCACTGAGGCCTCAAGAGGCACTCATCCAAGCACTGTGTAAGTATTTCCTCATTTATTCTTCCCACTCATCTTCCGCATCCCAGATGAAGAGAACAAAGCACCAACACACCAGTAAGTGATGGAGCCTGCATTTGCATTTGCAGTCTGCTCGGGGATGGGCTCCTTGACCTTCAGACAGGTGCTTGAACTCTGTAGGTCTCCTGGTGGGACAGCAGCACTTGCCTCCCTGCTGACTTAGTAGGCTTTCCGTACTCTTTGACTTCAGGACTCTCAGGGGTGTCCTCACCAGGTCTCAGGGACCTGCCCCCCTCTTCTCTGTGACCTTTCCCTTACCCTGGGGCTGGGTTGGTAGGAGCTCCCACATCTGACTACTCTGTTTTCGGACTGTGACCTTCTTAAATTTTACTCACTTTCAAGTTGTCAGTGCCTGCAAGTGGATAAAAGCCACAGCAAATGTTTAATAAAGGTTGGGCCGGGTTGACTGAATGAACCACGGCCCCCGTACTCTTCCACGAACACTGGGGCTAGGATCCTCTGCCACCCTCCCAGACAGGCACATCCAGGCCCCTAAAGCAAGGTTCTGCAGCTTCAACTGCCTGTATCTGGAGAGTTCTGCCTGACTAGGGGATGCTTCTAAAATTAAACGACTATGAGTCTGTGAGTGGTAAAGCACCGGCATTCAGGTTTTATCATGCAGAAAGCAAACACAGTTCACAAGGAGGAAGGTCTTCCTGATGAGTGCTCATAAAATTGACTTGATTTCAGTCTAACCTATGCACAAGCGCCATATTTAAAATTGGAATGGGCACTTTTAACGATCCTAGGAGTTCAAGCATTCCAATAGCTTCTTTTCCCTCAACTCAGCACAGAGACCCACAGGCAGCACCCACAGCCTTGAATCCCTTTCCCGTTCTGACATGGTCTTTCTCCTCTTTTATTTTCTGTGTACTACAACCTGAGCTATTCACTTGGCAAATAATCCTATTTAATTTAATTTCTATTTTCTTTTTAAAAAATATTTGAAAGGCAGAGAGAGGGGTAGAGACAGAGAGAGATAGTCCATCTGCTGGTTCACTCCCCAAATGCCTGCAACAGCCAGAGCTGCACCAGGCTAAAGCCAGGAGCCCAGAACTCCATCCAGGTCTCCCACATGAGTGGCAGAGGCCCAAGAACTTCAGCCATCATCATCTGCCTCCCAGGGTGCACATTAGCAGGAAGCTGGGATTGGATGGAAGGAGAGCTGGGACTACAACCCAGGCACTTGGATATGGGATGCAGGCATCCCAAGCAGCCAACATCCACCCCTCATGTGTAACTTAGTGTCACCATGCCCAGTAGCTACTTAACTCTCTCTCTCTCTCTTTTTTTTTTTTTTTTGACAGGCAGAGTGGACAGTGAGAGAGAGAGAGAGAGAAAGGTCTTCCTTTGCCGTTGGTTCACCCTCCAATGGCCACCGTGGCCGGCGCGCTGCAGCCGGCGCACTGTGCTGATCCGAAGGCAGGAGCCAGGTACTTATCCTGGTCTCCCATGGGGTGCAGGGCCCGAGGACTTGGGCCGTCCTCCACTGCACTCCCAGGCCATAGCTGAGAGCTGGCCTGGAAGAGGGGCAACCGAGACAGAATCTGGCGCCCCGACCGGGACTAGAACCCGGTGTGCTGGTGTGCTGGCGCTGCAAGGCGGCGCAGGCCACTACTTAACTCTTGCAATGTTAATTCATGGTCTCCATGTTTGTTTTCATGGAACGAGAGAACAGGGCAATCTCCTGGCAGAACTGTGGAAGTTATGATCAAATGGGGGTGTCAAGAAAGGCAGGGGTGAGGGGGGTACAGATGGGAGTGAATGGGGGGGGGCTGATACACACAAACTTCCTTGTGTGGCCACCTATGTTATGCACTTGGGCCAGACATTTCATATATTTGCATAATTATCATGACCATCAGATGTTGACATAATTCTTTTCCCGTTACACCTATGATTAAAACGGGGCTCACAGAATTTCCAAACTCAGCCTAGGTCACTCAACTGCTGCATGAAGGGGTTGGGAGGTGACCCCAGATTTATCTGACTCCAGAATTATTGTTTTCCTTCTACACAGCTCCCTGGAGTCACCTTTACTCTAGTTTTAACTACAAGCACTGGCCAGAGTCCCCTTTCAGGCCCAGAATAAAGGAAATAAACATTGATGAGAGATGGAAAAACTCAGAAAGGAATGGGGGCAGTACCAAGGGGGAAGCAAAGTTGAAACGCACAAGTTCTTGGTTGTCTTGGGACTGCAAGAAACTTAGAAGGCGAACGGTTCTAAGCAGCTGTGAGCACCTACTGTATGCAGTCTGCCATCAAAGGGCAGACAGAACCCGGAGGAAGACGTTATAAATGCAAGCCTCTGACTTCGTAGAAGGCCAGGAGTGCTCATCTCCGTTTCTTCCTGCTGGGACAGTCAGCATCCAATCAGCTCTTTGAAGCTCAGGCCCAGGCAGCCCCCAGCCCAGCTCGGCAGGGGCCCCGCCCACAGCCTCAGCCGCACGTGTGCATCCCGGGGAGGCTGCAGACGCCACCGTGTCTGGGGGCCGGCGGGTGTGCGGGGAGTCGGGACCAGACTTCAGGCAAGCAGGGGGTTAATAGCTCATAAAGTAAAACCCTCTAACACAAAAATGTTATTTTAATTGTATTACATTGAGGAGCCCTGAGGGTCGTGGGGTAGATAATCAAAGAGGACAAGGAGGAAATTAAAAAAGGGAAGAAGGCAATCAGAAAGGCCATTTAGGAGAGCCCCTTAATCCTCCGTAGGAAGAACACTAATTATACTGCAGAATCTCCTTATAATTAACCCTGATACAGAGTGTTTTTTGAGCAGTAATAACTTTCACATTCACAATCGTTTTGATCGCGAACGCCTCACAAACAGTAGCGCCCGCTCAAGATTGCCCAGTTTGCCTCCCCAGTGAGCGTCCAGAGTACTCTGCTGTTGTCAACCAAAAGGAGACACGCTTCTGCCCTCAGCTAACTCCACGGCTCCCGGGAACTCAGCTCCCGGCTTGCTTTTTTTCGTGGCGAAAACAGCCTCAAAACCAACCACGCTTGCGCCTCCTTTCTCTCCTTTGTAATTGCTTCCCTATGCGTTTTTTTTTTTTTTTTAAGCCTTTAATATAACTTGGAAGATGGGATGGTTGCAAAACCTGCTGAATTCCCAACATACCTTCCTGAGTGAACAGACCCCTGCTTAGATTTACCTACACAGCTAGGCTACTGGGCACACATCGCTGTAATAGTTCTTAACCATTCCAGACAAAAGCAAGGACTCAGACAGACTCTGTTCAAATCCCATCCAAAATAAGAACCTCACATTCCTCTTGCTGACAGCTGATCCCTTATGAAGCAAAGCTCCACATTTGCCTACTAGCAAAACAGAACAGGGAGAAAAAGCAGACAGCTCTAGCCTTCAGGTGTCTCGGGCACTGGAAAGATGCTCAAGGTGGGGGGTGGGTGGGGGCACTGGGCCTGGGGTGCGAGGAAGGGGGAAGGGCCCACCTGGGACTGGTTGTTGGGGAACTTTTTTTTTTTCAGGGCTCCAAACTGAAAAGAATCTGTCTGTGTCCTGACGTGAACTGGCCACTGCTCTCATCCCACCCAGTAAGAGAAGGAGTCCCCAGGGACATGGTTTCAATGGGGCGCCTGCCTGCCAAGTGAAACCCTAGGAGACGGTTGCGGGCGCTCCCGACGTTCACAGCAGTCGGAAGGTATTCGTCCCCTCCAAATGCACTCCTGGACCCGGCTTCACCTCCTCCCGACTCACAGCTGAGCCATCTGAAAGGTCTGCCTGCTCCCAAGGGCCACAGCCCCACCTGAACACAGACACTGGGAAACCAAAGTTTGCAGCACACTGAGCCCAGTGTTTTCTCTATCAAAAGAACGCATGCCAAAGGATTTTTCTCCCCATTTTCTCTTGCATGCTATTGGAACTAAAAGCTTGTCTTCACTTCCCATCCGGGTGATTATTTTTTATGTATAATGTAACAAGATAAGAAGATGCTTCCTTCAGCTTGGTAAGGCAGGCTCTCTCACTGGGAGACAGATGTTCCCTTACAACATGAAGCACTGGCAAAGGCCCACGTGCCTCAGACCCAGGCGGTGTAGGGCAGGGATTGTGTAAGGACCTTACTGTTCCTAGTTAATTATCTAACTGTTTAAACAGCAAGTGACAGCTTACTAACAGAGACAAACTTAGGATATTAGTTCAGTTCTGGTTTAAAATACCCCTACTAAATACATCATCATTCTCCTCATCCAAAAATGTATTCACATACAAAGTGGAGCCTTCAGGTAAAAAATGAAGGGTAGGATGTGAGTCTCCCACTTTTTAAGGTTTACTAGTGTAATGCACGTACAAATATAAAACACTGAAAAAAAACTCCAGAGACAGGTGTTCACATCTGTGATCCACTCAAAAATGCAAAAAGCAGGTGGCGGGAGGCTACTCCTGTCTCAAGACCTAAGGATGGGGCAGGCCCATCCAAAACTGTGGAGGGGAGAATGAGCGTTGACTGACACTGATACACCGTTAAACTGAAAGTCAGAGTGAGGAAAGCATTACAAGACAGGGGCACATCTTTAAAAAAAACTCTGTACAATGAGAAAGTAGTTCTACACATACATTATCCACCTCATGTGGCAGAGGCCTCCGGACATGGGATATTTTCAAATCCCCTTGCTGGCTTTCCTGCTCGTTTAATGACTGTTAGCCAGGCATTTGTGCCTTGATACAAGACGCAGCTCCTCTCAGATTCCCCAGCCCCAGCCCGTACCCTGCAAGCCTTGCCCCTCTGTTTGACTCCAGCAAAACCTCACGGCGCAAGAGCCCAAGGCATGACACCGCAGAGGACAAGAGCACATCCTCTAGCAAGCCTCCGTGTCCCGATCACGTTCCTATGCCAGCCTCCAACAACACATACTTTAGTATACACACAGAGTCTCCCTCCTGGGGAAGGGTCCTGAACCCACAGTCACCCCGTATTAGGAGAACCGGAGAGAACAGAATTGGGAGTCTGGGATTCCGGTCTCAGCTTAATCATTCACTACAAAAACCTTGGCCAGATGTGTTTATGTATCTCAGCCTCCATTTATTCACTGCCATGAATGTTATATGTAACATGCAACACGCAGCTATCATGAGTAAGAAAAAAACCACAATTTCGGGGTCTGCTCTGTGCCACAGCGGGTAAAGCCACCACCTGCAGTGCCGGCATCCAGCTCTCTACTATGGTCTGGGAAAGCAGTAGAGGATGGCCCAAGTCCTTAGGCCTGCACCCACGTGGGAGACCGGAAAGAGGCTCCTGGCTTCAGATTGGCACAGCTCTGGCTGTTGCAACCATCTGGGGAGTGAACTAGTGGATGGAAGACCTCTTTCTCTCCTCTCTCCCTCTCTTTCTCTCTGCCTCTGCCTTTTTGTAACTCTGCCTTTCAAATAAAGTAAATAAATCTTTTTAAAAAAACACATTTTCATACGATCATGGGTAGGAATTTTAGTGAGTACCGGAGATCTCTTGACAGGAACCTTACTCAGGAACCTTGAGTGGGATACATGTATCCTGACTCAAGACTGTGCCAGCCAACAACATCTATTCCATCATAATTGGTTTGTAATTGTTTGTATAGTCACTGGTTCATTTGTTCCTACAACTATGCATTAAAACTAAAATGTAAAGCTGAACCCAACTGAGACCTCATGCAGTCAAGGGTAAGGATAGAACTTACAGTCTAACATTTTACCTCTTTCCTCTAATGGTAGCTGCTGCTGATGGACTGATTCAGTTTCAACATGAAAACATTGCTGGATTCCCTCTTTTCTGGCTCCATCCCTGGAAATCGCAACATGAGCAGCACTGAACCAGAGTGTTCCTTGTCCTGCTCTGTCTCTCTTTATACTTTTCTCTTTTCATATTGGAACAAATAAACCATGAAAAAAGGCTAATGCTTGGGAAACTGCTTTGAACGTAGTCCTTGGTATCACTTCTCAAGAGCCAACAGGTCTACAGGAGACTCTGGTCGTCTTCTCCTCCTTCAGCTGAACAGGGGGGAGGGCCTGAAGCACATGCAGCCGGAAGGGCTTCCTCCACCACGCACAGCGGCCCTCTTGGCACACTCCACTATGCACACAAGAGCCTTGAAACTGTGGGGTCATCAAGGACCACAGCAAGTGCCCTTATTCTCCTTCGACATAGTTGAGCCTGCTCTGATGGTCTTAACTTTCTATGGCCTGATTTGTTTTATTGTTGTCACCTTCCAACTAACTGTAACCATCTTGCCTTAGATTACAGAAGTACCTCAAATTACATTCCAGCTAAAAAAGCTCAAATACATGGCAAGATGTAGAATCAAAGTCAACATTCCTTTCACTCCTCCCATCTTCCCTAATCCCTAGCCTCTGTCCTGAGGTAAAGTTTTTTAATCTAATTTTCCATGGGCTACTTGATGTGCCTGGAAACTATATGCTGAAATACACAAAGGGCCTTCAGAGGCCATGGAAATGATGTATTATGAAAAAAACAAGGCATGGATTTCAAAATTTGGGGGCACCAAAATAAAATTATCTTTTAATTTCATTCTGTACCAAATGCAGAAACATAATTATTTGTGTTTGTACTCATTTGTATTTTTTCTTTGCATAGGATTCTGTTATTGCTTGATTTTACTTAACAATACATCACGGGTCATATATGAGGGGGTCTTCAAAAACTCTACAGAAATGTGTATTAAGAAAAACTCTGCATAAAAATATCTTTGAATTCTATTTGGAAACACTTTTGAACATTTTAAGTACCCTCATATCTATATTTGCATCACTTTCCAACTGCTCAGTAGTATTATAAGGAAGAAACAGAAAGGGATACTATAATATGAATTTTTATGTTGCAACAAACTCTCAGAGAGCTACTCTTATATAGGAAAGGGATGTTTCTTTTGATAGAAAGAATAGTGTTTTCATCACTTCTTTTTCTTAACAGTACTTTCTTAAAACTTTAAATTTATTTCTATGCATTTATTTGAAATAAGTGGAAAGAGAGAAAGAGAGACAGAGAGACAGAGGCTTTCCATTTGATGGTTCACTTCCCAAATGCCTGCAACAGTTTCCAAATGCCTGTAATTGCCAGGGATGGGCAAGGCTGAAGCCATGAGCCAGGAACTCCAACTGGGTCTTCCACATGGGTGGCAGGGACTCTCCCACAGTACACATTAGCAGGAAGATTGATTAGTAGCGGAGGTGGGACTCAAACCCTGGCACTTTGATATGGGATGCTGGCACCCCAAAGGGCATTTTAGTCTGCTACACTGCAGCACTCATCATTTTCATTGTTTCTTGATAATAACCTGGCATATATTGAAACTAACACAGTAAGCAAGGAAACAGCTCAGCATGTCTAGCTCAAGAGGCTTCAGAACCATGAAAAAGCCACATGGAATAAACCACCACCAGTGATGGTGAATACAATCCCTTGAATAGGTGCCAAGAACAAGGTCACACCCCAAACCTCCAAACACTACACCTGAATTTCACCCATAGAAGTTCATTCCTGGGGAAGATGTTTTGACACAGTGGTTATATCACTGCTGGGACACATGTATCCCATACTGCAGGCCCTAAGGTTTGAGTCTCAGCTCTGCTTCTAATTCAGCTGCCTGCGAAGACAGCAGGTGATGGCTCAAGTACTTGGGTCCCTGCTACCCACTCTGGAGATCTGGATGGAGTTCCTGGCTCCTGGCTTTGTCCTGGCTCAGTTCTGGCTATTGTGGCATTCTGGGGAGTGAACCAGCAAATAGAAGCACTTGCTCTTTCTCTCTTTTGAAATAAAACAAATAAACAAGTTTATTTCTTTGGCCTAAAAATGAACAATATTAATCCTTTTTAAACATACCTATGTTTTAAGAACAAGCAACATCTTAGCTTGTGGTGTTCTTTCCTTCCCAGAAGGCGTGATTCATTCTGAGAACGCTGAGTGTTTCTGTGGGAGAGGATTCTAAAACTGGGGAGAGGGAGTCACAAGACAGAGGAGATACCCTGAGAGAAGAAAACAGAAAGAAAGAAAACAGCAAGGGTCCTGACTCAGCCGGAGAATTGGTCACCTGCCTGGAGATGGCCCTAATCCTCAGAGCAAAAGTTAACTGGGGGTGAAGGAAATGAATCTTTGTAAAAAGTAGCTGGTTTCTCCTGTGAAGTGGAACAGAGGAGGCAAGTAGAGCAGGCAGGCTCACACACACTGCCTGTTCACTGCAGACATCTCTGACAGTCGCACATTCTTTCCCACTAAACCAAAACTCGGCCTCAGATTTCTCCTATGTTCAGCACTGCAGGCCACCACTACCCATTGGCCGTCATTGGTGCTTACGATGAAATGCAGTCTGTCATTCAGTCTTGGGAGTCATTGTCTCCATTATCACGAACCATGAGCTGGAATTTCATGAGTACGCATGACTTCCATAAGCTTAAAGTTGCTGTCAGGGTTCTTTTTCAGCCAAGTATAGGCAGAAGGGGATGCAGCCCATGAAAACTAGGAGGTCCATCTTCGCCAGTAAATTAGGATCCTTCATCACTGGACTGGAAGCTCTGTGTATGCCCCCAGGGTCCAACAGAGCATCCAACTTACAGCAGGCATCAAGCTGTAGGATCTCCTAATTCAGGTGTACACTGGAACGCGATCCATGCCTTGCACTCAGTATACAGAGCACCCAAGAGTTTACAAAGACACTGCCTTTAGACATCTTTGGGTAGTGCATTTTCTGCATATATGAACTCAAATTAGATAATTTTAAAAGGACCTACGATCTAAAAATACAGTGTGACTTAAAATACAGTAGCCATCCAGGAAAGCACAGACTGATCTAACAGGAGGTAGATGTGAGCGTTAAGATGCTGGGTTATAGAAGATGGAAAGGCGAGTGAGGACACGAGCACTGTTCAGGTTCCCAAGAGGCAGCAGAGTCAGGTGCAGATGCCTGGCCAAGAGCTGTTCTCCTGGTAATAAAGTTCTACAAATGGCCAGCTTGCTGAGCCCAGGGTGCGCTGACAACCCTATACTTCAGGAAGCTTAGACTTTCACTGTAGAAGGCGTCCTCACTGGGGTGGGCGTTTGGCACAGTGGTGAAACCACCACCTGGCACATACACATCTCGTATTAGAGTGTCTGGGTTTGAGTCCCTCCTCAACTCATGGTTCCAGGTTTCCACTAATGTGCACCCTAGGATGACTCAAGTGCTAGGGTCCCTGCCACTTATGTGGAAGATCTGGATTGATTTTCTGGCTCTTGGCTTCAGTTTTGCTCAGTACCAGCTATTATGGGCATTTGGGTAGTGAAACAATGGATGGAAGAGTCTCTCTCTCTCTCTCTTTCTGTGTCTCTCTACCGCTCAAATAAAAATAAAAAGATTTTTCAAAGTTGTCATTACCAACAAAGTTCAGTGAAATTCAAATGAAATACCTTCACCTGATTTGGGCAACTTAGTTCAAGTATGTCAGAGGGAGGCTGAGCAAGCCCTCCCAGCTTGTCTGGGATGTGATAATCATGCTTGTTCTTGCTCCCTAACACTCATATATGCACAGATGTACACGTCCATATATACCCCACCTCCCTACACACCCCAGAATCATACATATTCACACTTAACACATAGACACACTACACCTGCACACATATTTACACACCTCTCTAAACATACAAAAGGGTATATTGGAAAGTTCATGGACAGCAAAATTAAGAGAGGTTTATTTTATTACAAAACAATTTTGAAATTCATGCATTTTTTTTAGAATATGCCTTTGTCATGGACTTTTTTAAGACCCCACATGTGCAAAGATCTTAACATTTTTTGCACCAAAACTCCATTTTCCAAACTTTTTAAAGTCCCCTGGTGCACCCACTCACACAAACACAGACTGTCCTCTCATCACCCCCAGAGAAATAGACTCAAATGATGCCCCTCCTCCATTATAGGATTTTGTCTCTAAACAAAAATTACCCTCTTTTGATAGACATCTTTTTCTTCTTAAAGGGACACTCTCATGAACAGCAGGCCCTGGGGACTTTGTGCGGTATAGGCGTGCACCTGCTCTGCGGCCGGCCCCTTTATTGCAGGGATAGGATTAGTTTGTTCCTCTGGAGGGATCCTGGCTCAGAACTTTTATAAGTAGGAGACTCAATTATGTTTCTTATGAGTTCCCTAAATTTGGAAATGGAGCTAAATAAGGAAATGCATTAGTCAATGTCCTTCGCAGCCTCCTCCCCTACACATTTCTCAACTTTTTTTCTTGCTTCCTTGCAGTGATTTCTTTGAATCAGTAAAGCTTCCAACTGCAGCAACCATAAACAGGATGCCACACTAAGCGGGGAAGGAGGATAAGCAAGGAAACAAGTGGCAGGCTTAGATACCTGGGGTCTGATCAGCATATGGCTCAGGCTCCAGGGGCAAGGAAGGGTCCTTGTGAAGACTAAACCAACTCACTTAATGCTGGCCTCTCCTGCAGACAGCACTGAGATTCAAAGGACGGAACTTGAAATAAAATGCAACTCTGAATGTTGTCAATACTTGAGAGTTACAGAGGATACTCCTCCAGGATGTAAGTCCTAGGGGTGGGCATTTATCCTAGTATTAAGATGTTTGCAGGGGCTAGTGCTGTGGCATAGCCGGTAAAGCCGCCACCTGCAGTGCCGACATCCCATATGGGTACTGGTTCAAGTCCTGGCTGCTCCACTTCCAATCCAGCTCTCTGCTATGGCCTGGGAAAGCAATACAAAATGGCCCAAGTCCTTGTGTCCCTGCCCTCATGTGGGAGACCTGGAAGAGAATCCTGGTTCCTGGCTTCGGACTGGTGCAGCTCCAGCCGTTGCAGGAAACTGAAGAGTGAACTAGTGGATGGAAGGCTGACCTCTCTCTGCCTCTCCTCCTCTCTCTGTGTAACTCTTTCAAATAAATAAATAGATCATAATTAAAAAAAAAAAAAAGATGTTTGCATCCCATTTCAGAGGACCTGGGTTCAAGTCCTGGCTCTGTTTCCTATTCCAGCTTCCTGCTAATGTGCATTCTAGGAAGCAGCAGGTGACAGTTCAAATGACTTCATCCCTGCCACACATATGGCAGACTTTGATTGAGGTCTTTGCTCCTGGCTTCAGCCCAGCCCAGCACTAGTTGTTGTGAGCATGTGAGAATTTGTGGAATGAACCAGCAAGATGGAGTTCATTCTACTTTTTGTTCTCTCTCTAATTTTTTTTTAAGAAATGACTGAGGCCGGCGCCGCGGCTCACTAGGCTAATCCTCCACCTGCGGCGCCGGCACACCGGGTTCTAGTCCCGGTCGGGGCGCCGGATTCTGTCCCAGTTGCCCCTCTTCCAGGCCAGCTCTCTGCTGTGGCCTGGGAAGGCAGTGGAGGACGGCCCAAGTGCTTGGGCCCTGCACCCCATGGAAGACCAGGAGAAGCACCTGGCTCCTGCCTTCGGATCGGCGAGGTGTGCTGGCTGCAGCGCGCCAGCTGTGGCAGCCATTGGAGGGTGAACCAACGGCAAAGGAAGACCTTTCTCTCTCTCTCTCTCACTATCCACTCTGCCTGTCCAAAAAAAAAAAAAAAAAAAAAAAAAAAAAGACTGAATACTAAGGAAGAACAAGACCAAGGTCTCAAAGTTAAACTGTAGGATCCCACATGAAGTGTGATGGCAGAGATCAGCAAAGTCATCTTACAGAGCCTTCCTGAAAGAAACATTTGACTGGAACCTGACTGAATGTATCAAAAGAAAGTATGAGAACCAAGTTTGGCCATGGAGAGCAGAGAGCAGAGAGAGAGAGAGAGAGAGAGAATATGAATAAATCCTGGAGACACACACAGGGAACATCCTTCTAAGGAATTTCCAGCTCTAAGGATCCACTCTGTTGAGTTCCTTAAATGAATGTCTACTCTCCTATCTGCACACAGGTGAGAGGCTGGCACGAGGGGGAGATCAGGAAAGAGACAAAGCAGATTGGGATGAGAATAGGGAAGGGAAGAAGGCAGGGAGGGAAAGCCCAAGGGAGAGTGTGAGATGGAGACAGGAGATGCGTGGCTATTGGTCTTCCAATCAGCCTCAGGTCTCAAGTTCAAGCATGGGCACCTCTCTCTGCCCAGCATGATCTCCAAGGTTCATTCATAGCCACTGCTCATCAACACAGCCCCTGCACTGTGGTTCTCCAAGTGTGCTCTTTGGACCTGGAGTCTTAGCACTAACGAGAAACTTGTTAGAAAGGCAAACTTGGGTCCCACTCTAGGTTTTTTTTTTAATGCTTAATTATCTATTTGAAAGTCAGAGCTACACAGAGAGGGAGAGCCAGAAAGAGGGATTCTTCATCTGCTGGTACATCCCCAGAGGGTTGCAACAGCTGGGGCTGGGTCAGGCTGAAGCTAGGCAGGGGCTCCAGCACTTGGGGACCCTCCACTGCTTTCCCAGACCCTTAGCAGGAAGCTGCACTGGAAATGGAACATCCGGGACATGAACTAGTGCCTATATGGGATGCTGGCACTGCAGGTGGTGGCTTTACTTACTATGCCATAGTGCTGTCTATCCTAAGTGTTCTTCAAGACACTCTCTCAGTGATTCTGTTGCATGGTCAAGTGTGAGGACCTCTGCCTACAACACAAAGCAATGGCTATGTCTGGAGTTCCACTGAAGAAACAGCTGGAGAAATCTTTGTAAATGAACACAGGGACAGTCCAGTTGTATACATCAGTTCTGGGAGCATGAGGACTTGAATCTGTGGGGCTGGAAGCTGGTGTCTGGCAACAGAGGACAGTCACACAAGGGAAATGGTCTATGGTTGGGATACCTACACCCCCAGCCTCTCCTTGGGCTGGGTGGTCTTCCTCCATTTTCAGATGCTTAAGAGAAATGGGTTTCCTTGGTGTGAGAGAGCCACACACGATACAAGCATGCTGCTGAAAGGTCTTTTACCTCCTTCCAAAAGATCACTGCATGCCAGGTACCACCACAGTGATCATGCCGTCACTTGAGGTGACAAAGGGGACTAGAAATCTCTGTGATACTTGTGGCAAGGGCTAGGCTCACTAAATTGTGTTCCTGAATTTCCAATGCATCAGTCTGGCATCTGTTTCAATCCTGCTTTTATTGTTTCATCTTCTCTGCTCTGCACACTCAGAGTTGACTTGTACACAACTGTGGGCAGCACAGTTGGGTATAAAAGAGATTATTTAATAGTGTTATTTAAGGTGTGCCCCTTAGCCATGCAGTTTACAAAAGCAAATCTCTGTGAGGCACAAAGCATCAGAGAGCAAAACAAAAGTCACTGACATCTCTTTACAGGTGAAAAAGAAGCTGAGTCACTGAGCCTGCAATTCAAGAGAAGGCAAATATATCCCAGAACAAAGAATCAACCTGCACCCTGGGTCATAGGACATCTGCCTCAGAGATGTTCACCAACACAGAAAGATTTGTTGCTATGATAAAAGACATCTGTGACAAGACACACTGAACAAAGCATCATTTGACCTCTAACTAAACATAGCTGGCTTTACAAAGGTTGTTTTTTATATAATATTGCCAAACACTATTTCTGTAGCTCTTTTAAGAAACCAGAGACCAGCAAATGTTATTAAATCAGGCATCACTCCAATCTGTACCTGGAAAAGTATATGACAACTACATCCTACCTATCTAATTTGCTACACAGGGGTAGAACACTAATGCTATTAAATTAAAATAAGACTAGGTACATTACCTACAGCCTATGATTTTTAGAATTGTACTATGATTTTTAGAATTCTAAGGGGGAAAAACACAAACCAACCAAACAGGTACCGCTTTGGAATCCAGAAAAGACAGGTAAAGAAGCACAGTACCAAAATGTGTGTGTTTACAGAAGTCCATATGCATTGCAACGTGGCAGGTGAAGCCTTCAAAGAAGAGACAAGCTTTGTTCAGTAGGAAACATCTCACAAAGCAGTGTGGCAGGAAACACAAGCAAGGTAGTAAAACGAATTCAAGGCTCAGGGATTTTGAAGACAAAGTTCAAGCCCTCACTTCCACCTGTGATGAAACACCGGGAAGCAGCACAGTGTCACCACATGAAGGTTGATTCACCATCTGAGCAAGACATAGTGACAGAACAATCCCCATGACGGCCCATCCCCGATTCTAAACGCACAGTAGACTAGCTATATGGCTGTCCTTCACAACAGGGCATAGCCACCATGTCTCAGCTGTCCCCTGTCCTGGGTATCCTGATTACCTCTTGAGATCAAGTGGATAGCATCAGAAGCACGGACTGAGTTTGGGAGAGGGACGGCACAGGCTTTTGGATTGGGGGACTATGTGTAGGGACAGCAGCTCAGTGCTGGCAAAGTGTGGAGCTCAGGTTCAATCGTCTAGTCCCCTATTACCTCTGCCACACCCAGTCTCAAAGTATCCTGGAATATATAGGTTGAATATCCCTTATTCAAAACACTTGTAACCAAAAGTGTTTCATTTGTTTTTCAGATTCTGCAATATTTGTATATGCCTAATGAGCTACTTTGGGGATGGGACCCAAATCTAACCATGAAATTCAGTGATATTTCCTATACATGTTATACACATAGCCTGAAAAGTAATTTTATACAGTAACTTACAGCACCTGTACTTTGACTGCCACCCATCACACTAGGTGAGGGATGACATTTTCCCCTGGTGTCAGTAAAGCTTGAATATCTTGCAACACACTCTGTGTCTGGGCTAATCCCTGCCCCAATCACAAAATCCAGCGCTGGCAAGACTTGGCTTTTTGGAGCATTTCGGATTTTGGATTTTGACATTAGGGATGTTCAACCTGTAGTACTTTCTGGTTGGGCTACAAGCTTTTACAGCAGTAATCTGAGCTGGTGCAGTGACCTATGGCAGATGGCAGAAGTACTCGCAGCATGACAGGTCACAGTCAGTAAGGAAAACATTTCCAAACACAATATATCTTTTTCCAGATAGCAACACCCTTAGGGGTCCATAAGCATTCTGTAGTATTAGAAAAAGAACTTGCTCACTCCACTGGAAAAGCTGCGCACAGACCAGCATTTGGTTTAAGAGTTCTGGCTCCAGTTTCTCAGTTCGTGGACTTTGATTTGATATTCTCTGATTTGAACAAGCTCTGATCTGATATTCTTTTTCTCCCTCCTGAAAGATAATTGCATTGGAGGTACAGCGATTTCCTGAGCATCTTTGTGGAATTGTGAGTCTGTTTTTTGTGGCCCTCTCTACTAGGTATTAAAATGATTTATGGGTCTGCCGTACTCCTCCCCACTAAAACATCAGCTCTCCTGGAGGTATCCCCTTGGCATTCTCCATCTTGCCCAGCACAAAATCTTACACAGGGAAAGTGTTCAATAAACACACCTTGGTTAAAGGGACATAGCACAGAGAACTAGGGTCTCCTCAAATTCTCAATGCTTAGAAGACAGAGAGTGTTAATAAACCTTTATTGAAATCTGCCCCTGCTACTGGTAGTGTCCAGTTCTTGGTCCACTTGTGCAGGTGCTCCCAAGTGCCCCGGTACCCAAGTAGCTTTTCAAACCTGAACCCCTAAAGAACCTTTTTCCTGTTCCAGTCTGCTGCAACTATTTCACATTTACACAGTACCAGAGGCAATGCCCAAGGGGGTATCCAGGAAGGGTAAATTCTGTGGAATGGGAGCAGGGCACAGTCACGTCAATGACAGTGTCATTACAGCAGAATGGTCTGACAACTTCATCTTTCTGGAAAAGTGATGGCATCTATGCCTACCACCTTGCAGCAAAAGGAGATTATAACTTCAAGCCATTCCTTTGTTTAAAACTTGCTGTGTGCCCTAATAATTGCAGGATGATGTTCTCTTCTGCCTGTTAACAGTAAAGGTGAACAGAAAGTTGGTGTCTAGACCTGTACTTTGTAGAGTGGGTACCTGCAGTACCTAGGAACATTCGCAGTACCTGGAAACTAGTTAGAAATGCAGATTCTTGGGCCCCATCTCAGATACGTTGAACTGGACACTCAGTGGAAGGCCCACAAATATGCTTTTCACAAGACTTCCAGGTTGTTGAATTTTTTAATTATTTAAGTTTATTTGAGAGGCTGAGAGAGAATTCTCATCTCCTGTTCACTTCCCAAATACCTCATGGAGTCCACGTTAGCAGGCAGCTGCAATCAGGAGCTGGAACTGGGAATAAAACCCAGGTGCTCTGATGTGGGATGAGGGTACTGAACTGCTAGGCCAAATGCACGTGATTCTGAGGCTCACTGTAGTTTGACAGCCATTGCTCTGCAGAATGGGGGCAGCGAGGGACGGGGTACATCAGTTGTCAATTTAGCAGCACTGGTTTGCTTGACCTAGGTTTCCTCTGTGCATTGCTGCTTGGCAGGAAGAGAATACACTTGCATTCCATGGTTCATATGAGCTGTCAATGGGGGAAGACAGGACACAATCTGCACAGGCCACTGGACTCTTGGAAGCTCAGGCTATTCGAATTCGAAGAACTACACACAAGGTCCTAATGAATGAATTTGTCAAGAGCTGCTCCCTTTTGTAAGAGTCTAGCAGAGACTTCGGTGACAGCCATCCATTTTTATGGATTTTAACTGAGTAATTAATAAGATAACAGTTACAAGTGCAAGTTAAGTGCATATTATTTCTACTGGATTGGGTCATAAATAAGTAATACAGCTTTTGAAAGTGAATGGGAGCGATGGTTGAAAAGAGAGACCTAGGGGAGCCCAGCCTGAATTTTAAGCTTTCCTTTCTCATTTTAGTGAAGCAAGCAGTTCCACCAGGGATAAGCCCAGGCTGTGATGTAGTCTGGTTCGCCTTGTGCTTCAGCTGTATTTGAACATCAACAATCTCCAGCCTGTGTTCCTCTTGCAGAGAGTAAAAGCAAAAACGGCTCTTCAGTAAGCCAGATGTAAGGAGAAAAAGCCCCTATTAGCAAAGCTCGAAGAATATGCTCCAACACAGATAGCCACACTTTTGGGAACTTTATTGTTTCTTCGGTACATGGGCTTACTCCTGCCTCCATCACAAAATGCAGGGCTGGCCATTGATCAATCCAGAGACCTCTCACAGGCTAAAAATCAATTCAGAGTCCGCAGGCTGCATCGCATCTTCTGGGGCCCCTGGGCACTCTTACAAGCCCCTTCCTCCATGGAAAACAAAAAAAAATGTACATTTTGAGACTGCACTGGTACAATGACACATAACCCAGGCTGGATTTCATTATTATTATATTTACTTTTCCTTCTGATTTGAAGTAGCTTAGTGAGTACCTAAAAGTAATATGGGTGGTAATAATAGGACTGCCATAACAAAAGCACATCAACTAGGGGCTTAAACAACAGAGATTTACTGCCTCCCACATCTGGAGGCTGGAAGTTCAAGATCAAGTTGTGGGCAGGGCCACACTCTGTCTTAAGGTGCCAGGGACTGCTCTCTGTCCCAGGCCTCCATCCTAGCCTCTTGCAGGTCTCTGCCTTGTAGCAGCAAGGTGCTGATCTTCTTGGGCATTCACCCTGAGTGCAAGACTGTCTATGAATTTCCCTTTTATATAAGGTAGATTAGGGATCCACCCTGCTCTGGTATGACCTCATTTTAACATAACTGTGCACAGAATGGCCTCCTTTCCAAATAAGGCCCCATTCTGAGGTCTGGGGGATTAGGATTTCAGCCCACGAATTTTGGGGAGGGGGACGCAACTCCACCCTGTAGCAGGACACAATTCCACCTTGTAGCAGCATCCTGCAGGATGCTGAGGGCCACATGGAGGTCTGGGATCTTCAGTGGCACCAGAAATGAGATAAAGGCCTGGGGCTGGGGGCAAAGATTAATTTGTTTTCCGTGCTGTTTATAAAGCAAGAGCTTCAGGACTCCATCTCGGGGGTGGGGGGAGGGGAAGGGTGACTTCCCTCAATGCCTGGCTTCATGCAGGTCCAGTGAGAACCTGAGCACCAGTGAGGGCCCTCCCAGGCCCTGCTCAGGAGCAACTCTTCTTTATTCCCAAGGTCTTTATCTTGCACATCTGCTGTCTTTTGGAGCTGAGCCCTCCTGGGCACTGAGGAAAGAAATCACTTGTATTTTTTTTTCCCAACCTGCTTCTCACTGCGATGAGGTACGTGTGGTTCCCCACGCTTATGTTTTACCTTCCCCTGGAAGCAGCAGTCAACTGGCCCCTAGGTCTTGACTGATGACCCAGAAGAAAGAGAGAGGCCCCCTAAAGAGAGAGGTTGTCTGTTTCTCTGGAAGCCACCTCCCTTCTCCTCATCTGACTCCTCTCCTCTGATGGAAAAGAGAGAAAGAGAGCAAGGGAAAGTGCAAAGTACACCAGAGATTATCACTCCCTTTTCTTGCTTCAATTTTTCAAAGTTACTATCAGTCCACGCAACAAAGGCCTTCAAATTCTTTCTCAGTCTCTGGCTCAATGGTTTCATTCCCAAAGGATTCCATAAACCCAAACAACATGCAGGCCTGCCTCCACATTATACCCGCCCCTCGGTTCAGGAGAAAAATCAGCTCATACAAAAACAGACAAAGAAAGCAGCACAACCAGAGGGGCCCACGGAGAGAGAACTGAAACAGTACATGAACTTGGCCTGTCCATTTAAATTTCAAAAGCTCCAGCTCATTTGCAGATACACAATTTGGTCTGGCAAAACCATTCAGCATCCTGGATGTGAACGAGAGCCCAAGACATCATGAAAGCACCAATGACAATGCCCGTTAGGCTGTGTCGGAAGCTGACCTGTCCTGGTGACATGGTTCTCTCTGGAGGGCAGAGATAAGTAACAGTCATTGTTTTGAGGATGTGTATGCCCGAAATGAAGAGCTGGATGTGCACATGCAGAAGCGTTGAGCCACTCCAGGAAGGCTTTTTATCAAAGCACAAACCATAATAAGATCATGACGGCAGTAATCTGAGCCATAAGTCTCCTAGGTTTCTGTTAAATTAAAAGTGACATTGGCAGGGATATCTACAGGACCAACTGATACATTTCTTTTCACAGTTCTACTTCCTTTTAAAAAGATCTATAGCTTAAAAGTTGTTTGATTTATTTATTTTCATCTACTTGGAAGACTGAGATAGACAGAGATCTTCTGTTCACTGGTTCACTCTGCAAATGCCCACAGAAGCCAGGGCTGGCCCAGGTCAAAGCCCTGGAACTCCATCTGTGACTTCTATGTGGGTGGCAGGGGGCCAAGCACTTAGGCCATCATCTGCTGCCTCCCAGGGTGCATTAGCAGGAAGCCAGATCAGAAGTGGAGCAGCTGGGACTTGAAGTGGCACTCCAGTATAGGATGCCGGCAACCCAAGTGGTGGCTTAACCCACTGTGCCACGCTGCGCACCCCTAATGGTTCTACTTTTAATACAGCCCCTGTATCACAGCTCTCATGGTTTTCTGAACATATGGACAGAGCCAGGAGATTCCTTTAGGTGGACTCAGCTAACAACAAAAGGTAAGGTGCTTTACCTCTCAGATTTGGGTTGAGCAAACCCAAGCTGAGAAAGAAGCTGTGGAATTCTCGAAGTTGCATGTTCAGTTCACCTGCATTTCCTACATGGTGTTCAGCAAACACAAAATGCAAGCCTTAGGCATTCTGCATGGGTGAGAGAAATGGCGTGGTTTACAATGAGTGGTATTCTATGTCCCAGGTCAGTCCATGATAAACCGCCAGAGGTATCCCCAAATCCTCCTCAAACTCCCTACTGATTAACCATAAACAACACTGTCCTTTAGCAAACAATGTGAGACAGGAAGAGAAAGTTAAAGGAACCAAGGACTCAGACTCCATTCGCACGCAGCCAGAAACTTCACGCTGCAAAGAGATCAGGGTCCTAAAGAACAGTGGCTTCTGCTGAACATGACCTTCAGGTTTTCTCTCTTGGAGAAGCTGCATGCACTGCCAGGCTTCTCCATCCCTGGAAAGTCTAAGACTGTTGTCGTGCCTCATATGAGCTCTGATAAAACGAGGTTCAGGAAGCCACAGGCTTCAGGGGCGCTTCCTCGAGGCCACAGGGCAAAGTGGATGGCTACATGCTCTCCAGGTGCCAGTTCCCAACAACACAAAGAAGGACAGGACAGGATCAGAGAGACTGGAATTCCCATCAGCCTGGACAGAGGCTGCAGCCAGGTCTTTCCTGTTTTCCAGGCAAGGTGACGGTTTCTACCTAGGGCATTGCACAGATGTCCTATAATTCTCTACAGCAGGTCTGGTACCCACATCTTGCTGTGCAGACCTGGGAGCCCCAGCTTTGCTGGCCTAATGGATGTCAGGAAGCCAGATCCCAGCGCAGGGGGAGTCAGCCCTCAAGCCTGAATGTCATATTTCATGCCTTGGGGAGCTGCCTGCCATCTTGGCATCTTCAATATTCAAGTGAGAGGCCCCAGCCACCTGGTCTACTTGCCCTACTTCCTGCGTGCCCACAGCTGACCCCCCAACCTGCCTCAGACGGACTGTGCCATCTCCTTGGCAACCAACAAGCCCCCCCCCCCCCCCCGCCAAGCTTCCTCATGACAGTGCCCGCGAGTTCCTTCTTGCCTTGCCAAACAAAGCTGACTCTCACAGCTTTTATGTAACTTCTGAAACCCAGCCTCCTCCAGGAAGCCCTTTGGGACTCCCTAGAGAGAAATGCAAATGATTCCCATGACTCAACTGCGGATACATTCACATACATCTAATCCTAGGACTTATTGTCCCCAACACTTACCAAGTTTTCTGATGTCTGCTCTCTGCCACCCACAGTGAATGCTGTCACTCCTTCCAAAAGCAAAGATGGCTTTTGTGTTTTCCCAATTAGAAAAATGCTATATACTCACAACAAAAAGTCAGATATGTAAACACAGAAACCTGCCCAGAAGCCTGTGCAGTAGATTAGGGGTTCACACAAACTCCACTATACAGATAATTTCTCTTGTTAGTTTTTTTCAGTCATTTAAAAATGACAAGTAAAAATTGTATGTATTTATGGTGTATAACATGATGTTCTCATTTACATATACATAATGGCATGGCTAAATCAAGCTATTTAAAATGTGCATTATGTCATATACTTAGTTTTCATGGTGAGAACACTTAAAACCTCCTCTCTAGGCAATTTTCAAGAATATTTTTATCAACTATAGTCACTATGACGTACAATAAGTCCCTTGAACTTATTCCTCATAACTGAAATTTTGTGTCCTTTGCCCCATACGTGCCCTCGCCCCCTGTCTCTAATCACCAGTGACACCATTTTCCCCTCTGCTTCTATGAGTGTGACTCTTTCAGATTCCATGAATAAATGAGATCATTCAGCATTTGTCTTTCTGTGCCTGGCTTATTTCACTTAACACTGTGTCTTCCAACTTCAATGCTGTGGTTGCAAAAGACAGGATTTCCTCCTTTTAAAGGATGAGTTGTGTACATGTGCCACGTTTCATCTGTGCCACGTTTTGTCTGATGGACACTTGGGCAGATGCCGTGTCTTAGCTACTGTGCGTAGTGCTGCATTGAACATGGGAGTGCAGGTACACAGAGACTACATAGATGACCTACTTCCTCCATCTACTCTTGACTGATATTGGCTTTAGGACCCAGACAAAAATTAAATTGAGGCCAATGTGCATTGCTAAGAGTATGTAGTTACTCATTAACTGGTCTTGTTTACATGCCTACTGTGAAAGGATCATTTTTATGCTTAAGTTCGACTCTCATGAAAACAGTGAATGGAGGCAGCCCAACTCTTGAAGCTGAAGATGAGTGAAGTTCAATCCCATTGCCACTTTGCTTCAGATACTGATGAGTATAATAAAGGAGAGGTGCATTTGAGTCAGAGTGACCGAGGTTGACAAAGGGGCAGCAAACAAGACACAGTGAATAACCTGCCAATCCCACTGCCCATCTCCAGACACTGTGAGTCTGACTCTGAGGCCAAACTCAGTGTGAGGCTCTGCCAAGCAAGTCTTAGGAACTCGCTGCCTGCCTTGGACTAAAGTTCACAGGTCACTCACTACGTCATACGTGTGTAGGACCAGGAAAACAAGGTTTGCAGTTTCTCCTTCTCTCCTGTCCCCTAAAGAGAAGGCAGCCCCAGTCCAATCTGATCCTGAGTCTCGTTCCAATCCGAGTAATGGATTGGAGATGGAAGAGAAGAGCAAAAGAAGCCAAGACAATCTGATTGGTTTACAATGGAGAAACCAGATCTGAAAGTAAGAGGGAAGACGAGGAAAAGACAAGAATCAGAAGCATCTGAGAAAATGGAAAACTTTTTTTTCCCCTGAGGGAGTGGGAGAGGGTGTGTGATTAAGGCAGTCACAGTGTGCAGGATTTTGAGGCTGTAGATGCATAAAGAGATTTTTCAGCCATCTGCTATGAGCTACGGATGGAACTCTCCCTTTACCATTTCCTGAAAGACCGACAGGAAGACATTAGTTGCTTTTAAAGTCCTTTTGGGAGTTCACGTGTGCTCCTTTGAAACTGCGATACATTGGCACCAGGGCCACCCGGCATGTCAGCACCGGGCAGGTTGCTGCGGAATCTTAGTACCTAGGCAGCAGGGACCCATCTCCAAAGGAAAAATGTGAAGACCTGAATTTGAGGCCTGGTTCTCTTTCTTCCTTGCTGTGTGGCCCAGGGCTTGTCACTTCACCTCCCTCAGCTCAGTGTCCTCACAAGTAAATCCGGGTCACTGATGACGACCTCGGCGGGCAGCTGGGACTTCCGTGAGCTTCGGCAGGGTAAGAGCTGTGTGAAATGTAATGTGACTCACTGATGGCGACCTCGGTGGGCAGCTGGGACTTCTGTGAGCATCGGCAGGATAAGGGCTGTGTGAAACGTAATGTGACTCAGCACAGCCTCTTGCACAGCATGACATTCGGCCACTTGCTGTCACTGAGGACCAAGTGGTGGCAGGAATGGCTCTGGGGCTGTTCCTGCCCGGGGCTGACGGATTCTGCTCTACCCCTTCCTGGTATCTTCTCCGAGTTGGGAGCTAGGGCGGAATCAGCTCAGTGCTAGGAAACCCAGCGAGAACTGGACAGCTTCCCCACCTCCTTTCGCCGGAGGCGTCCAGCACTGATTAAATGGAAATGCTGCAGGGTGTGATGGGCCGGGGCCAGGGTTCTGCGGAACCCAGCCTAGGCCTGGCCACCGCGCCCTGTAAGCATGGTGACTTCACTCCCTGGCTCCCACCTCAATGGACTGCTCTTTCTCAAAGGCCATTTGGTGACTCGTCTGGGGAGTGCTTCATTGCTGCTGGTGGAAGTTCTTGCCCTTTTTGCCCAACATTAACCCTGCTCAGCCCAAAGTGTGGCGGCTGTACCCACTGCAAATCCCGTTTCCGAGGGGCTTCGCTCTGCTTTCCAGGATTGCAACAGAAATCCCATTCGAGTGCAGAGGCCACTGTGAGGCTGGAGCCAAGGGCTCGCTCTCTGCAAAGGTCTCCCCGCTTTATGCTCCTGTCCCCTGTCCCAGGAGCTGCACCTCCCTGGGGAGAGGAAGTCAGACAGAAGTCTACCTGCTGCCCCAGACTGAGAGCCCTCACTTCTTGTTTTCAGCAGCTGAGACCAACAACCCAGCCAATTCTCTCTTTGGTCAGAGGCAAGAGGCCTTGCCACTGATTTTCCTACAAGGCAGCCCAGAGGCTAGTCAACAGGGGCTGGCCTGTTTTCCTTGGCCCAAGCTTGGCCAGTCCTGCCCTCCCCCTGAGCCAGGCCAGCAGAAATCAGGGCCCAGAGCAGCACCAGGACCTTGAATTAAGACACAGGCAACTCATTCCACTTTCCTGGCCGCCTCAACACATCTGTCTTGTCGGCCTGTGTCTAAACCTCTTGAATGATCCCAGCTGCTGAGCCAGGACCATGGACACAGGGACATTCGGTTTCTGTTTCAACACAACACATCAGTGAGTTCACCTGCTTTATTTTTTTTCCCCTCCTGCACAAGAAAGGCAGACAAAGGCAGCCAAAACACTGAGGCTGCCGGTTTGGAGATTTCCCACTCTGTTTCGGTGACTTCATGCCTTTGGCCTGGCCATGGTAAGGTCTTCCAAAGCCACTTGATTTCCTGTGTATTTCCAGGACTCAGCCAAGAAGAATGTACAGTATGAAAAAAATGTCCACTGCCCTCAACTGCAGACCCTCTGGAAAAAAATATCCGGAGGGCTTTTAAATAAAAGAAATAATTACAACCTGCTGAGTGCCTTACAGAATCTATGAAACCCGACCTTTTCCAAAATATCATAGTATTTCCTGTGGCTTCTGTAGGCTAAGCCTTCATGGATTTTTAAGTATGTGTCCAACTCAGTCTCTGGGCTCCACTTTTGAAATCTAAAAGTCAGATTGGAAAAGCACAAACACATCCTCCTGGAAGATGGCATCCCAAAAGGTGTTAAGTTAAATCCCAGCTGGAAAAACAGAGCCTGCCAGTTGTCCGGGGCGGTGGACCATGTGCTTTTTATTTTATTATTATTATTTTTGCAATGAATGGAGGTTTGATTTGCTAGCTCGCTGCCTGGTCCTAGCTTTTCAGATGTCGCACAGGCCAGGTATTCCCACAGATGTGTACGCCTGCAGCTTACAACTCCAGGGTGGGTAGAGCATGGTTTATGAGCGTTGAGATTCATAAATTCTAGACTTCAGAACTTTCTGTATAAACATGGGCAAAAACTGGAAAGACAGAGAGGGAGAAAAAAACATTCTGACCTTAAACTACCCATGATCAATGATCCAGACTCTTGCTAGCCCATCCCAAGAGAAAACTGAAACCTTGTGAAAGGGAAACTCAAGGAGACAGAGGCTTCTACTGATGTTGCAGAAGAGCTAAAGATTCCAGACCCACGTTCACAGTTCACAATTACTTCTTGCTAAGTCT
Organism: Oryctolagus cuniculus; assembly: GCF_964237555.1. Taxonomy (NCBI): domain Eukaryota; kingdom Metazoa; phylum Chordata; class Mammalia; order Lagomorpha; family Leporidae; genus Oryctolagus; species Oryctolagus cuniculus. The sequence goes on from NC_091443.1 coordinate 83,656,501, forward strand.
ATGTGTGGACAGACATGATGAAATGGAGGGTGTTACAATGACCGGGACAGGGAAGCCTGCGGCGACCCTCTCAAACATGTGGTCATGTAAATATCAACAATCCGGGTTATTATTTCATGTTGTAGGTTGCCCACTTTACTTAAACCGCAGGAATGAGGGACTAGGTTTCCAAGGAGGATGAGCTGAGCTCCATATCCGATGGCTCCCAATAAAATAGAGAGCACAGGCTCACAGATTCACTCTCATTAGCGTCAGCCTCAGGCTGAACTGGGCACTGGTAAGCGTTTGTTCTCACAGCCAAACATTCTCGCCCCCAACAGGAGAGCATCCACTAAAGCTTGGCAGCTACCACACTGGGCAGCTCAATCTTGCTCAGTCTAAACCTATGAGTTCTCTTCTCTAAGAAACCAACAAAGTGACTATTGCTCAGGTGGCACCAGCAAAGGACAGCTCAGTGAATGGCAACATTTTAATCGCCAAGAGAAAGTTGAAAACTAGTTGGGATCCTTAGAACTAAGGCTAGCTGGAGAGGGAGCTATTATTCACTGGGAGAGAAGCATGTTCAGTGCTTCTGATTCACCAGCTTCTGGGGAGACAGAAGTGGCATGATGAACTTGACTTCCATGTTGTATGGTCCAAATGACTGCAAATAACAGTTCTTCCAATAGTTCGCGGAAAATTGACTTACAAGTTCATTTTGGTACAGAAAAAAATTGACATTCATGCATAGTTTTTCATTATATGCATGTGCTCTCTATTTTATGAACTTTCTGAAGATCCACTGTATACCTAGATTTTTGAAACTTTGCACCAAAATATTCATCTTTTAATTCAATTTTCCATTAAATACTTGATGTACTCTCATGGACCAAAGATAAAAGAATAGGCTAAAAAAATCCTGACATCCTTGTGGTTAACCCTGACCTGTTAGGTAGGAATACCTACAAATGTTCCTATATAGAAGGAAAATGGCTAACTTGCCCCCATCACCTGCTGGGACACTTTCCAAGTCTCCCAGAACTTGGACGTGGCTCTATCATCTCAGAACTTCGGAGCAGGTGAGGCTTCACCGAGAGGACCACAGAATGACTACTGTGCATCAGGAGACAACCAGGATGTGACTGTAGAAGGACGCAAGTAAGACAGTGCAGAATCCTTAAACAGGCCACTCTGAGCTCCTGGATGAATTGTTTGGGGCTCCCTGTTCAGCCACAAATCAAGGAGGCAGAACCTTTCTTGTTTTTACACCATTCCTTTAGGGATCTAATTCTTAGGAAAGCAACTCAGGAAGGAAAAAAAAAATAATGCTTCTTTGTTTCTAGGACTTGGCCCTTTGTTTTATAATTAATATAGATTCCCACCCAATGCATAAATGTTTAAAGCATCATTTATATTGCATTGCCCACTTGTTAAAGTTTAAAATGTTGCAAATAGCCAAGAGTCTGTGCTTTCATTACAAGCAAACTTGCTCACCCTATGGTCTTAATCTGTGGCATGCAGTGGCCTAAATGAACCTGTGGATCAACATGGTATTGGCTGCACACTTTGCTATCACATATTAAGATAATAAGATGTGGTTTTCAGTCAAAACCAAGCTTTAAATGAATGCATGCATATGTGCTAGTCTGAAATGTATGTGTGTGTGTGCACATTTATATGATACCTGCTATACAAAAGTGGATGAAAAAAGTAGTCCTAGCCCAGTGTTGGTACAATTAGCAAACAAAATAGGAGAAGATATAAAACTAGCACCTTCAGACACAGGGATTACACTGTTAACAAGAGGATGGTACACAGAAGGTTGAAGAAGCCAGCTACATTCCAAAGGTCATATGCAGGTAAGTACAGAGGCTCTTCCTCACGTGCTGCTCTGGTAGTTACCTTTGAGTTCTCTCCGCCTTCTCCATCAACTCACGGTGGATCACACGGTGGCTCTGCATGGGCAACCTCTTTTTCAACTTGCACCTCAGTCCTTGAGCTGGGCTCCTGACCTGTCCCCATGACCACACCTGCTTCTGGTCCAGTAACCAAGTCCCTGTCTGGTTCTACCCTGGTTCTCTTTCCTGGCCCTCCTCAAGTCACAGCCCGCATCCCTTCCTTTCCTCACAATCCTCTTGAATCACCACTTCACCGTCATAAATGTTGAGCCACACAAATTTCCGATTATGAAGGCGTCGGCAGGCAGGTGGCGTGACAGGGCCGATGGGAAGCTGGGATCGCTATCAGCACCCCGGCTCGTGACAGGGCAAGGCTGGTCTGCAGTAGTGGAAACGTCTTAGTTGTAAATTCCATTAAAAAGAGGAGGCTCGATGCTGTTGGGACCCAAGAGTTTCTTGGGTTGCTTCAGTCAATCATATAAGTGAATGTCAATATGCCACATACCAGCTGTTCTTAAACTTTAGTAGATGTAAGAATTACTCAGGGAGCCTGTTCCAGTTCACATTCCTAAAGTGCTGCCTAGACTCATAACTCAGGAGCTGTGGAGGACAATTCAGGGGTCCTGAACAGTCTCCACCCAGGACTGCCTCTCTTGGTTGGAGCTGAAGAAGCACTGATCGACATCCACATATGAATTACAAGCTTTATTTTCAAACAGACCATTATTGTTACAAAAATATTCTCTGTCTTTAAAAAGTTTAGTATATCCCTTACAATTTTGCTTGCACCATTAATTCTTCTAGCAAATTATTTCTATAAAACATAGATGTAAAAGTTAACGTAGCCTGATCCAGATTGAATTACAGCAAATTGCTCTAAGCAGGGATGAAAAGCAAATTAATGAGATTTCTGTAAAATTTGTGTGTTTTCTAACGAATATTCTATGGTGCTGAGTTATGATATATAGTCAAATATTGAACTGCTTTAGGAGATTAATTTAAAGGCTATTTTTATACTAGCTAAGAGAGAAAAAGAATGGAGTTGATGATCAATTTAAGCAACCCTTGCCTTAATGGACTATTGGGCAGGGCAAACTCAACATGAACCAGAATGGCACAGATAAATGTTTCAGGGTGTCTGCTAGCAAATTTAGATGGAGTTTCCTTTTCCTAGGGGATGTGATAGCAATTCTTCTCTATGACTTTAGGCATCTAAGCTCTAACTCTAAGTAACAACAACAGCAGCAGTAGCTAAGACTACTCGAGACCTTTCTATGTGCCAAATGCCTTACATTTGTTACTTCACAGTCTCTACCACGTGCCCACAGATGAAGACTACTGTCAACTCCAGCTTACACACAAGGAAACTGAGGTTCAGAAAGGTTCAGCAACTTGCCCAAAACTAAGACTAGCCTTGCCCTGTAACGGGCAGGGGTGCTGAAAGTGATCTCAGCTTCCCATTGTCCCTCTCTCGCCAGGGACTTGGTTACTGGACCAGAAGCAGGTGTGGTCATGGGGACAGGTCAGGAGCCCAGCTCAAGGACTGACGTGCAAGTTGAAAAAGAGGCCGCCCATGCAGAGCCACCGTGAGTTGATGTAGAAGGCGGAGAGAACTCAAAGGTAACTACCAGAGCAGCGCGTGAGGAAGAGCACGTGAGGAAGTACCCACACAGCTAGCTGGCAGCCCAGGTAAGTCTGACTCCCAAGTCCAGGAGACCCAGGCTGTGTCTGCACCTGACAAAGGGTTCAACTTTCTGCACTGCCAATGATCTCCTCAACCTGTGGCTTCTTGGATTTAGGCATCAACTGGTTAGGTAAAATTTGTAGTTCAAAAAATTCATACTGAACAAAATGGTGCGCAGAGAGTAACTGTCCAGATAATTATCTTTAAGGAAAAAGAAAAAAAAATCCTTTTCTAAATTTCAGTAAATATATTTCGGCAACCATACTTTTGGCCGGTTTGCCACTGAGCTCGGCTTTGTCTGAGCATTTTGTCCAGGTACGCTCACTGCTTTGGGCAGCCTAATCGCGACACTCTCCACGTATCAAATCTTCAGAGGACAGAAGACATCATACTCAGATTAAGTTACAGCAAAAACAAGGGAAAGACAACATGGATAGTAATCTCTTCTGTTCTGTGACTGACATCTGGAAAAATTTATAGAAATGAATTTCCATTATTGACATAAGAAATACTTGTATCCCTTTTGAAGGAGGCAAGGAAAAGTAGCATTCACTGTCCTAATAGTTGACTCACAAAGAGAGATTTGACTGCTTCTCTGGGTTACACGGGCCATGCCCCTGCCGCCCATCCCACACAGATGAAGCCACTGAGGCCCATAAACAGTCACCCAAGGGGCTAAGGGCAGGGAAGGAGTCAAGCCTTGTGGTCTCCAGGTTGGGTGCTGCTCTCGTTACCCTCTGGGAAAGGGATTACTTCATTCCCATGTGAAGACTTTGTGGGTGGAAGGTATTTCAAAGCCGGCAGTGATCAGAGCAGAGAAGAAAGGTAGATGGGGACTGAATACAGGGCAGGGCAGAGGAGTTTGGAGACCGGAAGATCAGAAAAAGGGCATGATGCAGCAGCTCCACGCAGAACGTCGCCTAAGATCCTCCAGAGCCCAGTGCCCTCCCAGTCACCTGCCGTGTTTCAGATCCTTCACCCCCTTAAACAGTGACCTCAGTTCTGTCGTCAGCGGCTGACGGCTTATGGCAAAGAACACCAGGGCAATGAGAAACTTATGAAGGTCAATGGTGGGAACCAAAAGTGGGCCAAGCAAGAAATGGATCATCATTGTCATCATCATTATTGTTGAAATGCAATGAAGTTTTGCCCTTTTAAATAAACAATAATCATAAAGAATAATGATGATATGCTAACACGTAGTAGAGCAGGCATAATGCCAAATGTTAAAAATAAGTGCTATTATTTAATCCTTAGGGTATTCTGGGATTCAGTAACATCATGAGCTTTTTTTCCAGATGAGGACGCTGGGGTAGAAAGAGGTCACCTTGGGCAAAGTCAGTGAGCAGGTGGCTGGCAGTGCTGGACTCCAGAGTGTGCGTTCTTGGCAAAAAGGTATTTATTTATTTGAGGAGCAGAGACAGTGCGATACACAGAGAGAGCACTCTTATCTGTGGGTTCGGGCCTCAAATGCCTGCAATAGCCCTCAGCTGGAGCTGAAGTTGGGAGCTGGGGACTCAATCCAGGTCTCCCACAGGAGTGGCAGGAGCCCCACTGTTTAAGCTACTGCCTGCCACTGCCTCCCAGAGTCTGCCCCAGCAGGGAGCTGGAGCCTAGAACCAGAGGTGGGAACTGACGTGGGTGGCAGTGTCCTAACTTACAGCTTGCGTGGCAGGCCACACGCCCACCCTTAGAGCCAGGCTCGCACACCTGTTCTCCTGCATCCTCACGGCAACACGCTGAGTTGTGTGTAGCTATCCTTACAGATCGCAAGGCTCAGGAATGATTTTAAAGAAATATCTGGGGGCTGGCGCCGTGGCTCACTAGGCTAATCCTCGCCTTGCGGCACTGGCACACCGGGTTCTAGTCCCGGTCGGGGTGCCGGATTCTGTCCCAGTTGCCCCTCTTCCAGGCCAGCTCTCTGCTGTGGCCAGGGAGTGCAGTGGAGGATGGCCCAAGTCCTTGGGCCCTGCACCCCATGGGAGACACCAGGATAAGCACCTGGCTCCTGCCACTGGATCAGCGCAGTGTGCCGGCCGCAGCGGCCATTGGAGGGTGAACCAACGGCAAAGGAAGACCTTTCTCTCTGTCTCTCTCTCTCTCTCACTGTCCACTCTGCCTGTCAAAAAAAAAAAAAATATCTGGGGCCAGTGTTGTGGTGTAGCGGGTAAAGCCACTGCCTGCAATGCTGGCATCCCGTATGGGCTCTGGTTCGAGTCCCAACTGCTCCACTCCTGATCCAGCTCCCTGTTAATGCACTGGGAAAACATCGGAAGATGGCCCAAGTGCTTGGACCCCTGCACCCATGTGGGAGACCTGGATGAAGCTCCTGATTCCTGATTTTGGCATGATTCAGCCCCAGCTGTTTGGGGAGTGAATCAGAGGATGAAAGATCTCTCTTGTCTATTTCTCCATCTCTCTGTAACTCTGCCTTTCAAATAAATAAAATAAATCTTAAAAAAAAAAAATCTGTCCTTGGAGGGAAGGAGAGAGATGAAGTTCAAAATCAGGACCCAGAGCCGCTCCACGACTACAGTGTCGCTCCCCCTCTTCGTGGAGGAACGACACAGGACCCTGCGCTGTTCTTTTGTCTGCTCGGCCCTTCCCGGGTTTGCTGCTGGTTCTTCCCGGGTTGGCTACCGTCCCTTCCACCTCCGTGGAAGGGCGGTTCCCCCTGCCACTTTTCCCCATTTCCGCGGGGGAGCGGCACACCGCCGGCCGGCTCTCTTGGGGCTGCACAGGTGTTCCCTCAGATGTTCCTGGTGCATGTTGTCTCTCTCCTCCTTTATAGTCCTCTTCCACCAATCCCAACTCTGCTACCCACACGCCGAGTACGCTGCTCTCCTCCAGTCAGGAGCAGGTCCTGCAGCTTGTCAAGTTGGTGAGAGGCAGCTGGGTAGAAGCTGTTTCCTCCTCTCCCAGCGCCATATTGTGGGAGAGCAGATGCATAGAATAAGTCTTAATTCCAGTAACTTAGTCTAGTCCGAGTTGCTCCCAGTTGCTCCCCACACTACAGACCACGCTGCACAATGCTCTAACAGGAAGGTGGGACTTTCTTTTCCCTTGTCCAGGTAGGCACAGAAAAAGTTTGTGCAGAGGAAAGAGAACTGATCATGTGTGTTAGAAAACAGGGAGCCTGCAAACCTGGAACCCATCTCCTGGGACCCCAATGCTTGACAGAGAGGGCGTCAAGAAGGAACCAGAGGTAGCTTGCTTGAGTTGCTGGAAAAACCAGAGAGGGAGAAGGCAACAGGGCAGTGCAGTGGAGGGCGAGGAAGAGAGTGAGGCAGCCCTAAAGAGAGGAAGCCGGGCGAAGCCGGGCACAGCCGCGAACCTCTGAGGACGGCATAACCACAGCTAAGGCTCCTGACCTGAACAAAAGCCCATGGACGCCCAGACACCTCGGACTCGCCTTCAGTCCCCTCCCTGTGGCACAGTTGGAAGCTGTGGTTCCATCTCCCCTTTCTCTCCTGGATGATGCACCCCGACAAATACAGTATGTAAAGCGCAGGGACGTGTGAAAGCCAAGTGTGGCGCCGCTTGTTTTCCATCTCCCAATAATAGCGTTTCAATTTGGTACCTAAATAAACAATCTATTTTAGTGGCTCCCCTTTGATATCGCGAACGTTCCCTTCTGTTATTTCTGGCAGCTCCCAATCCTGTGATGTGATTAGAGAGGATGATTACACTTACATAACAGCATCAAATTAATTTGCCGCCGAGAACAACAGCGGTAGGAAATCATTGGCGTTCTCGGCTCGCTCCCCCACCCCCAGCCGCCTCGAGTTTATTTAAGTGACATCAAGGGATTTGAGCGAAGTCGGTCAGTAGAGCAGTGCTGAGAAAAACAACCAAAACATTGACTCTGACCTTGTAAACCAAAGAGGAGCAGAGCAAATAACACAGGGCGGCGCGGCTCCCAGGCCCCGTACAGGGGCCACCGCAGATCCGCCTCCCAAATGCACCTTTGTTTCCCTCTGTGGGAGAAAGACACAGACTAGTCCCTTTTAGGGAAAAACAGCCCTTCAGTCTTCTGGGGCTAGGTCTAGTCGACCAAAGACTGACAAAATCAAAGATAATTGAGATTTTGTTTGTTTTTACTTTTCTTTTCACTTTGGCCCCCCCCCCCAAATTTTTTTTGAAAGTGGACTTGAAATTTTTACTCTGAGTCCAGACCAAAATATCACCAAAAAAAGGAAAAAAAAAAAGAAGCAAATATCACTGCTTCTGCTTTTCTAGAACATGTGACAGTCACAGCTCAGAGGTTTACAGCAGACGCCAGCGTGGGCAGGTATGTAAACCCTGCTACCAGCTCTCGGTTCTGACACTGACCTCAGATGGTCACTTCAGCTCTGTGAGCCTTGGTTTTCTTCGCCGGGAAAGCTGATCTTGCCGCCTGTCATCCCTATCAGGGGGTGGGTGTTCACCCATCCGCTCATTCCATTCACCCATCCACTCAGTGAATACTAACTGAATGCCAGTTCTGTCTCAGGAACTGCGCTGGCCACTGGGAACACCAGCCCATGCGGTGTCAACTTTCCAAACTCACACCTCAGTGTAAGGGAGAAACCAAAACAGCCCCCCTGCACCATGCACCGTGCACCGTGCACAGACCTCAGCATCGTTCACCCACTATTGTATTTAAAATTCACAACCATCCAGCAAGCATAAGTTTTAAATATCGCCATTTTACTGACAAGGAAACTGAGCCCTGATACACCAAGCCAGATCGCATTAGCGTGGGACAAGATTGGAACTCAAACTCATGGATTCTGAATTTCAAGCCAGGCTGGATCCTTTATGTTTTTGGAAGCTGATAAACTCCAAAGCACTCTGCAAATACAAGCAGTTATTTTAAGTGTGTTTGTACAAGCTGTTCATGTACTAGACAGACAGCACAAAAGCACACATTTTATTGCCTTATTCCACTACTTGATTCTTTTAAAGCAAATTCTCTCCTGCTATATCATTTGATTCTTGTAACAGCATTGAATAAATGGATTCTTAGATATCCCCTTGGACAGATGAAGAGACCAATGTTAAGCAACTAGCTAAGTCTCCCTACCTAGAACAGGAACATTCTTCAGTAGCTACTCACTTGTTTTTCCCCTCCTCCCAAATTCTCCCAATGCACCTGCAGAAGAGTAGGTCAATGTTCTCCATTTTGGGTTCATTAGATTTCTGGATGCTGCCTATATTCTATTAGTCTTTGGATACTATTGGCTTCCCCTGTTTGGGAAAACCCACAATCGATATATACCAAGAGATACTGCCATTTCCAGCTTAGGAGAATTTATCTCATCTCCCCATCATTTGTTGACATCATTAACCTTCAACTCACATGGAGATTTCGCTGTGCATTCCTGCACTTGGCTTTTTCATAAAACTGCTCTTCATGTCATTATATGGAGTTTCCAAAGTTAGAAATCCTCCAGGTAGGTAATCGTGACTCTTTGCTTCTTTTGCATAAACAATATTTCATCTATATCACAACACACAGGCTTGTGCCAATTTGAACCTTAGCACCGTATCACCTAACTCCACTTGTTTATAACTCTCTTATTTATAAAAGGGACATCCAAAATGCTTTGTATCATTTTATTCTTATGAGTTAGTTCATCTGGCCCTCCCTGAAGTGCTTGAACCTCAACTTCTACAACCCCCACCCCATCCCAGCATGCGTCAAGGCCAACGTGATGGCACATTTTGGTGAGACATTTCAATGAGACCTCAGTAGAGGCAACTCCCTTACTCAGAATCTCCGAATCCCATAGATTGTCAGAGGTGTATGCCATGGAGATCTTGAAAGAGCTCCAGTCCCAAAGCTCTAGATAGAAGAGGAGAAAAGAGCCCAGAGAAGCTACATGGCTTTCTGGTTGGTCCCACAGCCGGAACCAGCACCCACTCTCTTGATTCTTGAGGCTAGCACTGTTTTTGTTAGGCTCCTCTGCCTTTCTCCTTACTATCTGGAATACAGATAAGGCATATGTAGATTACTCTACATGTTTATCTTATCATGCTCACAAACTCAGTGAGTTACTTGAAGGCAAGAGCCAACTCATTTTCATCTCTGATAGCCACAGCATCTTTTAGAAGCCCAACATAGAGTAGTTATACAAGGAACAGTTTTGGGGGAGGTGGGTGTTTGGTGCAGTGGTTCAGAGACTGGGGATGCCTGCATCCCATGTCAAAGTACCTGGCTTTGAGTATAGGCTCTGCCTCTATTCCACCTTCCTGCTACTGTGCACTCTGGTAGGCAGCAGGTAACGCCTGAAGTAACTGGGTCCCTGCCACCCATGTGAGAAGTCCAGGTTGAGCCAGGTTGGCTCCTGGCTTTGACCTGACCCTAAGTGCAGCAGGCATCTGAGGAGTCAACAAGCAGGTAGAGGCTCTCGCACTGTCTCCGTCTGCCTGTCAAATCAATCGATCAATCATCAATCTCTTGTTCCTACGTAGTTCTCTTCACCTCAGGGCTCTCTTCCATGCCATTCCATACCTCTGCTGAGGACTTAGCCTTCTACCTATCCTGCATTCACCCACTTATTCTCTTCTTCAGCAAATAGCTGTTCAGTACCCATTCTGTACAAGGCACTCTCCTAGTGCTGGGGATGGAGCCATACACAATGGGAAACCATACCTGTTACAGCTCATCATCTCTCAACATCTCCACCTTCTCCTCCTAAATAGCCCCAACGTGAGAGAATCCCAAGGTTTTACAAGAATCTCTGTAGCAGTTACACTATTAAAGGTGATAATGGGATACATTTTTAATTTCAACTTAAAATAACTCAAGGTAATATGATTTCCTCAATCTGATATGAGAATGGCATTTACAATCAAGTACCTGTGCACATGACTTGTTCACTCTCTGCTACTGGGCAAAGAGCTGAAAATGAACCGCTACTATGGTAACTGGACATCACTCAATTTAAAATGTTTGTTTGCTTCATTCATTGTTTATCCACTTAACTTGTCTAATTTTTACCCACAATAGATTTCTGATAACAGCAAATCCCAGAAAAATTCTGAAGTTAAAATCTGAAAAGTCACGCAGAGCTATGAGAATAATTCTGGAGATAAACTTGAAAATATTCTTTACCAGATTTCAGAAGTATATTTACGAGTACATCTCACATAATGCACTGAAATATCTCCATGCTTCCTTTTTTAAAAATTATTTCTCTTCATTTTATTTGAAAGGCAAAGAGACAGAGGAAGTCAGTGACTCACTCCCTAAATGTCCACAGCAGCCAAGGCGTGACCAGGCTAAAGCCAGGAGCCTCAAACTCAATCTAGGTCTTTTAGGTGGATGGCAGGGACACAAGTACTTGGGCCATCACCTCCTGCCTCCCAGGATGTGCATTGGCAGGAAGTCAGACTGGGAAACAGAGGAGCCAGGACTTGAACCAAGTACTGTGGCTTCCCAAGTAACGACTGAACTGCTGAGCCAAATGAGCATCCCTCTCCATCATGTCATAAACCAATGTGAGTAATAGAAAATTTGGAGTTGTTTATTAAATATATCCAATTAGGCTTCTGTTTGCAGAGAAGTGAGTACTAACAGTGGTCAGAAATCCTTTTTTTTTTTTTTACTCTTCAGAAATAAAAGGAATAAAGAAAAAAATCAGGTATTTAAATCCCAAATTCAAGTCTTCCTACCATTATTTGTGAAAATAGATTTCTGGCTGTTTCTATCTACTTTTGACACTACAAGAATAATAGACAGTTCAATTTAAATCCACAGTTTAATGCTTATTTGGTTTCAAAACTGAGCATACTATTAGAGTCATTTTAATGTATGTTTTATAAATTGTTGTTTCTTACATAATTAAAGTAAATTAAATCATGTGCATCACTTGTGAGATGGAACTCATTCAGAATTTATTATTATAACCCATGAATATTAGTAAATATTGTATTCAATTAATTTTGTAATAAAATCCTTAATATATACTTATCTAAAAGGCACTTATTTTACAACATTAAGTCACTTCATTTTGCATGTAATACAAAATGATGAGATGATTAAAAAATCTCCAAATAATACATATGACTATGAAATGAGTTCCCAAGTTTAACAATGGTAGGGAGACACTGCTCTAAAACTCCATCTGCCCCTGAGCTTACCATCTATGCTTCTTCTCCAAGGCAAACATCCTTCTCAACACCACTAATCACTCCCTTTCCTGTACTGTCACTTTGCTCTTCCACGCTCTCCTTATCCTCAATATCAGACATCATCAGGTCTCCCTACCTCTAAACAGCCAATGAACCAACTATAAGCAGCATCAGGCAACCTCCTGCACAGTTTCATCTTACCCTCAAGCTGCTACTCACCCATCACACTTCAGAGAAGTGTGTTTTCTTTAGCCACTTCCAGTGCCTCAGGGCCTTTGCACTGGCTGTTTATCCTGCCTGGAATGTTCTTCTCTCAGTTCTTTGCATACCTGGCTGAGCCCTGCTGTTTCGATCTCAGTTCCTTCTAGGGCTAAAGTGCCCTCTCCACCAGATTACCCTGGCATGATTCTTGTTCCAAGAGAGAGACCACTGTCCACTCCCTGAATGTGACTTCAGAGTATACAGTGGCGCCTGGCACACAGAAAGTGCTCCATACTTACCTGTTGAATAAATGGAAACAGGAAGAACCATGAACCCTCTTAGTCTCCTTTGCTGGTTCCTTTTTCCCCCACTCACTCTTTAAATGTTTGTTTTATGAAGAATCTGCCTTTTAACTGATCTTCTCCCTCTTCACACCCTCCCTGGATATCTCAGAATCCTAACACCCATCTAAATGGAGACAGCGAATACAGAACATGGTCCTGCCCTTGGCAGACACTGCTAGTGGATTGCTGTGAGGTCATCTAATCCTAGTGTTTATGGTGTTCCAGGCAGGATCTGCCGATCCATGGAGCCTTGTTTGACTCCGATCAATGCCAAGGACTCTCTGAATACAGGTTTGCAGCACTGGAGGTTTCAGAGCCCCTTTCCCAACTGCCTTCTAGACACTTTTATTTGCTCACTTGTACCGTTGAGCCCAGTGCCCAGGACACAGTGAAAGCCCAGTAAGTGCTCTGTGCGATGATAAGCGTGTATTTGGTGACACAACTCACTCAGATCGTCGCTACCGGCTTGCCAAGTAGAAAAGTGAGACTCACCTATTTGTACTTCCCTTCTTTGTGCAGCTGTGGTGGCGATTTGCCAGGGCCTGAGCACAGTACCCATTTGTAACGAGTCACACATTTTGGCCAACAGTTCTGCTCTTTCACCCTTGAGTTCCTTCAAAACTCTTGGGTGGATGCCATCAGTTCCAGTGATTTATTTACACCTAGAGTGTCATTCTAGGACATCCTGTCCATTCACCACAACTTGTTCCAAGGCTCTGGACATCTCTGTCTTCAAATACAATTGAGGGGTGGGTATTTTCCTATTCAACTCTATGGTATCAGCACTAATGCAAGGAATCTGTCATGGCTCTTTTTTGTTGTTGTTGTTCACTTTAAAGTACATACAAGCAAGTGGGTCCAATGCATCTACTTTCCCTCTTATTTTCTTATGCTGTTGGCACAACAGACGAATGCTCTCTAATCGGCAGAGGTGCCTGCAAAGTCATTTCAAATTTTCTCCAGTAGCACTACATGGACTCTATAGAGTTCCAGCTATTAACGAAAATGGGTGAAATAGTTTTCACATCCACCAACTCATTTATTCATCATTAAAAATCCCGAGAATTTGCTAAGAGAGGCTGGTGACACAGCATTCTACAGAAGACACGGAGGTTCAGAGTGGTAGAGATGTGAATGTGTCACCAAGTTAGTGAGCGAGCGGACACAGAAGCCATGCTACATATTTACAGACCCATGGTTGTTTGTCTTGCTACACCTTGATTCACTTAAATTCCATCCACCAATAGTAACCCAATCAAATGCTCAATGAACAGTCATTAGGGCAACTGGAAAGAACTAACTGACGTCAAAATGGTTGATTCAGTGGCCACATACTACGGTCTCATGTAACAAAAATGCACTCTGCTAAGAAATATCCCCCAAGGAAAGCCAGAGAGAATGCTGAGAGAGTCCTGCTCTCCCCCCAGAGGCCAGCCAGCTCCGAGTACATTTAAAGGTAAACATCACATTACACATCAACGTGCTCACAGCATTGTATGTATTCTTGTTGCTAGATTTTTATCCTGAGATTAATTGAATTCTCACTATAGGATCTTGAACTAGAATCCAGATTGACGTGAACACAGGGTCACCTCTAGCAATTAATATGTCACCACACTGTGGGGGGTGGGTAACTTTGAGTCAAGAGTAACCACGATTCCCACAAGGGAAAAATGAGGAAGCTGAGTAGTTGGAAGGATGAAATACTGGCATTTCATTTTCAGGATCACATTTTGCGTGCAACCGCAGCTCCAGACCTGAAAGACTGGCCGTCTCGGCTCTGCCCATAAACATGCAGAACTCTGCCTCTAATGTAATCTGACGTTGGCACTACTCTCTGATTAACCACTCCTGGGGAGGCCTCAAGGAAGTGCGTGCCAAATGGTGCCCTGCGGATCTCAGGGCTGCCAGCTTCAGGCTTCCCTCCTCACTACTCTTTTCCTAAGTGTTGGTCCTGCCAGTTAGGACGATCTGGTGGAAAAGTAATGCGTATTTCTCCATCTTTCATGCAAAGACAGACGGGAGAACACCACTGGTTTGCTGTTGCTCCTCCATCAAGGAGATACAAGAGAATTGATTATATTAAATTTCTTTGGCATATAGACCAGTCTGATAGTATTTTGGACTTGCCCATTCACTCAATATCTCAGTGTTTTACACCTTCAAAGTGTGTAATCTTGCAGTGTTTTTAAGTTAGATGTCCCTGAGCATTTTACAAAAAATCCAATTTGTGTTTGCCTTATTAAAAAATGATTCCAGTTGGCATCATTAAAAACTACCTTAGGATTTAAAAAAAAAAAAATCTTTCCACTGCGGAGGGGCTGGACATGGTTGAGACTTTCCCCGCTCCTGGTTGACTTGTCAGTCGCATTAAGATTATTTGTTAATGAAAGGAGCACTGGGATGGGTCTAAGAAAGAATTCCCTTGGACTATTTATTTGCTTGGAATAATTCATTAGCTGACACTTCTAGCTGTGAATGTAGCTGCTAAACCCCAGGTCAGCCCAACATTGTGAGTAAAGAAGGTAGTTCAGTCCTCTGCCAGACCTTCAGGAAGCCAGATTACAGCCCCCTCTGCCGTAGTCACCCTTACAGAAAGGAGCTTGTTAATAAGGAGTTCTTCACAGTCTTTCCTTTGTACAGGCACTGTATGAATATTGATGGAATGTTCTACCTGTAAACAACATTAAAATATAAACAGAGCATACCAGGATCTAGCAAGGCCATTTTCACCTAATTCATAGCAGTGCTGTGAAAATACTGGGTTCCATTCCTGGGTAAGAGCTAAGGAAGGAAGAGCAAAGAAGGAAGTCATTTGCTTAACAAACCAGAGGGTGGCAAATCCTGCGATGTGATGTGGTTTACGCTTGGTGTTCTTGTTAATCAAGACTTCTGCGTGATTGCATGATAAGTGCATGTCCACACATACAGGCGCACTCACAAGAAGGTGCCTGGTCTTGGTCAGCTTTGAGATGAGCCTCAGGAAATCACTGTTTTTGCAGATTACGGAAGTGTGCAAGTCTCAGAATTTTCACAGGGCTCAATTTAGTGAGTGCTGCCCCACATTTCTGGCCCTACTCCTTTGCGCACAGAGAGGAATGGAAATCAGGAATTGGTATTTGCAGGTGGGCTCCAACTAGCAAGATGAGCAGGGAAGGAAGGAGGGGATGGAGGGAAGGAGGGATGGAAGGGATGGAGGGAGGGAGCTGGGAGTTGAATGGAACCTTGAGAGACTCACATCTGCAGATCCCTGGGACAACCTTGCCTCTTCTGAGGCAGTGGGACAGAGGTTGTGGTGGTGGCATTCGGCCTGGACACCCAAGACATGGTCCACTCACCAGCTTTGGCTGTGTGCTATTGATTGCAAACCTCTGGTATCCACCAGAGAGGCATTACCAATTTTCAAAGGGATTAGTATACAATAAAACATACTCACCAAGAAAACCACCCAGAATGCAGTGAATCATGCTTTGATGACTCAGAGGGATCTCTGGGATCCTGTAGAGCCTCAGGGTCAGCATTACCAAACCAAGTATTTTACGGTGCACTTGTAGAAGAGCTACTTCACTCTAAGTACTGGTTGGGACTATCCCAGGCAGCTTTTTTTTTTTTTACAATATTACAAAAAATGTTGCTCTCTCCAAGGCCTTTGCTGCTTTCAAGCTCTTGCCCAGAGATTTGCTTCTATTCTTTGCAAAAATGGTTCATTTATGAGCCTGGGTAAGTACCTCTTCTACAGTATGCCTGAGCAGGTAAACCTGCAATTCTCTCATTTTTTCCTACAGGCGGTTTTTGGAAAAGAATCCTATCCTTCTCCCTAAGCATTCAGATATGCCTCTAGTTAAATTCAAATCACTGTACAAGAAGTTTGGCCTGACAAAGTTGACAAAGTTTTTTTTTTTCTTTTTTTTTTTTAATACAAGTCACACATTGAGTTACTCCTTTCTTGCTAGCCATGGCAGTTGGTAAAGAAGAAAAAATTCAAGTTCTTGCAAATCAAGTTCTTGAGCACGTCTGAAAACAAATTAATCCCAAACATCTGCAAGAATTTTATCATTAAAAACCCAGGTGTCTAAAACATAAGGGGAAAAATATACACAAGAGGCTTTGTCAATCAAGTTTTTGAAAAACAGGTTTTTAGCAGAAACAAAACATCCAACATAAAACAGAGTTGGCTTTATGATCCTTATTTCCCATGGTGATTCTTCCTTTTGGCCTTCAACAGAGAATGGAATTCCTAGGTGAGCCTTTTCAGATCTTCCAAAAGTAGAGATAAACTCAACCAGGGGATTCTAGGCGAGCTCACATCGCAGGGAGGCTCAGTTTCTGATTCTTGCTCATTTAAATTTTAATGGTGTTAAACTCGCAATAGCCAGACATGAAGGCTATGGTATCAGGCTTGAATAAAGGAAGGCAGATGTGCTGTCTTCCTGTTCTACCACAGGCTTGATCCTTGTCCAATCTATGAAGAAACGTCACTAAGAATTCAGAGAAAGGAAGCCATATTATCACGCTTGTGGCTGCCACTGTAGCTTTATACAGTGCATCTCTTCAACACACATACGCGCACACACAATGAAGGCACAGGTTGCTTGCACACATATTGACTCCTATCATGATCAGGTGGGGCTAACAGTATCTTACAGGAATGTCATTTTACTTAAGGCAGTTGTGACTCTGCAGCTACATTCTGCTACATCCACAAGTTCAATGCCATCTAACTACTATCCTAAAAATTACGTCTCCAAGAAGAACCCTATTGGTATTTCATAAACCGCTGCTTCTCTTCTTTTTCTGTTAGACATGGTCTAATGGGCTTAGAAAATGACATTCAAGACACTACTTTGCCAATTAGAACTTCCGCTACCTGATTCTTGAAGGACATAAGCACGCCTAATTGTGTGCTCAGACATTTTATTAAGTTGTTTTGAGTGCTGAAAGTCTCTTAACCTTCATAGGGACCCATATGCATAAAAAAAATGATTCCAGGGGAAAAAAATACAACTGGGGAAAAAGGGCATTTAATTCCAAATGGAGATTCTATTCATTTCCAAACTGCACAGATTTTTACCAACCTACCAAAGCAAAGGCAGGCTGCAAATGTTGAAGACTGAGTTAGGAAAATCACACAGCTAATTTCCTCAAACTTTCTTGACAATGCTATAAATGTTATTTGGGTAGCTGAGAGGGAAAGACAGCAAGCCTCTTGCCAGGGGCAGGACTGAATCTCAAGCCACTTTTGATAGGAACAGCTGAACAAAGATGACTTAGATGTTTCCCCTGTCTTGGAAACACGGCCCTTGAGTTAACTGGCCCTTGGGCAAGTGTAAGACCACTGTCTCCTGCGGAGGGAAATGATTTCCTGGAAGAATGTGACTCCTGGAGCATCATACTCTTTCTCCTTAACTTTCTTTGAGAACGTTCCCCTTCCTAAGCCTAAGGGGTTAAGGGGTTACACTCGCAACAAGATCCAAGGCAGAGGAGAGACAAGATGCACTGCTGCCAACCCTCCAAAAGCCCCCAATCATTAGCCAACCCCAACTGTCACCAATTCTATGAGTCCCCATGTGGGACACACATTGCACAAACATAAACGTGCTTTGCATGGATGGGAAAATAAGCCAGAGGGTTGCTGCACAACCCTCCTGCCCAGTTTCAAAGCTGTTTTCCATAAACTGCACCGACTTGCCCATTCAGGAGCACCACGAGCCCCCAGCGGACGTGCCCTTCCAATCGCAGAGCATCCACGTGTGTTTTCTAATCTCAGGAGGATTTTACTTTTTGCTTTCTCCCTCCTCGCTGTGGTGCCAATCACTGCTCTCCCCTTGCCGCCCCCTCCCGAAGGCTCTCTGAGGCTGCTCCCTGTGTGACTGGCATCTCATTAATGAAGAAGGGCTGGTGTCTCTCTCATTATGGTTGCAGTGAGTGAGAGGACCTCAGAACTAATTTACCGGCTCTCACTAGGGAAGACACTTGCCTCCTTCAAGAACTTCACTTTCCTGCTGCCGGTGGCAATGAAAGAACCCGTTTTGTTTTAACATTAATAAGGTGAGAGAATAGAGAATTTCCAAAAGAAATTAAGAAAGGCAAGAGGGTAGGTGTTGGCCCATAGAAGTTTCCCTAAAGCAGGTCTGTGGGTGGAGTCTGACAAGGGACCTTGGATTCGACAACAGATATACCATGCAAAACACACACACACACACACACACACACACACACAAACTGCCAGGCAAATGAGAAACCAGCCAAGCAATAGAGTCTAAGGGTGGGAAGTGGGAGCTGTGGGTTCTAGTCCTGGGTCCTAAGTCCCTACGTGACCTTGGGCAAGTCTCTGATTTGCCCTGGTCCTCAGTATTATTACTGGTATAATAAGGGGACAGAATTAAATGGTCTCCAAGGGTTCTCTAGCTCTAAAATTTTTTAAATTCCATAAATGGGACTCTGGACTATTTAAACTATTCCTGTTTG
Organism: Oryctolagus cuniculus; assembly: GCF_964237555.1. Lineage (NCBI taxonomy): Eukaryota > Metazoa > Chordata > Mammalia > Lagomorpha > Leporidae > Oryctolagus > Oryctolagus cuniculus. The sequence continues at coordinate 83,675,193 of NC_091443.1, forward strand.
GAGTGAGTTTTTATCTCTGGCAACAAATTACGAACTCCTCCAGAATTAAAGAGCACGGGATGGAAATCATTTGGCTTGACCAACTGAAAAGGTCAACTAGATTCAGAAACGTACTCGGAGGCTGCACTGTCTGCGTGGAAACCTAATTAGACATCCTACTGCAGTGGCTAAGAGGGATCAAGCTTATCCGCGCTTTCATCTGGATATGTATTTTTTAAAAAATTACTCTGAGTTACTAATTCATTTATCTTTCCTCTCATTGATAAAGCTCTGCTTTGACACTCCTGCTCATATACAGCACCTTCCCTTCCGGCCACCCGACTTCACCGTGGTGTCCCTTTATCACGATGTGCTTAAAACGTCTTGTCGTTTAAGAAATCATAAAAAGGACATCTTACAAAATGTGTTCATCATTTAGCTGGAGCGGCTCCTGCGTCTGGCTCCAGAAGTGTGTCTTCTCAGGGTCGTGCCTCCACCCAGAGGGGCAGCCTGCAGATGGGGACCATTCCAGAGAGTGTCATACAATCCCTTGATTTGGGTTGTATTGTCATGTTGATGCCAAACTTCAATCTGGCTGACAAAGCAGTGGCGACCAGAAATCTCTCCATCAGGGGTAGGGATGGCTTTATATGGGGAAGATCATAAAATCCAGAGCAAGTTTATAATCTCTCTTGCTCGCTCGCTCATTTTCTCTCTCTCTTCTCAAATGGGTTATTTGTGACAGGGGAAGACTTTGACCCAAGCCAACGGTTTGCTTCCTTTATCTATGAGCCACATGAGCACTCCCTGCCCCCAAGGCCCCTCAGCAAACCCAGTGAAAATTAGTTCAATCTGTGCCCATTGAGTCTGGCCTGGAGAGATCAAGTGAGAATCATGGTTTGACTGTCACTCCCAAAACATCACACCTACTCCCACCAGTTCCTAAGTATTGCCTTAGGGTATTGCCAGTCTTTTCTCCTACTTAGAGTTTTTGAATGAAATTAATGCTAATCCTCTCTGGCTTGGTTAGGTCTTGTGTAAGATTCCCACACCCCACAAGCAAGGCCTTGCAATGTGGTGTCAGAAGAGAGAGCCAAGCTACCACACCTCCATCGTGACTCTGATGAGGATAATATTTTGTGCCTTCTAAGAGGCAGCTTAGAAAACATGAGTCACAGAACCTCCCTCACGCAAATCCTCACATTCTCTGTCTCCCTGCCAGGCCCCTGGCACCTCCTTTCAAAAATGAGCAGGGAAGGAGGAACCAGACTGCTGTGGGCCTGAGAATATAAACTTAAGGTCTTCAGATTTCCATCACCCGACTTCACCTGCCCAGTGGAAGCCAGATTCATTTTTGCCTGCACTGCAGATCTAACCATTTGGGGTGGCATAAGGCCCCTAATACTGGTGCCTCACTCCCTTGTCTATTAAGAAGAAGCAAACAGAGAGAATCAAAGAAAAGAAGGCAAAAGACTGGGGACCAATTTGCAGGTCATCCTTTCGGTTTTTGTTTTGTTTTGTTTTGTTTTTTGACAGGCAGAGTGGACAGTGAGAGAGAGAGACAGAGAGAAAGGTCTTCCTTTTGCCATTGGTTCACCCTCCAATGGCCGCCGCAGCCGGTGCGCTGTGGCTGGCACACCGCGCTGATCCGATGGCAGGAGCCAGGTGCTTCTCCTGGTATCCCATGGGGTGCAGGGCCCAAGGACTTGGGCCATCCTCCACTGCACTCCCTGGCCACAGCAGAGAGCTGGCCTGGAAGAGGGGCAACTGGGACAGAATCCGGCACCCCGACCGGGACTAGAACCCAGTGTGCCGGCGCCGCAAGGCGGAGGATTAGCCTAGTGAGGAACTTGCTTGCAGTGTCCATAATTTGGAAGATTTTTAATGAATGGCTTCTAAATAATTTACTTCTCCCAGAAAGCTGTAAACAACCCTCTCTAAACTGTTATGAAATTATCTGGGCAGGAGTCAAATGGTTCAAACCTCTGGTGCTTTTTACTGGACTGTTGTTGAAAAGAGTTCTGATCCTTTCTTGCTACACAGGATTGTGGGCGAGCCCGAGACTCTGTGTATGCATCCTCCACTCGAGATGGTCCAAAAGCATCTTAGCTTTGTCATTTGCTCTCTGGCAGACTCTCGGCTTAATAGGAGACTCCAAAATTAGTTAAAAAAATAAAATAAAATGAAGACAATCTAAAAAGGCATCAGCAGAATACACAAACTGGATGTTGAAGCAGAAATGTTTGAAAAGCTTCAGCCTCCGTTCAAAGAGCTTCCTGCTGTGAAGCCCAAACACCCAGGCAGGCAGACTGCTGTGAAATATGTAGGCGACGCCTGCTGCCTGGTTTTCAGATGGCATTTGAAAGCATCAAAGTTCCCTGGATAGATGTGTGTACAGTGATCCTTGCCTCTGTGATCTCGGCACTCGCCTATTGTAACTTGCTGTTTAACGGATTGCCAAACTTTGCCCTTCACAGACTGTACTTTTTTTTTTTTTTTTTTTTTGTCCCAAGGATCTGCCCCTCTCCCAGGAGCTCCTTGCTGAGGCCGAGTTTGAAAAGTTTTCATTTCTGGGCTTGTGCGAAGGCACTGGGTCACTCTTTGAATCCTGCACTTTTGAACACCTCACTTGTTGGCTTGCTTTTCCTCACCCCTGGTGCCCATGTCTGTATGTGGCTAAAGTCGGTGCCCTCCAACCACGAAGCATCCGCCAGGAACCAGCCCTGATCCGAATCATTAACAACCACAGCCCTGGCCCTGGAAGAGCAGTGGTGGGAGAGAAGCGTGAGATCAAAGGGCATCCATTGGCAGCCCACAGGTCGGCCACGGCCTCCAGACACCGTCTGTTTTGCCGGCACTGTGTTACATTCAGATGAGCAGCCAACACAGACAAGACAGGGAATTTCACTTAGAAATCTGTACTTCCAGCTTCTCCTGGAAAATTGGAAGGTGTGATTGTGCAAGGCGTCCTGCCTGCGTGGAGCCTGTTTCAGATTTCTTTCTGTTCTTTCTCGGCTGAGGCTGTGTGGCGGGGATCATTAAGCCCCTCTGACTCGGTTCCCTTGATGTCTTTATGTAACCTGCCTGGCCACTGCGGTTCCCCACACGGACACACACAAAGGCAAACAACAATAGATGCCAATGTGGGGGACACCAGCACATACTTGAAACATGAGGGGACTTCAGAAAATTCATGGGGAAAGGCAATTAAAAGATGTTTATTTTGGTGCAAAACAATTTTAACATGCAGGTGTAGTTTTCTCATGCTATGCCTTTTCCAGAAACCTTTTTAATGAAGGACCTCTTGTATGCATGATGTTCAAAATTTTTTGTACTAAAATAAGCGTTTTTATCTGCGAGGCAGATAGACAGGTATGTGAGAGCTTCCACCCACTGTTTCACACCCTGAGTGCCCCCAGTGGCAAGGAGTGGGCTGGATCAAAGCCAACAGCCAGGACTCAGTCCTGGTCTCGCAGGCAGGTGGCAGGAGCTCAGTTACTTGAGCCATCACTGCTGCCTCCCAGGGTCTGTGTCAGCAGGAAGTTGGAGCCAGGAGCCGGAGCAGGGAACTGAATTCAGACTCTCTGATCTGAGATGCAGTCTAACCACCAGGCTAAATTCCTACCACGTATGCTTTTTGTTCTTTTTCTATTTTTCCATGAACTTTTTGAAGTACCCTGGCATGCTGATCTTCCCAACACATCCCTAAGATGTCTATTTGCATTTTCCATTCCCTTTACCTCGGGGCTCTTGCCTCAGTCTCCCTCCTGTGCCTGGAAACTCCTTCTCATCTAGCAAGACTCAGCTTAACCATCAGCTCCTTTATGAAGATTTCATGACCCCTGAGCCAGGTATTCTGACCTTGGGGGCTCCCAGAGCCTCCATTCCTACACAAGTGTTCCAAGGCACAACTCCCACCCTCCTCTCCCCTGGCACCTATCCCAGCGTCCTCTCATGCAACAGGTGTCAGTTGCCAAGGGCAGGGCACCACTGCACTGATCGCTGGGACTGCCTGCCCAGCACAAGGGCCCGACCTGCAGGAAGTACGTGGTGTAGGGTGGGCTATTGGAGAGACCTGAATCACATACTTCTCCGGGTCTCTTTGGGAACGTGAAATTGAACTGAAAGGGCATCCAGTGAATTCCTGCTGCTTGTGTGTCCTTCTCCTGCACCCCCACCTACCAAGCCTTTGTCACTCTTGCTCTGCTAGCTGTCTCACTGCTTGGAACACTCAGGTAAGTTTATCGAGTGGCTCGCTGGGCACAGAATGGGTAACGAGGAACTGGCGTATGTGCACTGCAGGATCATGACAGGGCTCTCGAATGAATCAAGACATGGACAATCCCACCAAGAGCCTGTGAGCAGACCAAGCAGCTCTCTCACGGGTCGTACGGGAAACCGGCATCCAAGCGAATCCTCGGCCGGGCCTCATCTGAACTTTCAGTTTTTATTCTCCACCCCCATACTATTTTTTTGAACATGTACAATAATTTCCTCTACAGTTAGCCACTAAAGGCCTCATTTCACAAAAAGAATATGGAGCAGCAAAAGCGTGGAACAAACCAAACCAGAGGCCAAAGCTTCAAAGCCATCTCATAACTGAATCGCAAGTGTTAAAACCAAGAGCAGGTGCGGTGACAGACAGAGGCGAAGGCTGGCCTACTAAAATGGATTTTTATTCTTTCTAATGAACTCATCACATGCAGACAATGAGAAAGGACTGACCAGGTGGGAGGGAGGAGCTGACTTCGGCAATGCATTAATAAAGGCGAGAAATGTGTCTTCTCACAAAATGATTATTTCAAGAGAGGAGAGAGTTGAGGCTGAAATACATTTTGGGGAGTTTCAATCGACATGTTTCCATTTCTCATCCCTAACAAATCTTCATTGAATGTGCACTGCATGTGTGGTTATTTCTAAAACGTGAACAGAGAACACAGCCTGTGAAACTTTCGTCGGCATCACAATCGGGCAACGGATGCCCTATTCAGGATTGGCGCACGGTACAGATCATGCTTTTGAATTATTTTTCCTGGTGTGAACAGAGAGTAAAGGAAGCCCACCCCTTTTCCCTTAATCACAGGTTCTTAACTGTTAGCCCCAGGAAGCCAAGTACAAAGGGAAATTAACTTCCATGATAAATATTTAAGAAAAAATGCCCTTTAATTGAGTTAGAAAGGAAGTAAATGTGCACATTGCTATTTGAGATACTGCCTTGATCAGCCTCTCGCACATATAAAAGGAAGCAGAAAACCTGTTAACTATTTTTGTCTTGTCTTTATTCACCAGAGTTAGTGCTCCTACAAGGTGGGAGGAATCTGAACTAGTAATATCTTGATGAAGCTACAACACGATTAAAAAAAAATCTGGTTGAATAGTGTGAGCTGACATCGGCACCTGTAAGCCAGGATAATTACAGAGCAGCTCCACAAATTTGGTTAGGGTTTAGGGGATAATCTTAGACTAATAAAATAAACCGGCCTTGAGTATTCTAGTTGCCGAGTACCAACTGATTGCTTAGCTCTCAGTGGTTTCCTTCTTTCTGGGTTTGTTGGGAGCCAGAAATCACGTGGCATACTCAGAGGCCGGCCTCTCTGATGTCTGGTGTCCATTTGGAGTCACCCCATACACTCAATCTTATGAGGCACTTAAAGAAAACTCAATCAAGGCCTCCTCTATGCGCCTGGGCTTGCCTTCTTCTCCTCTGATGCTTAGATACCCATTGTCCTACTCAAATGACTTCCAACACTGTTGCCTACCCCTTGCATTTTTCTTGCTTCTTTCATATTTTCCTCTGTCTGCTGACTCCCTAGCTCCTCTTCTACTAAATTATGCTCTATTATTTCCACAGCCCGGAGAACTCACAGCTGAAGCATTATTTCCAACCTGATTTTGTATTCCTACCATGTGCTATAACCTGTTTTGAGTTTTATTTGCAGCCAACATGCTGACACAGCTCCAATTTTGTTTTCATATTTTGATTGGGTAGGAGTGTTCATTACTGTGGGTACCAGAGTAGGGAAGAAAAGTCATTTGAAAAAGGCACAATTTACACCTTCGTTAAAGGGCTTTTTGTTTCTGAATGCCGCCTGCTTAAATTCTGAAAACTGTAAATGTTCCCAACAATTACTCTTTTTTTTTTCTTGGAGAAAAAAGATTTTAATGAAAATTATAGTGGTCCCATATAATTTTCCTAATAGGCTTTTTATGGTGTGTCTCTTCCATCTGATTTGCCTTTGTGTTTCTTATCTGCCCAGCACTCACAGGCAGGTATGGCTAGTCTAGAAGTCAGGAGTGGGGAAGAAATGATGTTCTCAGAGCTCAGGAGAGCTGTACTCTGGTCAGGCTTCTAGAGGCAATGACTTGATCTTCGACCTGGTTGAATTCATGGGTCATGTTCAGCTCACATCTTATGGCCAGGTAATTCATGCATTTCCCTGACAGCAAGCCCCTTAGATAAGCCATGGAATTTTCACAGTTGTTGATGTGTGTCTCAGGCTTCCTTTTTGGAAGGGATTCGTTCTTCATGCCCCCAAACCTTCAAGAGTTCCACAGTGAGGGTTGCCAGATAAAATCAGCACAGGATGTCCTGAAACATTTGAATTTCATATATACAACAAATAATACTATTCTGTGTAAATATGCCCTAGGCAATACTTGGGGCATACATGGGGTCTTCACAAAGTCTAGGGAAAATTTGCATGATGAAAAAGCGTGATCTTTTGGCACCAAAATAAACTTGTTTTTAAATTCCATTTCTTGGGGCCGGCACCATGGCTCAGCATCCCACATGGGTACCAGTTCTAGTTCCAGATGCTCCTTTTCCAATCCAGCTCTCTGCTGTAGCCTGGGAAAGCAGTAGATGATGGCCCAAGACCTTGGGCCCCTGCACCCACAGGGGAGACCAAGAAGAAGCACCTGGCTCCTGGCTTTGGATTGGCGTAGCTCCGGCCGTTGTGACCATTTGGGGAGTGAACCAATGGAAGGAAGACCTTTCTCCCTATCTCTCCCTCTCACTGTCTGTAATTCTACCTCTCAAATAAATAAATAAAATCTTTAAAAAAATCCCATTTCTCCGTGAACATTGTGAAGTAACCCTTGTATGTATATCAAACATTATTATTATTATTATTTTTTGACAGGCAGAGTGGACAGTGAGAGAGAGAGACAGAGAGAAAGGTCTTCCTTTGCCGTTGGTTCACCCTCCAATGGCCGCTGCGCTGATGCAATGGCAGGAGCCAGGTACTTCTCCTGGTCTCCCATGGGGTGTAGGACCCAAGCACTTGGGCCATCCTCCACTGCACTCCCGGGCCATAGCAGAGAGCTGGCCTGGAAGAGGGGCAACCGGGACAGAATCCAGCGCCCCTACCGGGACTAGAACCCGGTGTGCTGGCGCCACAAGGCGGAGGATTAGCCTAGTGAGCCATGGCGCCGGCCAACATTATTCTTTAGCTGAAAATCAAGTCTCACTGGGAGCCCTGTATTATTTACTAAATCTGGCAACCCTTTCCCCAGTGCGTAAGGTAGCAGGCTTTCACTCTGAAGGCAGGACTTCCGGGTCGTCTCCAGACTGACTTGAACCCTTTTCTTTCGGCCTTATTTTCTGCTATCCAATCCTTCTATCCTGCTCCCCTCTTCCCCTCTGTTGACTTTGGGCTGTTTTTGCTTCTGGAAGCCTTCCCTGAACACCCAGCCAAGAAGTCATCTCTTGCTGTTTTTACAACAAAGAGCTCCCTTTGTCTGAACCACTCCTTGGTCCCGCTCGCGTACTGTCTGGGAGCTTTGGGTCTCATCTCACCTGGGGATTATCCCCTTTCCAAGAGAATGCCAGCTGGGGAGAGGTTGTGCTCTTGCCTTAGGCCTCTCTGTGTGTTACCCAGAGTCCAGCACTGGGCCTTTCCCACAGTCGTTGCTCACAGGCTACCTATCGGCTTGAAGCCCACTATTGTCACCATGCTGCTGTCTTCTGTGGCTACAACCTTCTCATGCGTGTTTTGCTTCGAGGCGAGGTTCATTACTGCCTCTGCAACATGAGCATGGGGGAAGCCCACATTCACGCCTTCAGTGTCTGATTAAAAGTTTCAGCGCCAGGTTTATTTGCTGATGGACATGTGAATAAACAATGCAAAACCCCATCTTCTGTGGGAAAGGCACTCGATCTCTCTGAAGTTCAGCTGCTTTATCTGGGAGAAAGACCCAGCCCCCTCCAGGAGACAGGGAATCTGGGAAAAATGCAGAGAGCACCAGGGCCAGGTGCATTTACTGATGACGATGATATGGTATCCACTTCTCTAATGTGTGGACTATTTATACTCGATGCTTGGGTTTCTAAGGCAGAATTTCAGGGCTAATGCCAGCATTACACCTGCAAACCATGACTGACAAGGTGGCCCTTAAAAATGACACAATTAGAGATAAAAACAGCTGGGGAGCCAGGAGGCAGGACTCTCTTGCTACCTTAGGCCACCAAGTCATGGCCATGATTGGATGGATTTTATTTAATTCTTTAAAAAACTTTTTTATTTGGCAGGAAGGAGAAACACTTTAATGTTCTCTTTCTTTTCTTTTTTTTTAAGGTTTACTGTATTTGAAATAAATATAATAAATAGAGAGAAAGAGGGAGATATATAGAGAAAGATCTTCCTTAGGCTGGTTCATTCCCCAAATGGCCACACTACCAGGGCTGGACCAGCCTGAAGACAGTAACCAAGAGCTTCATCTGGGTCCCTCATGAGGGAGCAGGGGACCCAGTACTTGGGCCATCTTTTGCTGCTTTCTCAGGTCATTAGCAGGGAGCTGGGTTGGAAGTGGAGCAGCCAGGACACGAACTGGCACTCATATGGAATGTCAGCATTGCAGGTGGTGGATTAACTTGTTGTGCCACAACACCCACCCCAGGTTGGACTTTAAAATTATGCAGAGTGAAGGGTGTTGTGGCATAGTGGTCAAGGTACCACTGGGATGGATGCCCACATCCCATATCAGAATGCTTATGTTCAAGTCCTAGCTCCATTTGCATCCAGTTTCCTGTTGATGTGCACCCTGGGAGACACTGGATGATGACTCAAGTACTTCAATTGTTGCCACCCATGTGGGAGACCAGGATGGAGTTCTGGGCTCCTGGCTTCGGCCTTGCCCAGCGCTTGCTATTGAAGGCATCTGGGGAGTGGATGGGAGATCTGTCTTTCTTTATCAGTCAGCCTTTCAAATAAATAAAAACAAAATATATGCAGAAAAACAATTTCCTGAGTGAAAATAAGAATAAGGATGAAGGCTTAAACTTTCTTTGGAAACCATTATATATATATATATATATATATATATATATATATATGTTTTAACCATTTTGCTTCTCCTTGCGTGCATCTCCACATCTGTGTGAGTGATCAGGTCCCAAACCAGAGCATTCCCAACAGGCTAGGGCAGCGAGAAGCCTGCACACCTCTTGTGAGGAACCTGCTTTACCTCTCTGCTCCTGTTGCAGTGTAGGAAAGATGGTGCGGTGGTCATTTACCTGTGCCTTCACAGCTGGGTGAGCTTCACCTGGGGTCTGTACCTGTTAAGGCTGCCCAGCACTCCTGCAGAACCTCCTTCTCTGCTGGATCTACAGGTCATCCAGGCCCTTGGAGTCGTCCTCCTCACACTCACATTCCAGGTTCAATTAGTGGAATCCCAGTCTTATATACACACCACAGCAGCATATTAAAATGTCTCTGATTAAGCCCCGGATTAGCATGTGCCAAGACTTTATCTTAATTGCCGATTAAGATTAATCCCTCTGGAGAGTTTTCCAGGGCTGCTGTATTACCATGGGGGTGAATCATTACATATTTTGGGCTGCAAGTTCCATTTTGCTTCCTTTGACTAAAATGGGAGATGCATACTCTTGGGGGCCCCTAAGGAAGGGGGTCTTCACTGCTCTTTGACAAGCTCATTTGCACCTGAAGGTTGGGACTGAAGCCTTGATCCATCTTGACAAGTCTATGAAAGCTGGGGCACAGTGAGTCTCAGACTTCCAGCAGGCCCTTGGGTTGAAATATCTCTGGCAAACCTCAGCCTGAAGAAATGACACTGTTGATATAGCTGGTGCCGGCTTTAATATTCATTATGTTTTTCACTATTTATTCAGAGACTTCCTAAATAAAGCTTTCCTCTTGAGATATGGATATATATATGAGGGGCCTCCAAAAAGATCCTGGAAAATGCATATTGTGCATAGGTTTCAAACATGTTTGCACCAAAATAAACTTAAAAAAAAGGTTGCGGTGTATATGTATTTTTTGTTCTTTTTGGTAAGATTACTTATTTGAAAAGCAGAGTTATGGAGACAGATGAAGAGATAGAGAGGAAGAGATCTTCCATCTGCTTCCTCACTCCCTAGAAGGCCACAACAGCCAGGGCTGGGCCAGGCTGAAGCCAGGAATCCAGAATCCCACCCTGGTTTCCCAAATGGGTGGCAGGGGCCCAAGCACTTGGGCCATCTTCTGCTGCCTTCCTAGGCACATCAGGAGGCAGCAGTGGGACTTGAGCCAGTGCTCCAATATGGGATGCTGGCATTGTAGGTGGTGGCCCCTTAAACTTTGCTTTTAATTCCATTTTTCTAAGAACTATTTAAAGCACCTTCATAATTTGTTTTCTGAAGACTCTGGGGCTAAGATATATACAGCATGGTCCTATGAATATTCTCTTACATAACCCTAGTTATCAACTTGATAAATTTATGGTGATAAATACTTTTATCTACATTACCAATACTGATTTCCTTTGAAATCTACTCCAGTAAATAATACCCTGGGTACCTGTTAAGATCTTGGTCCAAAAGAGGGGTTGGAGACAAGCGTAAGAGAACTCCCCATGTTAGAGACAGAGAAATGTAGCCCAAGGAGGAGAAATCTTTTGATGGACATCACAGCATGGCAGCCAAGTGCAACCAGCTCAGGAACTCAAGGCCACCTTCTGGCCATGGCACTGACAAAGACATAAAGACTCTGGAAGATAAGCTAAGCATCTACTCAAAACACTGAAAGCTTCCTGCCCAACCAGACTTGACACTGCCCCAGCTACATGTGGAGGCCTACCCTTGCAGTGGCCAAAAGGCCCGTTTTGTTAGGGGTGTGCTCAGCATACCTGCAACGTGCAATAAAGGCTTGATGACAGCTGTAACTATGTCACTGAAACACAGCTTTTCTCCTGGGTGTAGGATTCTCATTTCTTATGAAATACAGTGTGGCCATCTGGGGCAGCATAAATCAGGAGCTTTCAATGCCCAAGTGAAGACCACCAAGGTGGAGCACAGTTGAAAGGCTCTTTGATAGAAATATGTGCCTTTGGCCTAACTCAGGATTGAGGATGGGCTGACACCATCATCATGTCTTCTAGAAATTCCTAATAGGATAGTCCCTTGCTTTATACCCCAGAGAACCTAATCCTATGGCTCTGGATGGAATGACTCTGGTCAAGGCTGCCTAGTGCTTATGGGTGTCAAAGCCACTCTCCATACTCATCATCAAATGTGCTGCCCTGCTCGGTGATGTCTTTGTGAGTCCTAATTCAAGAGCCACCACTGGACACTGCTTCACCCTCAGAGGCCAACACCAGAGACCTCAGATGGACCACAGAGGCCCCAACCATCTGCTGCTACCCTATATCCCCCACCAGCCATTCCTCCCTAATGACTCCTCCTCCACGGCTGTTGGTGTTCCTGCATCTTCAAGGAGTTTACTCCAGGAAAAGATAAAGCCCCTTTCTGTTGCCCTACCTCACTTACTGCCCTGGGCAACCACCAGCCTCAGTGGCACGAGGGAGTCTTGACCAGGGCACCCATATTTAGGTTGCTCCAATGTCCCATAGTCTTTCCCTTTCTTTACACTAAAGCCCAGAGACAGACCCCATCGGTCACTGGTGTTTTTGAATGGATAGCAGTCATTTTCTGGTCTCTCTTTAACTGTTCCTGTCAGCCCCCTCCCACAGCGGTCTTCTTTTCGCCCTAAAGCAGTGCATAAGAAGTGAGGACCAAGGCTTTCCTCTGGGTTGAACCCACATTATAACCATGTTCCTTAGATTCTATTACAAAACAACCATCGGCCTTAACTGGAAACTTGGACATTTAGGGTAATTATGGTATCAAGTCACGATTACTCAACACATTTCCTCAACTTCCTTTGTGACTGATATTTTGAGCACATTACTGTAACATTCTCTGAAGACAGTGCAGTGTGCTGAAACAGGTTTTTAGCGGCGGGGCCCAACACACAGCTCTGGGTTTCTCACCTCTGAATCACACGGCTGCCCAAGTCTCTTTGTCCCCCGTCTTCAGCTCCCCACCCTGCCTCTGTAAGCCCCCTGCACTTGCACTGGGCTTCCTGGATTTGTCTTCAGCACTGGTAGGAGCATGACTCTAAATGGACAGGATTTCCACGTTATTCTGGTGCGAGCTGCAGATGATGAGATTTCCCACCGAGCCCTGATGGCAGTCTTACCAAGCTCTAACTTGATGGGGCTGACTTTGTTAATAGAATTCTCTCTTCAGTTGTTTGACCATGTTAATGTCGCTAGAAGGGAAAAACCGATTTTCCTATATGTAAGCTGTTTTCAAATTTGCGTGGGGCTTCTCCTGAACAGATCTGCAGTTTTCTTCCTATGGAGACACTACAATTACACATGCCCCTTTCTCCTTATAAAAACTAATATCTTGCTAGGCACTCTGCCAAGAGTACTTAAATTTAGTTCTGATAAAAATCCTGCTTGGATATTTCTGGCCTAAGTTTGAAGATCCCTCCCCCTTCTTTCTTGCTTTGTGTGTTGCCGCTCCCTGCTCCCCCTGTATTCAAGGTGGTGCACACACATGCACAATTCATTGATGCCTACCTTGGAACAGATCTGAGCCAGCATATTCCCTGGGGGAAAACGATGGTCTCTTTTCCTATTAATGAACAGTATGTTGTTGCAGATTCATGGAGGGTTTAATTTAATAAACATGGAAAGATGAATATGCTTATGGGACATCAAACCTCTTTAGGTTGACAACGACTGGCACAGAAGAATCGTCTCACGAAGCACCCCATCCTTTCAGAGCTGGCTCCTTATGGAGTGTGATGAGGCAGTGGGGGCAGAGGCCCCTATATGGGGCCTCGACTCCTTCTGCCCTTTAGCTCCACTTCCTTCATCCCTAAGTGCCCAAGGAGGCACACTAGATTTGCAGACTTCAGCAATGCCTGTGTGTGAACTAGTTCAACCTCAAATTCTGTGGCTTAGCCCTTATCGGTAATTCGATGGGAACCTGAAACTTTGTTGAAGGGGAAGGTATTTTGCTGGCTCAGTTAGAATTGAGTTAAGACAGCACCTAGACACTGTGATAACCACCTAGTGTGAGGTAAAGGGACTCATGACCACTTGGAGGAGCAAGTCTCTCCCTGTCACTCCCCACAACAAGAGTCAAAGAGTTGATTCCGCTGATAAACTGGGCAGTCCACTTTACAGTGGGAGTTAAGAAGGACTAGTCCCCAAGTATTTCTCTCATCGGCCATGCCCTAGGCTTGACACTTCCTTCATGCTGGGCCCCTGGCAGATACTGCGAATCAATCATCCAATTCTCTCCCATTAACACAAACGTGCCCTCTAAATCTTCCTCACCTCAGGCAGGTACTACCAATCAAATATGGTTGAGATGGGAGCTGAATCCCACTCCTGGGATAAGGCACTGCCTAAGCTTAGAAGGCTGGGATTTGAATGCCAGTTCCACCACTTAAAAGCTGTGGCACTCTGTGCACTCTTTGAAAGTTGTTTTGTGCCTCAGGTTGGCTGAGGACAATAATAACATCTTTCTCATGTGTTGTTACTGTAAGTCTTAAATGAATTAGTATGGTAACAATGCTGAGAACAGCACTGGTTGCGATTGTTCAAATGCAAATGAACCCCATCAGAAACAGAAGAGGCCCAAGGCTGCCTGGTAGGGAGGGAAGGGCTGGGAAGCGAGGGAACAGAGTTGATTGCTGGGGAGAAAAAAGAGGAAGAAGAGGAAGGCCCATCACAGACTTCACAAACAGCCTCTGCTGAAGAACTTGTGCTTTTCTGGTTTGCAAACCCAGCAGAGACAGGCACAGCATAGCACAGATCCCCAGCCAACCTGGTAAGGGGCTAGCAACTGAGCCATGATTGCAATGAGGCTTGGGGTCCCTAGACCTGTGAAGGGCACATGTGGTTGAGCGAGCGGAGTTACTGCAGAGTCCTGGCATCTTCACCTGTACCAACACTGTCTAGACACTGCATTTAATAACAGTGCAATTACCGTCTCTGGACGGATACAGGCCTCTCCTGACGGTACCACTCCAGCCTGCAACCTGCAGCCTCCTGCCCTGTCCTATTTTCTTTCTTCCCTTAGCACTTACCACCTTCAAACCCACTACATAGTTTATGTATTTCTTCAGTTCACTGCTAATTGTCTTTTCCCTGCTCTGCAAGGGTGTTGCTGTTTATCTGTTTATCTTTGTTGGTCTATCGCTAGAAGTTCCTAGTGACAAGCAAGTGCTGAATAAATCCCTCATTAATGAAAAGGTGAAGGTTGTTAGTTCTTACAAACAGTCCTTCCACCCTACAACAGTGAGAACCCTTTAAGATTATAGTGAAAAAAGAGAGAAAAGCAAAGCGTAATCCAATTAGCTTAGTGAAAAGCTGAAAACAGAATAACTCTGAACATTAGCTCAGGAAGAAACAGAGATGTGCAGAAATTACAAGGAGAAGCCTCATGGTATCACAGAGAATTCTCTGATCTCGAGAGAAGGAGACCCCGGTTGAAGTCCCAGCGTGGCACAAGCCATCTGAGTGATATCAGACAAATCAATGCGAGTGTCTGAGCCTCAGTTTTGGCATTAAGTTAAGCTTGAGTCAATTCAAACATTCAATGAGCACCCACTTCATGGCTTCCAGCTCTAAACTGGCATAACCCTACCTAGTTCCACTTGATATTAAGATGCTAAAATAGCCTACTACCTCAATTTGATCATTTACGGGAGAGCCATTACAACTGCACAGCCTGGGCCCCATCCCTGCAGCTGCAATCCCCGGGGCATCTCACCTTCCTTTAAACATCCTGACTCAGCCGAGCAGGCATTTACTCTAAGAGGCGAGGCAGGGAGAGCCCCCTGGTGCAGCAGAGTCCGGGTGCTCACCTCTAATAACCACTTCGAAGAACCGAGAATCAAACAGCAATCTCGCGGGCACAGGCAATGAGTAAAATACTGATAGCCAAGGTGCACACTGAACTGCAGAGCAGGGGTGTGCAAATGCTATTTCCAACGGCTTAAAAAGCATCACAACAATGAAAGTGGGTTACCACTGCCTCACAAAAGCACATCTGGAGGATCTCTTTGCTCTCTTGCAGCCTTGAATATTGAACTTAGAAAAATAAATTGACTTGCTGTTTAATCCAATAGTCAATACGAGTGTCTGTTGCATAGACTCCATTGACTCAGAGCTCAAGCCATCGCCTCCAGCAAGAAAAATCTAATGCGTCCACACAGGTCTGGTATTGATACACATCACAGGTAGTTGTTTTCTCTGGAAGAAACAATTAGCCCAAACTCTATTGGGGGGGGGGGGTGGAATGGCCAGTGCTCAGAAATCAATGTGGTTAACAATTGCGCTGAGGCTGATTGTAGAGGGGTGCGGGTTTGTCTTTACAGGTTACCTTGCTTTTTGGAAGGGATGAGTCTGGTATGATTTTTTTCCCCCATGTTAAAAAACCCAACTTTCCTCTTCCTGCTCAAACAGCTCCAAAGAGCCCCTTACTGTGCTCTCTGCCTTAAGTTATGCATCAAACCCAACCCTGGAGCATAGCCCAGTAACCTGGTTGCAGACAACTGTCTGGATTTGACTGTTTTGCAGCTGAGTGACAACAGGATAAATGAGCAGAATGGAAATTGAATTATCTTGAGTATGCTTTAATGCCTCGTGCACAAACCCTTCCGCCTGGCAGACTCTCTGTTTGGCTTCTTTGGAGACTTAATGAAGGCAGAGCGGTCAAGAACCAAATTCCCTGGAAACGGATGGGTCCTTTTTGCAAAGAACAGAATCCTCCCACCCTTGCTCTCTTCTCAGTTGGAAGAACTGCCTCCTGCGTCTTCCAAGGGCAGACGGTTCCTCTTCTATTTCTTTTGCTTCAGCATCCCTTTTTAGAGCCTGATAAAAAGCACACTCTCAGCTCTTATGGGGTCATCAATTTCAGGGAATTTGCATTCATCCTACTCCATTTTATCTTCCCTCTGGGGGTACAACGAACTGTGAGGTTTCTTTTGAGGTTCAGGTTTAGACACACCCAGAACTCAAAGTAAAAAAACGATACAGGCTTAATAACAACTTCTAGGGAATCCTTTTCAAGTTCAAAGCGGATTGTAAACATTAATTAATCAATTCCCTCTTCCAACACTGTGTGAGGTATGAATTAGCCCCATTTTATAGATGAGCTGACTTGTTTCAAGCTCAGATGGACCTCAGTGGCTGAAAGCATGAGCAATTTGGAATCCTCATGCACAGGGAGGGCTTATCTGACTTTTCTTGGTCACAAGGGTGGAAGAAAACCCTGTCCTGGGACCAGGAAGGAACCGGAGACTCGTTGTCTCCTGGGAGTGGCCAGCAGGGTTTCCCCCAGTCTGGTCCTGTCACTAGCTCTTAGCATCCTGGGTTTTCTGGCTAGAAGGGATCGCCCCTAACACAATGGGAAGCTCAGATCAGAAGCTCAGCGACAGGCCTAACATCACATTTCTCTCTCTCTCTCTTTAGACTCTCTGAGCATAGGTATGGGTTTCACAAGCCTCCCTCTGCTACTGAGGTTACCTGCAATCCAGCTGCTCTCGGTACCTGTCACCATGGAGGATGTAATACCAGTGGGCAGGGCCCTAGGAGGGGGAATGCTATCTGGCACAAGTAGACAGCCAGGCGGATACAACAGTCAACACATTTTGTAACCTTTCACTCTATACAACTGTTACAAAAGTAACCCATATCTGTTTTACAAAAGCTGAGCTAGGGATCAATTTGTGGGAAACTGTACCAGGGTTTTCTCCGGACTGTCCTAACAAGGGCACTTCTGACACCCCGGACATGGTCCTACCAGGAGCTGCCGACAGCAGACAAGCCTGACAGTCTTCCTATCACAACGCATCATGGCACAGTTCAATGATACCTGGGACAAGTGGCCTTTTCGGTTCATATGCAACAAGGAGGTCTGCCTGAGTTTGAAGGGTGGGGAAACTTAAGACTTCAGCTTTCTGGCCTCAGAAACATCCGGATCCGCCTTTTCCAAAGCACCTGACTTGGCAAATCTTCCCATGGCTCATGAACATCAGGACGCAAGAGCACACACACTACACGGAACGCACATCCAACACGGCTGCTGGGTGGGGACGCGGCAGAGGCAGGAGCATTAGCTCAGCCAAAAAGAATAGGGGTATTGAAAGATACATAGAAGGAAAAAAAATTTACTTTTGTATTGCTGTGCTGGGAGTGGGAAAGCTGATCCCGGTAGACCTCAGGCCTGAGGCTCACCAGAGCCATCTGGAGAACTGTTGCAACTCCTCAGGCCATATCAGTCCTGCTGGATTGGCTTCTCCATAAGCAGGGCCTGGGAACCAAGGGCTGGGCTGGGAGTACAGTGCAGAGGCTGAGCATCCACAGGTGCGAGGCCTTACCTGCCAGGGTACAAGCGAGGGCGTTGTTCCTCCCGAAACAAGCAGGTATGGCTTCCCTTGGGTAACTGCCTCCAACGAGCACCACGTTTCACTTAGACTTTGGGTTTTGTTTGACGTCTAACGTGGGAAATTATTTTAAAACAAGAACTTCATTCTTATTTTCATTCAAATGGAAGCAGAACAGACAATCTGCTCCACGGCTCAGCAGGAACAGGGCTGACGTCACCGACCCCAAATTCACTGACAAGGAAGAAACGTTAAAACACAGCAGAACCCTAACCACACTGCTCTATCCGTGACCTACATCCAGGCAACTAAGCCATTGCCAGACTTCCTGAGGGTCTGCTTGTGTTTCAGGGACTGTGCATGATCAGAGACATGCGGGGGAAAGTGCCCCTGCCAGAGTCGACCAGCAAGGGAGGGAGGACGTAAGAAACCATAGAAAGTGCTACTGTGAAAGTTGATTTTGATACATCCCTCCTACTGTGGATCATGTAGTCTCTTAATGGCTTTTTGTTCCCTATCTCACTTTATCCTCACAACAGCCTCATTAGGGGCCCGTGCTGTGGCGTAGTGGGTAAGGCCACTGCCTACAGGGCGCCAACCCGTTATGGGTGCCAGTTCGAGCCCTGGCTGCTCCACTTCTGATCCAGCTCTCTGCTATGGCCTGGGAAAACAGTAGAA
The DNA here is from genome assembly GCF_964237555.1 of Oryctolagus cuniculus. Taxonomy (NCBI): domain Eukaryota; kingdom Metazoa; phylum Chordata; class Mammalia; order Lagomorpha; family Leporidae; genus Oryctolagus; species Oryctolagus cuniculus. The sequence goes on from NC_091443.1 coordinate 83,693,540, forward strand.
GATGGCCCACGTGCTTGGGCCCCTGTACCCTCATAGAAAACCCAGAAAAAGCTCCCCTCTGGAGAGGGGTTTGGGTTGGCCCAGCCCCCGGCCATTGCGGCCATTTAGGGAGTGAACCAGGGGATAGAAGATCTCTCTATTTGCCTCTGCCTCTCTGTAACTCTGCCTTTCAAATAAATAAATAAATCTTTTTAAAAAAATCATTAGGTTCTTATATCCCCATTTCAGAGTTGGGGAACCTGAGACTTGGCAGATTAAAGTAACGTCTTAAGGACCATAAATCCTTTAAGCAGAGAGCAAAATCTTTTGGGTTCTGCAAGCCAAAACTATATCCCGCCTGATTCTGTTTCATTTTTTAAAGGTTTATTTTATTTATTTGAAGGGCAGAGTGACACAAAGAGGGAAGGAGGGAAGAAAGGAGAGAGATCTTCCATCTACTGGTTCACTCCCCAAATAGCCACAACAGCCAGGACAGGGCCAGGCTGAAGCCAGGAGCCAAGAACAACATCAAGGTCTCCCATGTGGGTCCAGGGGCCTAAGTACCTTGGCAAGCACACAGGCATGGAGCTGGATGGAAAGCAGAGTAACCTGGACTTGAACTAGTACTCTGATATGGGATGTCAGCATCACAGTGGGTGGCCCCGATCCTGCTTCTTGAATGCACAGAGGAGGCTCGGCAGGAGATGGGCCCAGTGGAGTTGGTTGTGTTGAGGTGCAGCCGGAAGAACTGAGCATACATCCTCTTGTTAGGTCACCCCTGTTCCAGACAAGAGCAAACACAGCCTCTTTGGTGCCTGCAGCTTTCAAAATTGGTGTAGAGGAATCCCCTTGCCCTTGAACTTGTACACCCAAGCAGTCTGGGTAGCTTTACTGTCAGCAGTGCCTGTGAGGCCACACCCTTGAGAGGGGAGAGAGACAGAACCAGCCCAGAGCCCAGAGCCCGGGTGCTGGGGCTTCATGTGGCACCCGGGAGCTGATCATCTCGGCTCCTGGGGCAGGGCCCTGTGTGGCCTGCTCCCTGCTGATCCTGCAACACGCCAGCCCACAGCATTCACTGCAGTTGATCTGTAACCGGGAGTCATCTCATTATCCTCCCTCTGAGCGCCTCGGCTGGCAGGGCAGGGAAGGAGAATGCACGCTTTGCCACAGCTCAGCGAGTCAAGTCACAGTTATATAACCCCTGGCGGAGCGCCTCTCCAGAGGGGAGCGGGGAAGGAAGGCACGGTCAGCGTAATGTTAAGAAAACAGACGGTGAACTCTTCCAGGGCCTTGAGAGTGTGGAGCCGTTCGTTTCCCATTTAGTACGTTGCCCGTTTAATTCTGCAATCTGCAAATCCTGCCTGTTCTGAGTTTGCGCGGCTGTGGCCGGAGAGCTGCAGGGTGAAGGAGCTCAGACTCTTTCAGGACAGTGACTTTATTTAGTCCTAGGCTCTGCCCTCCCATGCGGCTGCCTGTAGCAGGCTGATGGTTAGGAGCACGGGAAAATAACTGTGCCAACGTGAGGAGTCTTCAAAAAGTTCATGGACAGTGGCTATTATGAAAATACTAAACATGGATTTCAAATTTTTTTTGCACTAAAATTTATCTTTTTTCTTTCACTTGAGCACCACAGAAAGGTGGAGAGAGAGAGAGAGAGAGAGGGAGGGAGAGAGGGAGGGAGGGAGGGAGGGAGGGAGGGAGGGAGAAAACTCCCATTTTTGGGTTCACTCCCCAAATGCCTAAAACAGCTGGGACAAGGCAGGACCAAAGCTAGCAGCCAAAAACTCAAATCCAGAGACCCAACCATTTGAGCCATCACCTGCTGCTTTCCAGAGCCTGCATTAGCAGCAAGCTGGAATCAGGAGCCAGAGGTAGGTTTCAAACCCAGGCATTCCAATATGGGATGTGGGTATACTACCTGGTGGCTCAACCACTAGGCCAAACACTTGCCCCTCCACTTAACTCCATTTTCCTGACTTGTATGAGGTACACTGCACACCTAAGGAAGAGTGCTTTGTAACATCTTCAACCACTCTCTTGCTTCTGGACTCTTCTTGTGCCCCCCATGGAAAGATTGAGGGACATGAGACTGGCATGAGATCCCAATAAGGACAATAGGGTGAACCCATCACCACTCTATCAGGGCTCTTTATTTTGGGGGCATCCATTTCCTTCAGTCACAAGGGTTACAACCATCTATTTTTTTCTTATGTGGAGCACATGGTATGCAGTCACTCCGTATCACAGAATCTATCGGAGTTCTGTTCATAAAGACCCACAGCTGCCATCTGCCCCTCCAGCTATGAGAAGTCAAGTTTTCCATGCATTACCCCTCCCCTAAATGTGGCCCTAAAACATTTTTAATGACTTGTACTGGATAAGTGAATACGCAAGAAAATGTTCATCCCTGCAAGTAATAAAAAATGCAAATTAAAGCAACTTTGAAAAGGTAACATTTGAGTCTTGGGAAATAATATCCCAATGCTGGGCAGGCTGTACTGAAACTGATAGACTCGAATGCTATAGGCGCTGAGTTAAATCAGCATAATTCTTCTCGAAAGAAATATGGCAATTTGTAACAAGAAACACAAAGATGTGCTTACTCTGACCCAGTATTCCTTCTCCTGGGAATTTATTCTAAGGAAATCATCTGACAGAAGCAAAAAGCCACACAAACCGTAGCGCTGTCTTTAATGATCAAATCTAATCTCACACATGCATACAGAACGCCAGGAGGAGCCCAGTGTTCCACAGGCATTGGGGATAGTTTAACAAATTACCCCATATTGACAATGGAATACTACACAACCAATAAACTCCAAAAGCCACAGGAAGGACATTTAAGATGTCTCATCACCAGAATAACGGGATACACACGAATGCTTTTTTTTTGACCTTTTTGTTTTTTTAAATGCTTATTTATTTGAAAGGCACAGTGAGAGACAGAAAGAGAAAGAGAAAGAGAAAGAGAGAGAGAGAGAGAGAAAGACTCCATCCATCCACTGGTTTACTTCCCACATGGCCACAATCGCCAGGGCTAGGCCAGGCCAAATCTAAGAGCAGGAGCTCCACCTGGTCTCCTATGTGGTACACGGGGACTCAACTACTTGGGCCATCATCTGTATTTCCAAATATATCAGCAGGGAGCTGGATGGAAAGTGGGGGAGCCAGGACTTGAACCAGAACTCCTGGATGGGATGCTGGTGGTGCAAGTTATGGCTTAACTCACTGTGCCACGACACTGGCCCCTTTGATCACTTATTTCAATGTATAGAAGAGATGGCACTGTAGAGAAGCATTGGAGGTCCGATGGAAAAATTATTCCTGTCCACATCATCTGTGCAAAGGGGCTTTTAATTACTTCTGACTTTAAAACTTTGTTTTTAAATTGTCAAGTAAGAACTGTATATATTTGTTGTGTACACACGATATGTGAAATATGTATCCATTATGGAATGGCCAAACCGAGATATCTGATATGTGCATTACCTCACTGCTTATTTTTTTGTGGTGAAACACAAAGGGACTTTAATTAAGGATTTTGCAAATCAAAAGAATGGAGCATAGGAGTCACCAATGTAAGGCCCAGTGCAGGAGGTGGGCTTCAAACCCTGCGTCCTTGGCTCTCTGGTCTAAGGTCCTTGGCTACAGAGTCTCCCCTTTGCAGAGAATGTCTTCTGTTTGTTCAAGTGGGGTGACTTTGAAAGGTGCTCATCTGGGCCCCCCTCTCCCGAAGACAGCTGTATTAGTGCACGTCCACTCAGGTGCTGGATGCACCATCAGTGGAAGCCTGAGAAAACTGGAAACAGCAGGGTTTCAGAATCCTTCAGTGGGCCGCTGCTGTGGCGCAAGATTAGGCTGCCACAACCGGGTCCAAGTCCCGGTTCCTCTGCTTCTCATCCAGCGCCCTGCTGATGTGTCTGGGAAAGCGGCAGAAGATGGTGCAAGCACTTGGGTCTTTGCTACCCACTCGGGAGACCCAGGGGAGTTCTTGGTTCCTGGCTTCGCCCTGGCCCCATCCTGGCTATAGGGGCCATTTGGGGACTGATCAGTGGATGGAAGATCTTTCTTTCTCTCCGTCTCTACCTTTGTCACTGTCACTTTGCCTTTCAAATAAATAAATAGTCAAGAAAAAGGCTCACTCCACCCCAGATTGACAACTTGGCTCTTATCCTTCCTGAAATTAAGGAAACCCAGTTCCACCGGTCTGCCCATCTTGAAACAACTACCAAAGAAGGGAGATCTCTCCTCTCCCAGTAGGTTTAACTCAATGGTTTCTGGTCAAACCAGGCGGAGCCACCCCTCCTTATACATCAGCAACTTCTATATGACAGTCAGTGAACAGTGTGGGCAGGTCCATGGTGTGTGTGTCCAATTGGGGTAAACGAGGATAATATATGTTCTGCTGGAACTAAGCTATTCAAAGGGAAGTGTTCTTCCTTAATCTAAGATAACGTCCTTTGTACTTGTTCGATGTTACAAGCATACCCTTTCGGGGAAAGATGGTGAAAAGAGAGGGTTTTTTGGGTTTATGTTATTATCTGGCAGTTAAGTACTAGAACTCGACTTTGGTCCTCCCACAATGTCTGGGATATCACAGTGCTCCAATAAACACACTGACCTGGGACCCCCTATTGTAAAGGGAGACAGATCGCAATCCTGGATGTTCCAAGTAGGCCACGCTGAAAGTTTCAGCAAGAAGTTCTGGTTTTGTTGGCACGTCGAATGATGTTGGCACGCTGAATGACCAAGACAGAGCTTTGCCTCTGCTACTGCGGCGGGCTACCTTCTCGGGTGGTGAGTGCTGGTGCCCCGGCACCACTGTCCCATGCATCCTTCTGCTTCTGGCAACTGACATGGCATCAATACTGCTGTTATGCTGTGTTCTGCAGCTGGATGTACAATGTGGGTGAAATCCGAAGAACAGCAATGGCACTAAGGAGATGCTCTTGACCCAGGGACAGGAGACCTGATTATCCTTCTGGCTCTCCCACTTAACAGCAGTGGGACTGGAGCAGTTACCCCGTCTGGTTCTAATTTCTTGTCTATAAAATGCACATCTGCCTTAACTCCTATCAAATAGAAATACCCTCTGTGCCTTCCATGGGTATCCTGGCTGTGTGCTTGTGTGACAGGTCCCATGAAAATGACTACACAGATATGCGTGCCACTCAGTTCTCCCCATCTTACTCCCTGAGTGGGTTCTTCTCATATCTACATTTCATTCCAGTCCCAGCACCGGCCAACGGGAGATCATTAAGTCAAAGGCCAGACCCTCAACCCAAGAAAGTAGAGGGCCAGAGACAGCTGTCAGCGTGTTTCACTTAAAGACAAAGTTGAACACAAGCAGCATCTGTTTGCATTTCCTCATGCTTATTGTATTTGACAAGACAACCTGTACCCACTTGTACATTCATTACAGAGCTTCTGAAATGATTTTTCTTTGTCTGCTTGAACACAGGAATTTTTAATGAACAGTTTCAGTGTCTGGTTTCATATGCTTGAAAGGTAAACATCAGTGAGCATCTTTCAGCGGGCTCGCTCTGATCCCTGGATGGCCTGGCAGACCCCAGACGTGTGCAGCTTTGTGACTCCTGTGCTTGCTTCCCAAGGTCACTGATGCCACAAACAAGGAGGAGCTTTCAGACGCCTCTTTGCAGTGATAAACGCTTTAGATAACTGAATAGTAAATAGAGAATGGCTCGGAATTTTAATTGCTAGTAAGCGAGGCATGTAAGAGGCAAAGAGAGTTGTACCTACCAGGACAACTCCATGTATTTTTTTTTTTTTTTTGGAACAGATTCCTTTGCCAGTGCTGTCACATGTGGCACAAAGAAATGTCAGATGTTCTGCTGTTGCTGCCTACGCAGCTCCAGTAGGGCCACCTACCTACCTCTCCAGTTACTCCTTACTCCTCTCCTTCCTGCGCTGCTGCGTTCTAGCCTCCGCACCCTTCAACTGGTTTCCTCTAATACATAATTCTTCAACTCACCACAGGACCTTTGAACCGCACATTCCCTTTGCCTGATTCAGTCCTCCTCACATTTCCTCCACTCCATACTGAAGATAATCTATTTTCAGAGGTTTCACTGATAGTGTCGTCACTTTCTGTCCATTTGGTGACAAAGTGACAAACTCTGCCTCCCCCAGGGGACTGTGTCTCTGCTGTCTCCCCACTGCATCACCTGTACAGCACATGGCAGGTGCTCAGGAACTATCTCTGAAGAACTAAACGAATGGAGGGAATACATCCCTGAAAAACCGCTTGACACGGTGGAATATGTTAAAGGCCACGGTTCCAGGCCTGGAGACTTCGTCAGGGGGAGATGTCATTTCACACACACACACACGGCATCACTAAGACTGAGACTCGGACTGCATATGGTCTCCGTGAATCCAGGTGTGTTTCAGATGGTGGAAAGGACCTTGGACAAGCCACTACATCTTTCTGTACCTTCATTTCCCCATTGATCAAAAGGCGATGATTAAGCGTGCCCCTTGCTGAATGCCTAGCACAAAAAAACAGGTACGGGAAACAAAAAGGCCTTGAAGAGATGAACACAGATGATACTTATCAACCTCGCATACACTTCCTTGGCCAACTGGAGTCCTGATCCTTCACAGTGGAACATGATGGAAGCAGCCCTCTCTGGTGAGAAGCTGCTTGCAAGGCGAGAGTGGGTTGGGCCAAGTTGGGGGCACAGTCCAGTGGCAGGTGGGTAGACAAAGATGGGGGCCGATTTTAGGGAGATGGGGAAGACCAATGTCCTACCATCAGGGCCACTGAGGTAGGGCGGGGGTTAGATAATAACCCTGAGACAGGGATCCTAAGCAGCTTTGGAATAGACAGAGGACCAGAGGCTCAATGGGGTAACTTCTAAATCACACCATTCACCTGCCCTGAGTTCCGTAATTTACTTATTTTTGAATGATTCCTGGGTCCTGCTCATCTGGGTTGGGCAAACAAATAGGAAGCTACCTCCCTCCTTGATGCTCACCTGCTTGGTTCCAGCCCTTACCAACGGCAGCCATGCCAGTGTATATAAGCTTTCTGGGAATCTCAACTCATGATAGCTAGTTAGCACAGGGGTGCAGATCATTTAATGATCAGAGAGTGAGGAGCAAGTCTTTTTCAGGATGGGTGACTCAGCACCACAGGGTGGGGGTCAGCAGAGCCTCCTGAACACTCTGTGAAGATGCACGAGACTTTCTGTCGACAGCTCTAAAAATGCAAGGCCATCTCATTTTACAAATGAGGAGCAGAGAGGTTAATAAGCAAATCTACAGCAAGTCATTTAACGCTGCGAAGGTATAGGTTCATCAAATGAGTTCTAACTGGAAATCTCGGGAGAAATGTCGGGAAACCACGCGGGGCTCTCAGAACGGAAGGCCTATTACTGCTCGAGCAGCTGCTGCTGAGAATGGACGCTGCGGGACACAGGCCCAGCTGAGACAGATGTGGTAGTCGGGGGGTTAAACAAGGCACAGAGCCCCTTCTTGGGTGTTTGCAAAGGTGAGACCTGCAGCAAATGCTAACAGGAATCACGAAGCAGCTACTAACTGGCTTTTCCCCTTCGTCTGTGCTCAAGACTGAGGAGGGCTGGCTCCAGCTGGCCTTCTTTGTGGAGTGCCTTTTGTAAAAGGTGGAGTGGGGACAGCGGCATTGCTGGGCTAAGAATTTGTTTGCTGGGACCTGTGTGCATGGTGGTGCAGCAGGTTAAGTTGCTGCTTGTGAAACCAGTAGTTCCCAGAAGCACTGGCTCCACCTCTGATCCAGCTCGCTGATGATGAGCCTGGGACAGTAGTGTAAGATGGTCCATATCCTTGGGCCCATGTACCCAGGTGGGGGACCTACATGGGGTTCCTGGCTTCTGGCTTTAGTTTGGCCCAGCTCGGCTGTTGAGGTCATCTGGGGAGTGAACCAGTAGATGGAAGATCTCTGTCTGTCTGTCTGTCTCTCCCTGTAACTCTGCCTTTCAAATAAATGAATAAAGCTTAAAAAATAATTTTTTGTTTATTTGAAAGATAGAGTTACAGAGAGAGAAGGAGAGAAAGAAATGGCTGCAACAGCTGGAGCTGGGTTCGTCTGAAGCCAGGAGTCAGGAGCTTCATCCAGATCTCCCATGTGGGTGCAAATATTACTAACTAACCATTGGATTCATAAAATTGTTTTTACTAATTTTGCAGCCCATATTTAGCACTTACAAAGGTGAAGCCCAATGTAAAATACTGAGAAAGCAAAGCCTGGCACCTTGATTATTTATTTATCTTATAGACAGAGAGAGAGAGAGAGACAGACAGAGAGAGTACTCATCTTGGGTGTATCACTCCCCAAATGCCTGCAAAAGCCAGGGCTGGGCCAGGCTAAAGTCTGGAGCCTATAACTTAATCTGAGTCTCTCACAAGGACGGCAGGAACCCAACTACTTGAGCCATCACCCACTGCCTCCCAGGGTGCACATTAACAGGAAGCAGAATTGGAAATGGAACCAGGACTCTAACCCAGGCACTCTGATATGGGATGCGGGTATCCCAAGTGGTGTCTACCGCTGTGCCAAATTCCCACCCCTCCTTGACTGCTTCTGATGAGCTGTTTTCTAAATGTCTAGAGGGCATAAAAACCAAAATATACAGCTGCTCTCGGGCAAGCCTGGCACTGCAATAAGCAAGGCACTGCAGGGACTCAGAGGAAGGGGAATGTCCATCAGGAAGGCCTAGGCAGCCCTCTGGAAACACAGTATTGACAGAAGACTAGGCACTCACCACCTGGCACCAGAAAGACCAACCATTCACGCATTAGCCTTCACCAAGTACTACCAAGCACTGAGTGTGCTGGGCACTCTGCCAGCTGCAAGGGATCCAGTAGGGGTGGAACAGCCCCGTCTCTACCCTCATGGAGCTCATGGTCTAGTGCGAGTGGGAGGTACCCAGAGAGTTCACTGCAAATTAACAAAGGGCTGTGAAAGTCTCCAGGCAACTAATTTTGCCTGGGAGGCAGAAGGAGCTTTGGTGAGTTTGAGGCCTGTGAGCTGAGTCTAGCAGGATGGTCAGCAGTGCACCAGGCCCAGCAGCTGGAGCAAAGGGAAGGTAGAGACTTCCAATCTTGTGCATCCATTCATTGCACCGCTGTTAATGAAGGACTGTGTTAGTCTGCAGCGGTGCCGAGTGCTGCGCTCACCAGTGATGCACAAGGCCCATCTCTGACCTCAAGGAGCAAGCAGTCTAGTGGGGAGGCAGAGAGTTGAATAGGATGTGTTGTATTCACAGCTGGGAGGATGGGAAGACTTCCCCTGCAGAGGGAACAGCATGTGCAAAGGCCAGGAGAGCAGTGCTCAGGCCATTTTAGTTGGAGGTTGAGAGTTCCTGGTTGCCCTGAATTAACTGCTGTGGAATGGGGGGAGGTGCTTGGCCCATCATCTTGCTCTTCCTTGCTTAAGAACGAAACTCTTTGCTCTATCAATGGCAGGGACGTTGCACCAAGTAGAAGCCAACTCTGCAAATGCTGACGCGTGTGTTTTGCAGTGAGCTGGAAGTGGCTGGCCTGGCTTGGCCTGCGCCTCCCTCCCATTCTCCCCAGGCAGGATCCACACAGTTATCAGCATCATAGGGCTGATTGCTTAAACAGAGTCCCCTCCCTGCCTCATTGCTCCAGGCCTGCCTCAGCCTGGGTCCCCTGGCCACAACAGCGCCATCCAAACCTACTGGCTGAGGGTCGTAGCCCGCTTCCACGAGAAAGCCCCCGTCCCTCTTAATAACATTTTCCCTCTGCCTGTCTAATTAACTCCGTCACTGTATCTGCAGTCAGATAAAATGCTCATTTCACACCACATTAATTTTTATCAGCCGAACATTAAGCAACACAAAGCTATCTATGCTTGGTTTAATTTACATACTGACAGACCTACAAAGCGTTACCCACAGTGGCTGGGAAGCAAATAAGCAGAACTGGCATCAAACAAGGCTCTTCAGAATGAAATATTGATTTGCCAGGCTGACAGCAAAGAAGGGGTGGAGGGATTTGCGAGGAGAAGCACGGAGTAGGAGGGTGATTTTTCCTTGAACAATAATTATGGATGTAAGCACCCAGGTCCCCCCAAAGACCAAGCAGAGCAGTCAGCTGGGGTCCTGATCCTGAGGATCAGGTGTTCTCTGGGAACACATCTCCCACGGGCCACACAGTTCTCTGATACGGAAACCCTTCATCCTGCCATTGGAGGCTGCCCCAACCTAATGGAAAATGCTCTCATATGGAAAGAGTTGTAATCACACACACACACACACACACACAGAGACATACACCCTTCATGACATATCTCAATTCTGTAACTTTGCTTAAGCTGTTTTTCTAGAAGAGTCTTTTGCCCCTTTCTTCATGGCCAACTTTAAGCATCACCTCCCCCAGAAAGGTTTCTCTGACTACCTCTGTCCTTGACAAGTGTGTGCCCAGAAGGCCCAGCACATGGTCCACACTGCACCTACCCCTTACACTGTATCTTAATAATCCATCGTATGTATCTTTCTTCCACTGGCTGGGAGTGAATCTAGGTTTGGGACAGCAAAAGGACTGAGTCAAAGGACTTTGAGAAGAAAAGAGTTTTAAGATACCTACCTTTGGAAAACACTACAAAATCTTAGAACCATGAGAACACATTACTAGGAGCGCTGTCAGGGCCTTGGAAGAGGCCACACAGATGAGAGGTCCTGAAGTTTAAATTTCATCAGCTTTGAGATGAGTCTACTTCCCACCTCTTGAGGGAAGCTGCATGTTTTTTGATAAACACAGGACACAGGAACTGAGTGAATAAAGGAAAGAGCACCGCCCTGGAGGACATAGTCTATGATAGGCATAGCCAGCTCTCTGGCAAGGGGTGCCTCTAAGTATCACTGCAGCCCAGATAATACAAATGATAAGTGTTAGTGGCAACACAGAAGTCCAGGAATTAATGCTTCTCAATCTCAGAACTCATGACCACGGAAAAAAAAAGAGACTCCCCCTGCCAAAGCAAAAACATGGGTGGCTCACATTGGTCAGTGTTTAGACCTGAGAGCCCTTAGCATTCATTATTTCCCCGACGTGAGTAGTCCTTTCCACTTTGGTAAGCTGACCAAGATGATGTGCTCTACGGCAGATTCTCTGACCTGGGAAGCAGATTCTTACTGTATAACCAGACTGGAGCCTGGGAATCTGCATGTTAAACATGCATGCCCACTCATGGTCTTGCTGTGGGTTTCTAATACTACACTTTGAGATTCAAATGCAAATGCTGGTGCTGAAAGTGAATGGTTTGGGGGAATGGGGTGGGAGCTGGTGGGTTAGTGGAAAGCCACACAAGTCTCTCAATAAGCTAGGTGTGCCTTTAACCCAATGTGCCACCATGGTCTAAGGATGACTTGGTGTTAGGGAAAATGTACCTCTAGAACCAGGAGAATAAGAAGGCTGAAGATGCACTTGTAAGTATTCATATAAGCCCTCAGTGTGAGAACACCGTTTGCTTGCAAATTTCAACCTCCAGACACTTTCTACTGGATCCTCCATGAAGGAGAGGAAGAGAAGACCAATTACAGGGGCCAAGGCAAGTTGAGTTTTCTGCTTTCCTAAGAATTTCAGTAGATAGCCCTGGATAGGTAAAGCATAGCATTGTCTTCTTGTTGTATATGGCTCTCATGAAAGAAACTTCTGGGCTGGCTTCACTTTCACAATCACGCATGCCCAGGCTTGTAGGTATCAGATGGTTCCAGCGTTACTGCAGGTATTTTTGCTTTCAACATCAGCAGAGTACATTCTCTCTTCTCAGAGATATGTGTGCTCCTCAGAGGGCTCAGACCCTCCCCAGAGTTTTAAAAGCCAGGATTCTGTCTTCTTTGGTGGTGGCTCTTTGCTTGTTTAGTGGAAAGAGAATGCAATAGAAAAGTCTTTCTCATTTAGTATCCCATGTGGATATCCATGGGGATATCCCCGTGGAATTAAGCCTGGGTTGAAGTTATGGGCCCTGAGTCCAGGCCTGATTTGGTCATAAGTAAATTGTGTGAACTCAGGCAAGTCATGTAACCTTTCTGAGTCTTTTACTCATTTGTAATATGGATTTACAACACTAATACTGCCTCTCAGAGCTGTGACATGAAGCCAAAGCATTCTAGAAAATCTAAACCTAAACATAATGGGTATTGGCTTCTGGTGATGGCATATTAGCTCTACTATAGATAACAAGTTAGCAACACAAAATTACCATTAAAAAAAAACTATTTTGAAAGCAATGGAACACAAGCAAAACAAGCAAATTGGAAAGGAGCTTGCATCCTGAAAGACAGACCCTCCATCAAGCAAAACTTGTGAATTTGTGTGTGTGTGTTTGGCCTGGAAGTACTCCCTAATTGGTCACCACCTCTGGTTAGCTCCAGCTGTCAGAGGAAAAAGTCAGGGTTGGAAGATGAACAATAAAATTAGGGAAGAAATTCTAGAAGGATGAGAGCTGCAGAGGCATTTAGTCCAAAAATCTATGTATAAAAATCTGCCCTATCCTTGGCTGACTACTAAACTATACACTCATGAGGGAGACCTTAAGGGGCTGAATATAAAAGCAGCAAATGGAAGATGTAAGAACAGAAAAGATCACAGGGAAGACAGAGCTGGAGCTTGTGTCCAGCAAAGATAATTGGCTGCTTAAACAAAAATTCTCTTCTAAAGGAACATAACAGAATCTAAAGTCTCTACAGTAATCATTTGCATTCTCTCTTATCCAATCAAGTCACTAAACATGCAAAGAAAGAGTAAAATGCAACCCATACTCAAGGAAAAACAAGCAGTCAATAGAAACCACTGTCTAAACTATTCAGATAATCAATTAGCTGATAGTATTTCAAGAAACTGAAGGAAATATATGCTTAATAAATGAATAGATGTGAGATTTCATTGAAAAATAGAAACCATAAAAATGTACCAGACATAAATTCTAGAAAAGAAACTAGAAAAATGAATACAGTGCACAAAAATAGCATATTGGCTTAACAGCATGTTGAAGATGGCAAGGGTAAGCAAGTAGATTGAAGACGGATCAATGGAAAATACTTAATTTTAAGAACAAAGGAAATGGCCTGGGAAAGCAGTATAAGATGGCCCAAATGTTTACAAAGAAATAATAATAATAAAAAAAAGAACAAAGGAAAACAAGAAAGAAAATTGAACACAGCCTCAATGATCTGATCATCATAGGTCATCAAAAGTCTAACGTACTTAAGAGAGAAATACCAGAAGGACAAGAAAAAGTGAAAGAGGAAGAAAATACAGCTGAAGGAATGGCTGACAACTTTCTACATGTGGTGAAAGACATCAACATAAGGACAGAAGAAGCTCAACACATCCCAAGCTGGATAAATTAAAAACAAAAACATCCCAGCGACAACAATGCTCCCACCCCAAAAGCATAAAACCCATATCACTGTATCTGGGGGCTGGCAATGTGATACAGCAGGTTAAGCCACTACCTGGGATCCTGGCATCCCACATGGGCTCCGGTTTGAGTCCTGGCTACTCTGCTTCAAATCCAGCTCCCTGATAATGTACCCAGTACAATGAAGGAATATGGCCCAATTCCTTGGGCACCTGCACCCACAGGAGAGACTCAGATGGAGTTGCAGGCTCCTTGTTTTGGTCTGGCTCAGCCCCAGCCATTGTAGCCATTTGGAGAGTAAACAAACAGATGGAAGATATCTCTTGTTCTCTCTCTGTTTTCCAACTAAAGAAATTAATCTTTTTCTTTTAAAAAAAATCACCATATCTATGTACACCATAGCCAAATTTCTGAAATCCAAAGATAAACAGAAAATCTTAAAATTAGCCAGAAAAAAAACAATACAGTACTGTATACACAGGAGAAACAACAATATGAATGACAGTTGACTTCTTTTAAAAACAGCAAAAGCTAGAAGACAATGGAATGACATCTTCAAAGTACAGAAAGAAAAGCACTGTCAACCCAAAATTCTGTCTTCAAGAAGAAAGGCTAATTACAGCCATATTCAGAGAAACTAAGGCTGGGAGATTCCTCACCAGAGACTTCCATTAAGGAAATGGGACAGGAAGTTCCTCAATCTGAAGGGAAATGATATCAAACAGTACGTCAGATCTACATGGAGGAAAAGGATCATGGGAAATTATTTTAAAAGCAGCAATTCTTAATTTTTCCAGTGGGTAGAAAATTTATCCCACATAATTATACTTGACTGTACATTAAATGACATACATCCTCTTTGTCACAGAACTCTTCAATCCAATCAACTATGCTTCCTCCTGCTCCCCTCTTCCCTGTTGTCCAAAAAAGAGAGAGAAAAGAAAATCATGACTATGTGACTGCTGGCAAGAAGTTAACTTCTCTGTACTTTTGTTCCTCCATTTATGAAATGAAAATAGGTAACTAAATGATTCCAGAAGTTCCTTTTAGGCTGAACAAATCAGTTCTACGACTAAACTGGAGCAACAGATTAACAATAGTTTTCATTTAATTTTTACTACTATTATCTCAATTTTCAAGTTTGTGGTTAAAGTAACTGACAAACTCAAAAAATTCATCCAAGAATGGGGAAGATGTTTGGTGTGGTGGTTGAGGTCAGCTTAGGATGCCCGCATTCCATATAAGAACGCCATTTCAAGTCACAGCTACTCTACTTCCCATCATGCTTCCTACAGATACGCACCCTGGGAGGCAGCAGGTGATGGCTCAAATACTTGAGCCATCTTACTTGGGAGACCCGGAGTGAGTTCCTGGCTCCTGGCTTCCAGTCCAGGCTGTTTTGGGAATTTGAGGAGTGAACCAGCAGATTGAAGATCTCTGTGTCTGTCTCTCCCTTTGTCTCTCTGCCTATGTGAAAATAAATAAAAAATTAAAAAACCCACCCAAGAACTAAAGAGCCTTAGAGGTGTTTGTGGGGAGCAACCCGGACTAGACTAAGTTACTGGAATTAAGACTTATTCTATGCATCTGCTCTCCCACAATATGGCGCTGAGAAGGGAGAAACAGCTTCTACACAGCTGCCTCCAGTTCAACCAATAAATTGTAGGACCTGTTCCTGATTGGAGGAGAGCAGCGTACTCGGCTTGTGGGTAGCAGAGTTGGGATTGGTGGAAAAGGACTATGAAGGAGGAGAGAGACAACATGCACGAGGAACATCTAAGGGGAACATCTGAGGGAACACCTGTGCAGCCCCCGAGAGAGCCGGCCGGCGGTGTGCCGCTCCCCCGCGGAAGTGGGGAAAGTGGCCAGGGGGAACTGCCCTTCCACGGAGGTGGAAGGGATGGTAGCCAACCCGGGAAGAACCAGCAGCAAACCCGGGGAGGGCTGAGCAGACGAAAGAACAGCGCAGGGTCCTGTGTCGTTCCTCCATGAAGAGGGGGAGCGACATAATGGTGCCGTGACTCGGATATGAAGCCTAGGCAGGGTCTTGTGTCGTTCCTCCACGAAGAGGGGGAGCGACAGTGTTGCATATCTATCATAGTCTTTTGCGCTTCATCACTCAAAAATAACTGAAACTAGGAAGGGCTTTCAAAAAGTTCATGGAAAATGCACTTCATGACAAAACCATGCACAGATTTCATTTTTTTACACCAAAATAAGTCTATTGTTTCACTTCACTTTTCTATGAGCTTTCTGCAATACCTTCATTTACTCCCAAATCTAGAGTAATAAAATGAGCTAAGTCATAGCAGCCACACACTGAAAAGTCCAGTGCAGATGCAAGTAAGGTGGTTTTATGATCCCAGTTCCTGGGTTCCCTTTCACATTTGCAATCTGTTGATGCTGGATGCCAGTTTCCTAGTCATCTTAAACACCGAGTAACTACATTAAGCCACATCAGAATGTGCTTAGCCAAGTGTGAAAGTTCACTGCACAAGTCTTGCCTGTGTGAGAAGCAGAGAGCAAAGAAGCCATGTACCCCCAAGGACTGGGAACAGTTAATTAGACACTCAGTGTGTCCATGTTTCACTGGGGGTAGCGGGGGGCATTGGTGGAACGTTCCAAGAGATTTCCAGTGATTTGCCACAGAGATAGACTGGAGTCAGGCTAGACTCCAAGGCTCACAGGCCACCAGCAGCCGTGGCAGGGTGCCCTGGGGTGGTCTCACTCAGTTCCGATGCTCTGTGACATTTGAGCTGTGCAGAGTCCCCCTCCTGCCTCACTGCCTCTGGGATTCTGCTAGATGAAGCAGGCATGAGGCAGTTCTGGACTTGGTGTACTGCAGAGTGGGCTCTTGGAAGGGCAGGGTCCCAGCCGCCTCTGTGTGTAAGCATGGAAAGGCAGGCAAACTCAATGCCTTCCTGAGCAGTAGCTTTACAGCTCTCCCATAGAGTCACCAGGAATGGCACGCTGTTTAGAAACAGGTCCACTTCAAATGTCTCATTAGTATCGTTATTTACAAATACTGGCTGAAATGGAATAAAGGCCTCCCCCAAACAGAAAATGCCAAAGCCAAACACCATTGCTTTAGTAACTACAGGAAAGAAATGCTGAATAATTTTCTGCCTATTCCATGGCATTCTTGGTAAATCTTTTCTCCCTCCTACACACAACATCCCTGATTAAACTGTCCTTTTTTAATTTGCTCTAGCTTTCCAACATACAGCACACCATGCAGTGTACACAGCACTGGTGTTTCTGAATGGCTTGTAGCTAGATGTGAACACAGCTACCTCGGGATCAGTATACCTGCTGTGATGGGCATGAAACAAGTACAAAGCCCCAGGGGAAACCCTGGGTGCATCCTAAGCAATCCCAAGCTGGCTTTGAGATGCAAACCTCCAAGGACATCAGAGGCAACTGAGTCACTGGTGTCCCTATTAGTTGCTTGTGGGTTTCTGAGAGCAAAATCCAAAATATTTCCAAATGGCAACCCGCAACTTCTAAGCTATGGGCTTCTGGTTGTTGAATAACAGCCCTTCCATTCTACAGTGCAAAGTCGTCATTTAATTAGAGCCGGAGCAAAAAGCACCTGGCTCCCTTCCATGCCTTCTGTTTGAAGGGTGCTTTGGCCCATCTGCCCAGAACTTTGACTTCACTGCTCAATAGCAGTGTAGATCTGAAGTTCTGCCTTTTCACTCTCAGTTCTTCAATTAAGCAAACACAAGCAAAGGGTGCTCTCAGATGAGTTTATCTAAAAACAAATCCTGGACCTTAATTTCTATCATGCGGCACCACACACAAGCCTCAAGAAAACACTGCAACAATTACTGGCATCCATAGTCTAACGCCATTTTGGTCTGCAGCTCCTGTGGTGGTATCAGCCACCCCAAATCCCACTCACGAGATGTGTGGCAGCTCAAGAATCAGGGTAACAAGTCCTGTCCCTGTTTCTCATGAGTCAATCTAGATTTTGTGGCTCCTGGTAGGGTGGTGACAGAGAGAATTCAAGATGGCACCCCAATGCCAATGTTCAAATGAGCTATTTACCTTCTGCAGCCTGGCAGAAATCCTTCAACTTACTGCTTTTCTCACCATAAACAACAGCATCAGTAGAGCAATAATACTCCAGCCTGTAGACTGGTTGTTTTAGGTACATGTACAATCAGCTTTCAATGACCTGTTTCAGAAAAGGAAGCCAACCCCTTCAAGAGTATTCAATTTATTTATTTACAAGAGGGAGGGGATAGGGAGAGAGAGAGAGAGAGAAAGCGAGAGTGAGCACACTCTGATCTGTTGGTTTAATCCCCAAATGTCTGCAATTCTGGGGTTGGGTAGGGGCTGAAGGAGTCAGGAGCCAGAAACTCACTGCAAGTCTCCCATGTGCATGGCTGGGATCCAACTACTTGACCTATTGCCACTGCTTCCCAAGGTCTGCACAGAATTAGGCGTCAGGAGTTGGGCATGAGGATCTTTAACTATTGGGCTCCTGAGAAGGGTATTTTTGAGTTAAGAACCTGACACTTGTTTAGAGCAGAAGTTCCCTGAGGACGCTCAGTCTTCCAACCTCATTTCTATGAAGCCCGGACCCATGGGCAGCTAAGTCTATGATGAAGCAAGGGTGCAGGGCAGCAACTGGATGCCTGAGACTACAATTTCAAACAGCAGTCCCCGCCCTTCCACCCCTCCAGTGTGAACTGGCTGGAAACAAGAGGCGGATTTTCTAACCTCCAGTTAATTACCCGAGGAAGCCCAACCCAGGCCCCATTCTCTGTGCTGATTCCCCTCCCCATGATCTTCAGCCTTCCTCTCCCCCAGCTCTTGGAGACAGGAAGGTACCCTGTGGACTATAAGGCACAGACCTACATGGAACGTGATCCTTGCACGCAACAAGGTAATAGTCCCAGCCATGAGCAATGACCTATGTGGCTGTGTGCGATGCTCTCTTTAGCTTTTATGTGGGGACAGCACTACCTGATGCCTGGCTGACATCACAGGATCACGGAGGGCATCAGAACTTATAAAGCCTACCAACTACAACCCTCACCATGAAAGCATTTTCCTAACTTCTGCATGCTCAGAAAAGGTGAGTGTGAAGTCACATAGTTCTGCACAGAACTCAAAGAAGCCTGGAGTGGGAGCGAGCCAGGGCCTGCCTGTACTTCTGCCTCACTTGCATTCTCTGTGTGCTGGTCCCAGGCTGCCCTGCTGAGTCTCTCTGAATCCCCCCAGGGTGGCATTCTAGCGCTGGTGATAGGTACAGGTCGCTGATGCTGGAAGAGACTTGAAGAAGCAGCAGACGCTCAGGGCACTAGGAGAGCCCCTAACCATCCCCGTACACAATGCACGTCCGGAGGTAACCCCTCTGCCAGCCTGAAAAGCAGGATTCTGAACTCCAAGGTGTGATGTGACTGCACATTAGGCTTGGCCAGGCTGGGCTATGGCAGTGACCGGGGTCTACAGAGCCTTGCCCAATCGGAGAATCTTTCAACTGGGAAATAAAACTACTGCCCAAGCCAGCCAGACAGATGCCCTTTTATACCCACAAGGAGAGCCATTGGTAAAACAAGCAAAGCAAAAGAAGTTGGCAAGGATGTCGAGCCGCTGGAACCCTCATACATGGCTGGTAGGAATGCAAAATAGTAGAGCCAGTATGGAAACATTGGGGCCAGCGTCGTGATGCGGCAGGTTAAACCGCCAGCTCTGATTGCCAGCATCCCAGCTAGGCTCTGGTTTGAGTCTGGCTGCCCTGCTTCAGATCTAGCTCCTTGCTAATGCACCTGGGAAGGCAGCAGAAGATGGCCCAAGTGCTCAGGGCCCTGCCACCCATGTGAGAGATAAGATGCAGTTCCTGGCTCCTAGCTTTGGCCTGGCCCAGTTTTGGCCTTTGCAGTCGTTTGAGGAGTGAACCAGTGGATGGAAGACCACTCTCTCTCTTTGTCTCTCCCTCTCTGAATTCCGCTTTTCAAGTAAACACATAAATCTTTTTTTAAAAGTAAAGAAAATAAAAGTGGCAGCTCCTCCATAAGTTAAACATACAATTATGATATAATATAACCCATTTATATGACTACCTAGAATAGGTAAAAACACACAAAGAGCACATGAGTAGTTGCAGAAGGGGATGGGAAACAGGAATGCCTCTTTTTGGGTACTGTTTCTTTTTGGGGTGATAAAAACATTCTGGGGGGCCCGTGCCGTGGCTCACTTGGTTAAGCCTCTGCCTGCGGCACCGGCATCCCATATGGGCACCAGGTTCTAGGAGCTAGTCCCAGTTGCTCCTCTTCCAGTCCAGCTCTCTGCTGTGGCCCAGGAAGGTAGTCCTGTGGCCCAGGGCTCAAGTCCTTGGGCCCTGCACCCGCATGGGAGACCAGGAGGAAGCACCTGGCTCCTGGCTCTGGATCGGTGCAGCACCAGCTGTAGCAGCCATTTGTGGGGGGGGGGGGGGGGTGAACCAACGGAAGGAAGACCTTTCTCTCTGTCTCTCTCTCTGTCTATAATTCTACCTGTCAAATAAAAAAAAACATTCTGGAACTAGATAGCGGTCATGGTTTATAACTTAGTGAATATAATGAAGGCCATTGAATCTTTTTGCTTCAAAATGGTGAATTTTATGCCACAGGTATTATGGCATAAACAAGACAGGCAAAGGCAGGAATGGGGCAGGCGGGAGGGAGATCTCTAGAGCCACAGCAGAGAGAGAACCTTCCACAGCCTCTCTCTGAACTGGGTGTGCCCTTCAAAGGCCCAGGCCTTGGTTTAATTGAGGAATTATTCCTAGCGAATCCCCAGGAGCTACAGGTCTTCTTCCTACGAATGGAAAACAATCATATGTCACGGCAGCTCATTACGCATTCTTCTGGTACCATGAGTTGTTTTAAAACCGTGAAATTAGTTCTGGCAGAGTTTGCAGAAAAACACCCATCAGACTGAGTCTGAATGAGTTATGTAAGACTTCGCGCACTCCGACAATGTGGTGTTAACACTTCCTGGCCCGGGCGAGGTCTCGGGCATCCTTTATGGTAAGGCCACATGCCCCGCTTTCCAGCAAGGTCAGCACATGGGTGATAGGAAGTGGAAATGGAACTCTGGATGGGCATCTGCTCAGAGAGCAATTGCCAGATCCAACCAGATCCCTACTTGTGTGCGGGAGAAAGCGGTGCTCCCCCTCCGCTCCCAACAGGTGCAGGGACTTGCCTAGGCCACGTGGTGGAACTCAAAGTTCCAGTCTGTTTCTAGGAGCCAGGCTGACCTCTTGGTGTGCTGTGCTGAAGGCTTCCAATCACCTAGACATGGGAAACATTACAACAGTCACCAGGTCTGCAGGTGTGCTAGAGACCAGCCCAGGCCAACCGGCAGGGTGACCGGTCCCACCGACTGAGCCAGAACCCTGGCATTCAAGAGACACACATTTCAAAAGCTTTTGCCTGGTAGCAGCCATCGTGCCAATTGCTACACACAGGGAGAATGTAATGTGTGAGTCCCACATAATAAACTGAGCTTAGCAACTCTCCCTATTCCATCCTGTCTCTCCTCCCCCACCCCAAACATATGAGGGGACTTCAGCTTGTGGCAAAATGGAAGTAAAAGATAATGTACATTTTCCATAATTTTTTGAAGTACTCTCATATATATATATGTATATAAATATACATATATATTGATCTATTTCATGGATAGTATACTTTCTTTTTTTATTGAATTTTTTTAAATTTTTTATTTATTTATTTATTTTTTTGACAGGCAGAGTGGACAGTGAGAGAGAGAGACAGAGAGAAAGGTCTTCCTTTGCCGTTGGTTCACCCTCCAATGGCTGCCGTGCCCGGCACGCTGCGGCTGGTGCACAGCGCTGATCCGATGGCAGGAGCCAGGTACTTATCCTGGTCTCCCATGGGGTGCAGGGCCCAAGCACTTGGGCCATCCTCCACTGCACTCCCTGGCCACAGCAGAGAGCTGGCCTGGAAGAGGGGCAACTGGGACAGAATCCGGCGCCCCGACCGGGACTAGAACCCGGTGTGCCGGCGCCGCTAGGCGGAGGATTAGCCTAGTGAGCCGCGGCGCCGGCCGGATAGTATACTTTCAAAAACCTCAATGTACAGAGAATATCTTACCAATAAAACAGTCTCCAAAGTATATTCAGAAAATAGCAAAGCATTAGAAAACAAGTTGTAAAGGTCTGCTCAAGAGACACTGCCAGCATTAGAAATCCACAGAGACTGACTCGGTAAGTGGAAAGAGCACACTTCATTATCTGGTTTGTACACCGAAACACCAGCTCACCAGAAGCAGGACGGGAGTGTCACAGGCCAGGTGCCCTGAACACAGACACAAGTGATTCCTGAACACCAGAGCAGAGTAAGCAAAAAGCACTAGAAGCAAACAGAAGTCACTAGAAAGATGAAAGTGTGGAGGTGCAGGAAGCACTGGCAAATTGTACCCTGCCCCACCAGTGCGCTTTGCAGAGTGAGGGGACACAAGTTTAGAAGTGAGACAGACCCAAGTGCGGAAGCCTCGCCTTGTTACCTAGTGGCAGTGCAATCCTGGCTACGTCCCTTCCACTCCCTGAGGCCGTTTCCTTCCAGGAAGGAACAACCCAACTCCAAAGTGAGAGCAAGCACAGCTACCTTATAGGGCTACTGGGAAAAGGAGTTGGTGTAGGCAAGGCAGTAACACAAGACCTGTGCAGCTTTTACTGAAGACAGAGGACATGGGTGTTTGTGTCATGGTCTGATAACTCAGGTTCACAGTGAGAAGCTTGCGTCATCCGGAGGGGGTGGACTCACAGTGAGAAGCAGGCCTGTCCTGCCAGCAAGGCTCCTCATCCCACTCCGCACCCTAGGGCCCTGGGACCTTAGGCCTCTGTGTCCTGGCGCTGCTCTCTCCCTCTCTCTTTGGAACCTCCTTTAGCAACCTCTTCCAGAAGCTCTCTGGTCGACTTCTCTATCCAACGTGCCAAAGCTTGGTAACAGCAAAACAAAGCTTTCATGGTATCAGCCAGGGACACTGGTGTAATCAGTGGAGACAACTCAGTGCAGGTGGCAGGCTGATGAGGAGTTGGCTTGGGAGAAGAGGACCTTGCAAACCATGTCTTCTTTCTGGCTGGAGTAAAATCTAAACAGCAGCAGCAGCCCAGGCAGAGAGAAGGGCTCAGGCTTGGGTGCTGCTGCTCTCTGAGATTTCCAGCTACTGAGACAACTCACCCATTCCCAACACTGCAGCTCCCCTTCCGACGGAGCCATATTTGGTTATCGTATTTAGTCTTGGTCTGCACTGGTCAAAAAGCACTGGCGAGGTACGGTGTCAATGGGGTGCACAAGTTGAGATGCCAGTAAGATTCTCTCATGAAAACACAAATAGATCCCTACACTCTGTGCTAAGACCAACTAAGCAGCCATCATTTCGTTTTCCTTTCCTCATTTCCTCCTGCAGTCTGGGGTATTCGTGTTTGTAAAATTCTGCTTACTTATTTTCATTTTATTTGAAAGGCAGAGGCAAAGAGACAGAGACTTGCCATCTGCTGGTTCATTCCCCGAATGCCTCCAGCAGCCAGGGTTGGGCCAGGCTGAAGCCAGGAGCCTGGCACTCCATCTAGGTTTCCCATGTGGGTGGCTGCCCCACAGGCTATGCACTAGCAGGAAGCTGGGTTGGAAACAGAGAGGCCAGGGACTGGACCCGCACCCTGCTATGATGTCCCATGTGGCAGAGCCACTGCTGTGCGACACACTTGTTCCAGGTTGTTCTTTTAAACACCATGTGCTGGGAACTGCAGTGGCAGATAAGGAGGGAGGGGCACAGGAGGAGACAAGGGGCTGCAGGACTGTAGAATTTATCAAGATGGGCATATTGGAACGTCTCACTGTTTTTGTCTAGTTCTCTAGCCTTCTGTTTCTTAGTGCTTCTATCTCTGGCATTCGCTTTAAAATAGAAACAACATTGAAAATACAGTCTCTGTTCTTCTCACCAGTGATCCAGTCGGGGGTGGGGGTGGGGTCTGAGACCACAGCTGTCCTGGTCATGAGTTTATCTCCAACACCTAGGCCAGGGTCTGTGGTGATGTGGCCTGCACCCATTCTACCCATGTCCTCCTAACCTCCCACTCAGCTGCCTTCACATCGGCTGCCTGAAACTAGCCGTTGTGGGAGTCCTGACACCACAGGACCCAGCAAATCCTACAAATGCGGGTGTCTCTCTTCTTCCTTCTTCTGTGGAGTCAACTGTTAAGCCCTAACCAGCATGATACCGATCATCAGTATACCACAAGTATTTGCTAAGTAAACAGAGAAAGAATGATGCGATGTCGCATTTCACTCAAGCGTACCCAGCACCTCGCTGGCCTGAGCGTAGCCAAGCCTCCGTAATATCTCAGCGAGAGGACGATGAGCCTTGGGACTTGGTGAGGAGGCAGAGAAGGAAGCGCCAGGACGACTCATTTAAACCAAAATTTCTCTTTGGTAAAACTGCCTCTGACTCAGCGCTGGTGGAAAGTAGCAACCTTATAAACCCACAAGGAAGAGGTGAACATTTCACATCATTTCTTGTTGCTTTTGAAGCTAAAAAGAGAAGGTCTTCAACTGCTGGGACAGGCCTGTGACACCACCAGGCTTGCTGCAGGCGGTCACGTACAGCTGCCTCCTCTCCGAGTCCAGCTTCGGGCTCTGCCTACCCCCAGGCTGGCTGCCGCCCTGCACACCTCCCGAGCTCCTATTCATCCTGCGGGACCCTGTCTGTATGTCCCTGCCCACCAACTTCCTGCAGCAGGGGACTCTCTCTCTCTGAGCTTGCAGCTTCCTTAGCACAACATTCTTGTCCTGAGTCCAACATGTACTGTGTTGGCCGCAGTCAACTTTTGTTTGAAACTAAAGATTTATTGATTTATTTGAAAGGCAGAGTTAGAGAACGAGATCTTCCATTCACTGGTTCACTCCCTAAAAGGCCACAATGGCTGGGGCTGAAGCCAGGAGCCTGGAACTCCATCTGGGTCTCCTACCTTGGCGGCAAGGGCCCAAGCACTTGGGCCAGCTTCTGCTGCTTTCCGTGGCACATTAGCAGGGAGCCGGGTTGGAAGTGGAGCAGCCAGGGCTCGTATGGGAGCTGACATCTCAGGTGGTGGGTTAACCCACTGCAAAACAACACTGGTCCCTGCAGTTAAGTCTTATTGTTTAGGTCAGTCCTTTGTCACCGTGTGACCTTCTCAAGGGCAGGGGCCACACTGCACCTGCACCATCGCTCAGCACACAGCTGTTGATTGTGGCAGGTTTATTAAGGTGAACCAGGCAAAAACGGGACATGAAGGGGCAGTTAAACAGTACATGTAAAGCATGATCACCAAGAGGAGACCACGGAATAGGGTGGCAGGTGATTGCCAGTGCTTAGGGATGAGCCTTACCTGGGGCAGACCCTATTAAAGCATTGAATCACCTGGCTACTAGATCAAATGGGTGAAGCACCCGGAGGACTCCAGAGAAAAGGACCAATTAGGAATTGCAGAAAGCATTCTTAGTAGGGGCCTCCACCTCCTCCTCCTCCTCCCCTTCCTCCTCCTCCCAGGGTTATTCCAGAATTCTGCACCCTCCCTGCCCATGGGGCTCACAGGTAAGGAAGTTACATAAGGATGAACGCTGCCTGCATTTGTTTTCATAAAAGAAACAGCCCATTTAAAGGCACACGGACTTGAGTGGCTTAGATGTCTCTGAATACGAACATGACCCAGAGCTCCGGAATACAGAGCGGCCGTCTTGGGAATGGCTGTGTTTTCCTATTTAAAATATTCTGGAAAACTGCTGTGCGTCCTCGTGCCAGGATGAAAAAATGAAAAACATAAGGGCTATCTGGAATGTCTTTTCTTTTTACTGACGGCTTTAATGCATGATGTTAGAAAGACAAGAAGCTCTCTGGCCTCAAATGCCCCTGATCCAGCTGCCATGAGTCCGGGAGGGGCGTGCCGCGGTGTGGAATTCCTGAGGAGACCCTGCAAGGACACTGCCCCCTTTTGGATGGGCTCACAGCTGAGTGTGGGCTGGGGACTTGCCAGGAGTCTGTGTGGGGTAACTCCTTAACTGCACGCCGTATGATCCGAGAGTACACGACGATGATGATGGTGACGATGATGATCTGTCCCAGTGTAAACAGCTGTCTGTCTTCACCTGTATTTCATCTTGCTTTATTTGACTTAGCAATCATCTTAGCTAGCGAGACAGTGAATCACTGGGGTTACAGATGTGCAAAGTGAAGGCTGAGCAAGGAGCTGGGGCTGGCTCCAGGTCTAACTGGGAAATCACAGATGCCCTGGCACTGGAACAGAGAGCGACCCTGTGATGCATGGTGGGAGCCCAGTTTGGGGTGGACTTGGCTGAGGAGGGACACCCCAAAGAGTGGAGAGGAGGTGAGAGCACTCACACTGGTATCCACGGCTCCCATGCTGCACCTGGGCCCTGTCAAGGACAAGGCATGCCACCACGGGTGGCTGTTCCACTGCTGATCAATTCCCTCATCCGAGCACCTGCATAAGAACTCCCCACTCGCTGGCTAATGTGTGCATCAAGTGATGAGACAAGGGCCACATACAGTAGTTGGAAGAGACCAAAAACATGGTAGCTGACAGCACTTTAGTACTGTTTAGCTTTCCAGAGGGCTGCAGGCCCTGTCAAGGGGCTAATTTCATTTGTTCTTTGTGGCTCTGCCTGGGTGGGAACCGTCTTAAGTATTTCATGAAGCCCATCTCTTGTCCCTTGTGAGGACTTACAGCAACTGCCAAATGGCTCAAATATTTGGTTTCCATGTTCAGAGGAAAAACAATGCCTGTCAAGGCACAGTGTGTGTGTGTGTGTGTGTGTGTGCATGTGCACATATGTTCATGTGTGTGTGCATGTGCACATGTTATGAGCCTGGTAGCCAATGGCTTTCACTCCTCCTTCCTTTTTAAACAATATTCACCTGTTGTTGACAAACCAACTTCGTCTTTCTCAGATATTTCTGTGCCTGCACAGATGAAAATCTTTGTCCAGATTCAATAAGGCAGGAAATCAATTGAGGTTTTCATTTTCTGCTTAGATTCAAAAGACAAGATGCTGAGAGTAGGCCTTAGTGAAGAAGGTGTGGACAGAGTCATGGAGATTTTATTCTGGGCTCTTTGTTCCAGAAAAAATAAAATAGGAAGCAATAAACCATCTCCTATTTAAAACCCAAACGCTTTCCACAAAAAAAATTTTTTTAAACCATGCCATTCTATTTTGATTAATATGGACAAGTCCAACAAAAGAAAGACACCTCAATTTTTAAAAGACAGCCCTTACTAAACCCAACGGCTTGGTTTTTAAATGGCTACATTTAAATATTTCTTTCTCTGTTCATTTCCAAACCTGGGCAATAAATCACCCTTATGAACACAATGGCCTGTGCCTATAGCAATTTATCATTTGGATAATGTCACCTGTTCAGGTGTGCATTAATTTATGCCTCAAATTAGAACTCCAGTTGGCTGAAACCATGCTCCTCTTCTTCACAACTCGAGAGGCATCCCCTTAGGACCAACCGGTCACGGCCCAGGGCAGGGAAGAACCAATGCCATTCTTCACTCTCAGGGGAGGCAGGCGAAGGCAGTGGAGAGGAAGTGGGTGCCAAACAGTCCTGTCTCTTTCTCACCTGTCCACGCTCTTCACGTTCATTGTTCAAGGATGCTTCGTACCATAAAAGGCTCAGCAAGTCTGGCCGGAAGAGGCACAGGCATGCAACATAGGCGTCAGCTCAGTGTTCGTCTCTCCCAGGGCTGACGGGAGCTGAGCAGCAGGGAGGTGGAGGGGCAGCAAGCCTGGCAGGCAGCATCTCAGAGCGGAAGGGATGCGGGAGCCGCTGACCCGAGTTGGAGCCTTAGCTTTGCGGCCAACTGCGTGTGACCTTGGTCAGCTCACATCATCTTTTTGGGCCCCATTTGCCCTAGCAGTAAAATAAAAGCTCTGTATTCTGTGACTCCGACTCAGGAGGCTGTAGCAGCTATGCCTACAGCCAGCTGTTTACGACTATCTATATCCCATGGCATAACTACTTTCTCCATTTGGAGATGTGGCCGGACAACTGTAAGTTCCTAATGCACAATGTGGAGAGATGGGATGTATACAAATGGCGGAGGGGCTAATGCAGTCTCCTCTTCTATCACCACTGTTTTTATTTTTTTTGTTGTTGTTTATTTGCCCACCCCACCTGTGTGCTCTACTTTCTTCCACACATCGGAGATAGACAAAACACTCTCCAATGCTAGCATTATTAATTAACAATCAACATGTGTTTGTTCTATATTAATTATCCTGTCATAATTCTTTAGGAAGACAATCTCATTGAATGCTGTCATCAGCCTCTGGATGACCCCACATTAACCCCCTCCATCTGAAAATGCAGAAAGAGGCTCAGACAGGTAGCTCACAGGGAATGGCAGAATCTGAATCCGAATCCAGGGTCCCCTGACTCTCAGACAAGTGCTGTGTCCACAGTGCTGAAGTGGGCAAGTTCATGAATCAGGGTCATTGCAATGTGGCTACGAGCAATTGCTTAAGCCTCGCTGGTGATTCAGATCACTGGTAGCAAAGAAGGACGACAAATATTTTTTAAATTTCCACAAATGAGGGGTGTGACTAGAAAATTACATATGTATGAGATTAAAGGACTGATTTCAAGAGCCACACACAAAAATTAGTCTCAGTGCATTTTAGCCAGGGTTTCTGTATTTGAATTGTAAATTCTGAGATCCTTGCTCAGTTAATATCACTTTATAAACCTGTAATCATAGCTCTTAAATTAAAATGGGCTCTCCCTCTCAACAGAAGAAACCAGAAACCGAAAATCCAAATTTGTTCTCTGTTCTTTTTTAATGCAGTCCTTGACCTCTTTATATGTACAGCTTTAAAGCTGATTGCCTTATTGCCCAAATACATTGGGGGAAAATGACTTCCCAGCCACGGGTTTTCAATGTACCCATTCTGTTCAGGATGTGAAAACTGTGAGGATTCCGCAGACCCAGGGGTCTGAATCACTGCTTCCACGAGTTGGTTCCGCAACTTGCAGCCCGACTGGTCGCAAGCCATTTGCAGCTGCCCCTCACCATGACGCCACGCTGCTCTGACAGGCAAGGGAACACCTGCCAGAGGGTGACTTCACCATACCCAGTCACTCTGACAGCAGCCCAAATAAAACTGTGTCATGTAAACCATAAACAACAACCCAGCAGGGCTGAGGAACAGTCAGGGAGGGCAGGGAGAAAGGGGGAACTCTTAATCAATTGCCACAACTGATTAAAAGTCAGGCACCAAGAGCCTGACTTAGGAAACGCAAGGAGACAGGACAGCAAGGACGAGCAGTAAGGCATCAGAAGTGCCAGGGTTTGGGCCTGGCACAGTTGCTTACCCTTGGATTTGTAGGAAGCAGGGACGTTAGGACCCAGGTCATTTAGGGCTGCTACAAGCTGCTGTATATGTGTATATGACACTTCACATCAGTTAGACCTCACTCCACGTCAGCCGATATTAATGTGTTGTTGACGTAGGATTACACAGTAGGACTGCCTTCCTTGGACATTAGTGAACATTCTAGAACACACTGGGCCCCTCTTGCTGGCAAGGAGAGGAAAATCCCATTAAGAAGCAGGTGAATAAGGCTTGGACTCCAGTCATGGTTGTGCCCCTGGCCCAGATGAGCCAAATCACATTATGTAGTGCAGGTTTCTGATTCTGTCAAGGATGTGAATCAGTGCCTTCCACAGTCCCTTCTACAGTTCTAACTTCACATCTCTCCCTTTACCCTTTCCTTGGTGCCCTGAGTCCTCCCTCTCCAAGGAACATGGAGGGTGGACCAGAAGGACCGGGTGTCTGTGAACTGTGGGGAAAGCCCCTTCTGAGTGCTGCAGCCCAATGGATTGCGACTCTAACAAGCATTTTAGGCAGTGGTGAGTGGCTTTGACATTTTTCCTTTCAGCAGGATAGTCAGAACTGTCAGGAGGAGTTTAACTCCTCTGCTTTGGATTTCTTGGTAAGGAAGTAAGAGGGAAAGAGTGCAAAAACGTCAAAGGCAGAAAAAAGTGCATGCTCTAGCCTCCGTGCTTGAGTGAAGAGCACCCCACCATTCTGCACCTCCCGAGTTTATCTCTGTGTGAAGGGGTCTTATACCTTTACCCACCCACAGCGGCAGGATGCACACAAATCTAGGTCAGACCAGAATGGAGCTGCTTGGACATCTCTTGCCACGCCACCTGGAACGCCACTCTTTATCGCGACGCAAGAACTTGGAGTCCGACTAATGAGAACTTTTAGATGTCTTTACTGTCATCTCCCCCAGGGAGCTACACTGGTAATGAGAATAATAGCATCTCCTAGCACCTGCAAGGCTTTAGAGTTTCATAAAGTACTTGCATTTAATCCCCTCCTTTGATGTCCACAGCAATGCTACAAAGTACGCAACATGGGTATCATCATTCCCATTTTACAGATGAGAAAATAACCACTGGCCTTTGGGAGGTTAAGGACCAGCAGTGGAGCAGGAATTAAGATGCTGCTTGGGACACCTGCATCCCAAATTGAAGTGTCTGGGTTCAAGTCCAGGCTCTGCTTCCCATTCCAGCTTCTGACTAATGCACACCCTGGGAGGTGGCAAGTGACAGCTCAAGTATCTGGGTCCCTGCCACCCCTATGGGAGGCCTGGGCTGAACTCTGGGCTCCTGCCTCCTGCCTGGCTCCGCCTTGGCTATTGCCAGCCCCTAAAATTCACTTTTAGAAAACTCAAAGTGTACATTATTTAAAGAGACAAATAATTCTGCAAAGCTTTGTTGAAAAACCAAGACTTCCTCCCTATGTTACTCATGCCCCAAGGGCAACCACTTTCAACTCCTTCAGATGATTCTTTTGATATTTACCTCCGTATCTCTAAATAACACGTTTATGTAACTACTCAGCTTTTCTGTTTTAGGTTTTATCTATTGACCTTCCACATCGGAACACGAGGTTTGTGCTTTCTTTCAAGAACTCTCACCCTCACCTCACACACACACACATCTCCTGGGCTCCATCCTGCCAGTGTAGGACTCTCACAGTTCTAGCTGGAATGAGATTCTAGGTTTTTGACAAGGTAAACACCATTCATAGCTAGATCATGCCATATACAATGAGCTAGCTTCTTGTTCTGTACAATACGATGTTTTTCCTGGAGTTAACAATGAACTTTTTTGCTTGTTTAATACTCTATCTGCTTCATACCTATTCAACACCAAACTCTTGTCCGGTTAAGTCTCAATGCATTCAAACATGACAGGTGTTACATCAGTTTCTCCATTTCCCCACGAGCCTTCTCACTTGCTCCAACCTGGACAGATTTTTCTCTGGATCTCTGGGTTGTTTTGTAATTTCTCACTGGAACCCTCTTTTGCCCATTTCTGAGAGCCCCACGTGTTTCTTGCTTTGTCCCCTCATTTTTGATGGAGCACCCCTCAGTGGTCTCCTGAGAGGGAGAGTGTCAGGTAAAATTTTGAAGACCTCAAACATCTGAGGGGCCGGCGCTGTGGCGTAGTGGGAAAAGCCACCGCCTGCAGCGCTGGCATCCCATATGGGTGCCGGTTCAAGTTCTGGCTGCTCCACTTCTGACCCAGCTCTTTACTATGGCCTGGGAAAGCAGCAGAAGATGGCCCAAGTCCTTGGGCCCCTGCACCCGCATGGGAGACCTGGAAGAAACTCCTGACCCTGGCTTCGGATCAGCACAGCTCTGGCCGTTGAGGCCAATTAGGGAGTGAACCAGCAGATGGAAGACTCTCTCTCTCTCTCCTTCTCTCTCTGTGTAACTCTGACTTTCAAATAAATAAATAAACCTTTAAAGAAAAACATATGAAAAGCTTTTTATTCTGAATTCACATGTAATGATCGCTTGGTCAGATATAGGTTTCTGAAAATTCTAAAATTATTTTCCATAAGGATTTTGAAAACATTGGTTCATCACCTTCTAGTTCCCAAGGCTGTTACTGAGATAGCCAATATTAAGTCAAATTCTTGATTCTTCCTTCCTTTCTTTTTTTTTTTTTTTTTTTTTTTTTTGACAGGCAGAGTGGATAGTGAGAGAGAGAGACAGAGAGAAAGGTCTTCCTTTTGCCATTGGTTCACCCTCCAATGGCCGCCACGGCTGGCGCGCTGCAGCCAGCGCACCGCGCTGATCCGAAGGCAGGAGCCAGGTGCTTGCTTCTCCTGGTCTCCCATGGGGTGCAGGGCCCAAGCACTTGGGCCATCCTCCGTGCCTTCCTGGGCCACAGCAGAGAGCTGGCCTGGAAGAGGGGCAACAGGGACAGAATCTGGCGCCCCGACCGGGACTAGAACCCGGTGTGCCGGCGCCCCAAGGCGGAGGATTAGCCTATTGAGCCACGGCACCGGCTGATTCTTTCTATGACACCTGTTATTTCTCTTTGGGAAACAAGGGCCTTCTCCTTGTCTTCGGTGTTCTAAAACGCCACGATGCTCCTCTTTTCGTGTCCACCTAATTTCACCCCTGATACCAGGCGTTTGAGAAATTCAATAGGAAACCAGTTTGGGACAACTTTTTTCTTCAATCATCTCTTTAATTAGTTTATTCTTTCTGTCCTGGGCCCCTTCCCTCTCCTGTCTTCATTGCTAGCCTCAGAGTTAATTCATTAAAGTTCATTATTGTTTTCTTTGTAGCCTGCTATCCATTTTTCACAAATGCGTTTTCAACTTCTCTTTCAGTATTTGTTGAAGACAGGAGCATTTGCTTTCTCCTCTCCTTGTTTTTTCTCACATTATAGCTTGTTTCCTTTGATTTGGTACTAAAAAAAAATTCTGTACCTCACATTAGATGCGTTTTTCAAAGGCCCAGTGGTTCTTGGTTACCTGCTCATATTGAAGAGCGAGGCATTAAAAAGCTAAGCGGGATTTCTGGTGACACGAGAAGGATTATTTGCCACTAGAACAACAGACCGGGTCATTTCCATGGGGTGCTCCAACGCCAGCTCCTTCAGTCTTTTGTTCTGCCTCCACTGCTCAGACACCACAGAGAGGATTCATTTCTACTTGGAGGTATGGCTGCAGCTATGTGGGAGACAAGTCAGAGGAAGAAATCATGATTTCTCGGATTAAATAGATGAGTGCAGGCTAACCACACAGTCTGCACTGTACACCCCAGGTCCAGAGACCGCGGACAGGATCCAAAGGAGCATTCTCCAGCTCAGGACGGGGATGGGGCAGTTTCCCAGCACAGATCTGGAATCAAAGTACTGTTCAAGCTGACTTCCACCCAGTATCTTACTTCTAGCCCACTGACTCCCTTTTCAGAGGTAACTGATGCCTCCACACTTGAATCTTCATGGCAGTGGGTTCTGGAATGTTATAGATGTTTCTCTTGGCTGGTTTGGGGTTCAGCATTCTCATGTTGGGTGAGTCAATCCCCTCTACTCCATTGGCTTTCCAACTTCTGAAATATTGTTGCTGATAAATTCTTTCTTGTGAGTTATCTTTTTTTTTTTTTTTTTTTTTTTGACAGGCAGAGTGGACAGTGAGAGAGAGAGACAGAGAGAAAGGTCTTCCTTTTGCCATTGGTTCACCCTCCAATGGCCGCCACGGCTGGCGCGCTGCGGCCAGCGCACCGCGCTGATCCAGAGGCAGGAGCCAGGTGCTTCTCCTGGTCTCCCATGGGGTGCAGGGCCCAAGCACTTGGGCCATCCTCTGTGCCTTCCCGGGCCACAGCAGAGAGCTGGCCTGGAAGAGGGGCAACCGGGACAGAATCCGGTGCTCCGACCGGGACTAGAACCTGGTGTGCTGGCGCCGCAAGGCAGAGGATTAGCCTATTGAGCCGCGGTGCCGGCCTTGTGAGTTATCCATTAAATAGTTTCTGTTTACAAACATTTGAGTGGGTTTGCAGAAAACAACAGAATTGCATATGTGCATTTCATCGGCTGTCTCTAATCAGTCTGTCTAAGTCCCTCCTACCTGTGTTTAACACAATAAAACAATCAAATATACTGAGTCCATCAATGTAAAACCATTGCCTGAAAAGAAATCTTAATCCCTTGGAAAACCAACAGTTTCTTTCTGTCCTTCCTGACTGCCCACATCTCAATTCTTGTTTCTGTCTCATATACATCTGTAGGCCCTGTGATGCCCAGTGGATTTATAATCTGCACCTCTCAAACATCTACTTGGCCATTAATCCACAATGCGCAATGTACAAAACCAGCCAAAGACCAAAGCATTTTAATGCCATTTATAGTCTCTTGGGTGGCTAACAAATTTCCATCACAGGTTATTTCTCAAAGTTGAATCATTTCTATGTTCATTATTTTAATACTGAAATGATACGTTTCCCTAATTGTTTCAGAACCCTGAAGTTGAATCAGGCAGCAGTGTTTCTGAGTTGTTAAGAGTTGTGCCTACTGTGGTAAAGGAGGGCATGTTGGTAAGTAGGAACTCTGGTGTCATATGACCTGGATTTGAATCTCTGCTCCCCTCTGCTTGATTTTAGAACATTTGCTTAATCCCACTGGGCCTTAACTTCCCCATCTGTAAAACGAAAACAGTAATAGTACCCACCCTATAAGTTTCTTATAAAAATTAAATGAAATAATATATGGATGCAGTACTTCTCCCAGTGACTGTCACACAGAGGTCAACACAGATTAATGTTACTCATTATTATCCCATATTTTTAAAGACTTATAAATAAAATGAGTATGTGCTTGAAGTGGCTTGGGGAGGCAGGAGATGCGGCTTTTCCCGTCAGTGATAAAAGAGAAATAATACTGTGATCTAAGAGTTAAACTGTAAATTCAACACCTAGTGGGCTCGAGTCAAAACATCCAAAGTTAAGCTGAGCGAGGCCTTAGGTCAGGGGGCCCCAGTGCACAGTAAGCGATGGAACTGGATGAATGAGCATCAGGCAGAAGGAACCTGTCCTGCTATTGTCTTACAAAAGGCTACTGCTGGATTCTGAACTGTGGTGACATCACCATAGTGATAAGAAAAGGCTGCGCTCCATGATAACAAACACACCTACACCTCAGTAGCTCGACAGCAAAAGCTTTGTTTCTTGACTCCACCAAGTCTGCTGTGCATCAATGGTCCTCCTCCCTCCTGTCTCTCTGTTATCTGGGACTGGGACGTGGCCTCTGAGGTCCCCACAGGAGAGAGAGACAGAAGAGCCAGACTTGGTGTCCTGTCTCTGTTGCTCCTGTCGGCAGGAACTCAGTCCTATGGCCCCAGCCTGACTATGAAGAAGATCTTGGGCAATGACATTTCCTCTGTGTCCTGCTGGAATATTGTAGCTTTATTATAACTATTCAGTTAAGACCTGATAACAATGCCTCATACAATACAGATTACAATGTATTTTTGCCTTTTTTGCCTTATTTTACCATTGAAATGGAAGTATGATGATCATGATTTCACATGAGAACATCAGTGCTGAGAAAACAGAAGTACCACATTCACAATCACTCAATGAGTCAATGGCAGAAGTGACTCTTGAGCCTAGGTCTTTGAACTTGCACTTGAACTTGACTTCTCCTTTATGTCCTTTAGATAAATGCTGTTTATTCAGTATTGTCTAGTTGCATGCTATGGGGAAAAATAAGTTCTTAGAACTTGGGGATGTATAATTTATTTGGATAAAAGGGGTATACCATATTTTATAAAACAATCTATGGGGGCCAGCACTGTGGCATAGTGGGTAAAGCCACTGCCTGCAGTTCCACCATCCCATATGGATGCTGGTTTGAGTCCTGGCTGCTCCACTTCTGATCCAGCTCTCTGTTATGGCCTGGGAAAGCAGAAGACGGCCAAAGTCCTTGGGCCCCTGCACCCATGTGGGAGACCCAGAGGCACAGCTCCGGCTGTTGTGGCCATCAGGGAGAGTGAACCAGCAGATGGAAGACCTCTCTCAATCTCTGCCTCTGCCTCTCTGTAACTCTGTCTTTCAAATAAATAAAAAAATCTTAAAAAGATCTATGAAGATGATGAGAGAATGTATAATTAGGTTGCAACATGGCTCTGCCAGTCCTAAGCTGTAATTCTGTGTGATGTAGAACTAAGTTTTCAAATGGTCTCCAAATCTCGTACAGCATCGTGGGTCTCCAGGCCCTCAACCAGGCTGCTCCTTTTGCCCAAGAGAACCTGCTCTCAGTTCTCAGGCCAATCAAAGCATCTTTATAAACCTGACACAAATGCTTCCTCTTCCCCAAAGCCTTCTCGAGTTCCCCAGGCAGAACGAATCAGCCTTTCTCCAGGGTACCCTGCACACGACTCTCCTGTTCTGAGCACATGTCAGATGCTAAGGATGCTGAGTTGTGGTGGCTGTGGGCAGCATGGAAGGGCCGTAGGGGGAGCTTCCTGAGGGTGGGATGAAGCCTTCCTGTGCTGTGCATCTCCACTGCCCAGTGCTGTTCCCGACAGGAGGTAAAGCTCCCTGGCATGACCTGGAAGACAGGACACAGGTTCCTAGGATGCCCAGTACAGTCTTTCCCAAGCTTGCCTCCTGGAATTTTGGAGGCAGGGCATCGGAGCTAAAGATAAGGGGTGGGAGGAAGCCAGGGGCTGCTTAAATAGATACTTAAGGGTTCCCAGGTTGTGTAGAAGAGGGTGTCACAAATCTCATGGAACACATGTATGAGAAAACAGTCTGTGTGGCTTTCATAAATTTTTTAACCCAAACTTATCGTGTGATTCCATTTTCCACGGACTTTGTGAAGGACCCCTCACGTTTCTGCCACCAGAACAGGAAGCCCCTGACAACAGCGACCCCTCTGTCCTTCCATCCTCCACCCTACCTGGCTGCCTTGGTTGGCCCATTTTCCAGGAGGGCTGGGATTTTCCCAAAAGCCTGCCTTTAGCATCCCTATGAAATCAGCTCTCGTCTCTGTGTGCAGGCCAATGACAGCGTGTGGCAGGAGGGGGCACATTTACTAGTTTTGGTTCTGGGTGCTTCTCCTCTCCTTCAAGTCCTTGATCTGCAGGTAGGGAAGGAAGGACCCAGGACCTCTAACCATAGGGGTTCATTCTTGGCGTAGGCACTGGGCAAATCTGTACCCATGCATCTAAGTAGGACCCAAAGGGGACTGATGAAAGGCAAAAATCCCCAGTGTCATTTCCCACGGTTTGACCTTCAGGGACTCAACTCACCCAACAGTGTTTCAGTCCACTTGGCAATAAAAAGTCATCTAATGATGCTTCGCCTCGGTCGTGGAGGAGTGGTGAGGCTTAATTAACCAGTGCTCGCTTCTCTCACATGTTGGATGTCCTCCACGGGCACAAAGTTATGCTATTACTTGGAATAATAATAATAGTTTCCCCTAATAATTCTGTGTTATTATTACATTTAAGGAACTGTATTAGAGGCCTTCTGGAACTAGTTTAATACCTATAAATGTCTTTCCCTGGCAAAACAAGCAAGCATGGCCTGGTGATTATGGTCTGTCATACAGTCCATTTCAGCCCTCACCAGTGTCCTTAGAACAGCGCCTGGCCAAGGGAGACCTCTTTTGATCTCCATTTGCTAGACCACTGAAAGCACTTAACTTGAGCAAAGCAGCTTGCTTTCAAAGCCAAGGACTTGGCAATGCTAAAGATAGGCACAGAGGAAAGATAAGCAGACCCAGCTTCCCTGCCTGCGGCTAGAGCAGGGTGCCCCTATCACAGATCTGATTGCCATTCCCTCCCCTCCCCCCTACACACCAATTCCACCTGCTTAGAGCCACACCTAAACCCCCCTCCCAGACCTGCAGTCTTCAGAGTCGAACCCTGGCTGTCCCCAGCTCTCCTTACCTGCCCTTCCCCTTGCGTTCTGTTCCTCCCTCCTGATGGTTTCAAAAAAACTTTAATTGACAAATAATAATTGTATACACCTATGGGGCGTGATTTGATCCTACGATACGTGTTTATGCTGTGACACAAACATATCTATCTCGCCTCACTTCCTTATTAAGTCTTCATGGTGAGAACATTTCAAATGACTCTTGGCAATTCAGTAAAAAATATACAACACAGCAGCCCAAGACCCCAGTGGACACCCGAAACCACAGTTAGTACAGCACCCATATACATCACGCTTTTTCCTACAAATGAATACATGAATATAAAGCCTTTTCTCTCTTCTGTAAACACTGATCACGCATGGCAGCTGGAGCTTTTGCAAGCGCAGAGGCAAAAGCAAAGCCAGCGCACAGGGCTTTGTCCTTCTCTGCAATTTCACTGACTGATTGTTCTCACTGCACGTCTTGGCAACCACAGCAGAAGATCTTTTTCTTGCCTTATGAAGTTGTGAACTTTTCGCTTTTTGTCTAAAGGAAACTATCGGCGGTTTCTCTTTGGCATGTCTGAACTGCCAGCATCACTCCTCCTGTGATCTGGAGCCATTATTAAGTAAAGTGAGGATCACGTGAACACAGCCCTGAGACACCACAGCAGTCCACCTGGTAACTGAGAGAGCCAATGCAAGACTAACAAGCCAACAGCATGGACAGCGTGGACACGCCAGGATACGGAAGGACCCACGCCCTGGGCTGGATGGAGCAGGGCAGCCAGCTTCCCCGAGGCGTCTCCCAACTTAGGGACTGTTTACTTGTTTGCTTGACCACAGGCAGCTGAAAATGCAGACAAGGAAACTTTGGACACAAGGGGACCTCTGTCCATGACTGTGTTCAGTAACAGCCTCACAGCACCATAGTTCATGAGAACTTACTCCTCCTGCCTCCATCTTGATCTTTAATTTCTTCAAACACACCAGGTTCACTCTTTCCTCAGTGCTTTTACCCACCTGCTCCCAGCCAGGCAAACACCCTCCACCCTGTCTTGACCTTGACTTCTCAGGTGCCTGTTACCTCCTTCCCAGGTCTGTGAGAAAACCTCTCCTGGATGCACTCACAACAGCCTGTGTTTGTCTCCTGTATCAAAGCATCTGGCAGAGAAACACAGTCACCTGTTCACTGCCAAGTGTGCCCGTGTCCCTCTGTGCACTGGAGCTGCACCTAGTAGGTGCTTAATCAACATTTGACGAATGAATGAAAGAATACCATTTCCTTTCTTTCCCTCTTATAGTATTCCCTCTTATATTCTGTTCTCTTATCTTCTGTGCCTCCACTCCAACACAGATCCTTCCACACCCTTCCATATGCTAAGCACAGGTGAGTAAAATGGATGATGAGCAGAAAATAGAAAAGAACAGGGTAGATTCCTGAGAGGAGAGAAACACAATGGGTGAAGGAGATTAGGAAAAAGGCGAAATGAGAAGGGAGAGACGCTTGGGACGGGAGGACCCACAATGAGACTGGACAGTAGGGACAAGGACGCTCACATGTTAAAATGCTGAACATCAAACCATCCTTACATTTTTCTTTTTTCAGGAGTTTTCCATACAATAGAAGAGGGGAAGAAAGGAGAAACCTGTTCAGGTTCTTTATAAAGACGATCTCCCAGATTCCTCACACTCACCGGAGTAGGTAGTGATACCAGCCACGTTTAACCCAGGAACACACACGAGCCCAGAGAGATGCAGCACTGTGCTCAGGGTCACACAGCTACGTGGCAAAGCCACATGCAGAGCTTGAATGTGTCTGAATGCGAACTTGCCCATTTAGAAGGACAGGATGCCATTCCACTGAGGGGAGGTCCTTCCTCCCGGGGTCCCTTCTATTGCAGGTGCAGAGGACAAAGAGGGTCACTAATAATTAAGAAGAAACTTAGCACCCAGTTAGGGGTGCACAGCTGCCTGTCTGTACTATGAACACTGGTTCTTTGCTTTTGCTTTAAAAAAAAAAAAAAAAAAGGATTCCTACTTTGATCAGAAGGAAAACGAGTTGTACTGATTTTTCTTGGCTCTCGATTATTCTTTCCTCTGATCAGGTCCACATCTCAAGGTCCTTTACTCAGGCCAGCATGAAAGTGGCTCACTTAGGCCAGGCAGGCAGAACTGTGCCTGCGGACATCTGCAAATCCAGCACACTGAAGAGCAGGCTTCACACCACTCTATGCCTTTCGAAAAGGCCCATGACAGCCACGAACAGACTCCAGCAGTCCTGATCGTTGCTGACATCTAAATAACTCGCTTTCACTCTCCAGTTTTCTACATCTAAATTTCCCCTCCCTTTGGGGCATGAGATTAAAAACAAGAATCTCGAGCAGAGCACGCAACAGTCTTGTCTTTGATTTATGCTATTACTGGAACTGTAGTCCTTGAAAGCAATTCCATCACCACCATAATGAGGACGAAGATTCCGTTAACTAATAAATCCTTCAGGAGCGTGCCCCGATGCTGCTCAACTTTTCATTAAGCCCCGATGTACAAGAAGGGAAGACATATTTTCAAATAACACGAGACAGACACACATCGCGATGGAGTCAGTGAAGGCCTGGGGACTCCGTGTGCAGGAGAATCAAGCTGACCGTCGGGAGGAGAATACATTTCTCCTGAAAATGCTCCATCACTGAGCCTCTCTTCTTCATTCCTGGGCCTGTCTTGAAGGGCAAGGCACAGAACTAAAACCTAACTGTGATTCAATCAGAAAATGCAAATGAGGTCAAGTTTCTTATAGGCTTGTGAGATTTCCCTAGAGAAATTTCCACAGCTTGTTGGACGTTGTCAGCGCCCTTGAGATGCTGGGGCTTGTCTGCGGGGGTGAAAGGTGCACAGGGCCAGCTGCTTCTGTTCCCCCTGGACCCCTAGGCTGGATGCATGGTTGAATTTCAGGAAGGGGCTTTGAGAAATTTATCCCAGCCAGAACTCAAATATGCTCATGCACATACATACACACACACACAAACACACACACACATTCACACTCATACTCACACACAAGGGCTGCCTTTCCACTGGCGGAGTGTGGGGTCTGCCTGCCTCAGAGGGAGGACCCTTAAGCAAATGACCCAAGGAGAAGGAGTCCTAGAGGACCCTGTGTGCACCTGGAACCAGTGGCCCACCCCTGTGAATGCCCCCAGGGCAATCTGGAGGACAATCTCTCTCTTGGGACCCCTCTGCTCCCTGATAGCCCAAACCATAAGAAGTGTGTTCCATCCTCCCCTGGGCCACAGGAGCTTCAAGACGGACCTGCTACCTCAATTGTGAAACTAAGTGTTTGGGACAAGCTGACAAGTGATACTGCAAGTCAGGTCGCTCAGCTCCACCTCCCAGCAACCTGAGGGTGGCTCACAGCATGTACAGGGCTTTTCTTGGCTCAGCACAGGTTCTGGCATGTGCTTTCCAAGTTGCCATTTAAAAAAAAAATAAACCAACCAAAAACTACTGATCAAGGCTACATGCTATTTTCTTCAAGTTTTAAAAGACTGAATGCTATCAGGGACTGGCTTGCAAGGGGGCTGAGAGGCCAGAAGGCACAGGATCCCTTCCTGCCCCAGCTCCCAGCGTGTTGGAAAGTCTGCAAAAGTGCATGGACCTCTACTGGGCATTTTACACACGGGAAAGGATCTGGAGAATGGGACCTGCACTGTGCGAAAGGGGGTTAAGATTTGAGGTCAGAACGGGGCATTCCTTTCCTGTAAAGCTAGTTTGAGGCTCAATGTTCCACACTGACAGTGCAGACTGAGGGTGGGGGTGGAGGGGGCAGGTGTTTGGGTCTTACAGGAAACTTGGAGGAAAACAACAAAGATTTCCCCTAAACTGGAGGTCCTGACTTACTTATCTCAGGCAGGTCTCAGCTTTTTCACTACTGAGTTCCTGCCTAGCATGCTGTCCCTTCAAGTACAGTCATGGGTGACAGATACTGGAAGGTCCTGGGAAGCTGATGCAAACGCAGAGCCCCAGTTCAGCCCTGAAGGAGTCTGGGTATCCCCCAGGCATCTTGAAAGGAGGTGGCTGGTCCCAGCCCAGCCCAGCCCTGCTATTCTGGGATCTCTCCTCTCCAGAGCACTATTGGGAACTGTGGCAGTCCCACTGCCAGAGTACAGCTCACCTCTGCCAGGTGTCACTGATTACCTATTCCAGCTGCAGGGCCTAGGACCTTGGCCAAGGCCAAGACGGGCTCCTCCCACCACCCCACTGGGCCAACTGGCTGTAAAAGGGATCCGCCCTCCACTGAAGGTGCCTCCAGTACCTCCAGGCTCACTGATCCCTGGCGGTGGCGCCTGCTTTACTTCTACCCATCTCTCCTCTGCTGCAGCTCCCTCGTGGCTCCCTGCTGCCTTGCCTAGCCATTTCTGGGCTGATGCTGGCCTCCTGGGGGCTGTCTGGATCAGGAGCTCCTGGCCTCTGTGTTCCATGCTGGGTCTGCCCCAAGTGCTGGCAGTGTCGTCGTGGTGCTGTGGTCCCCAAGGCTTTCTGCCCTCCAGAAGGTGGGGCTCGTTTTGGGGGAGCAGCCCTCTACTTCCTCTTATCATCCAAAGTCCCTCCAAGGCTTCTCCAAGGCTGGGAACTCACTCCTGGCTTCCTCAAAGGCTTGGAACTCACTGCTGCTGTTTCCAGTGGTAGTCTACGGATTCCTCTCCATCTCTACTCCCTGCCTAGGTTGTGAGCTCTCGGATGCC
Organism: Oryctolagus cuniculus; assembly: GCF_964237555.1. Classification (NCBI taxonomy): domain Eukaryota; kingdom Metazoa; phylum Chordata; class Mammalia; order Lagomorpha; family Leporidae; genus Oryctolagus; species Oryctolagus cuniculus. The sequence continues at coordinate 83,735,402 of NC_091443.1, forward strand.
AAGCACTGAGTCTTACTCATATTTGCAGCCCTAACAACCAGCGTGGGGCCTGATGACATGGATACAAACACATATTCAGAGTTTATTACCAGGCAAGCCCGTGCTAGGTGCAATATGCCACTTTTGCAATATGCACTGGGTCACTTTATCCTGACAACAACTCTGAAAGGTTCACACTCTACTACTAATGCTATTTGAATAAAGGAGGTCAGTGAGGCCGAAGAGTTCAGGCAACTTAAAAAAAGTCAGGGGGCTAGTTGGTGCCTGGAATCCAGGCACTCTGACTTCTGAGTCCCAGACCAAGAACTCAGACAAGGCAAGGCACAAAGGATCTATGAACAGATGAGAGAGAGGCAGTTGCTGCAGAGGCTCTGTATTGTAGAGCTGAAATAAACCTGGAGGCCATTTAATCCAAACTCTTGGTTTTACTGCTGGAAAAGCCAGTGGTCAGGGCAGGGAAAGGAAGTATGGGGGTGGGGTCGGGTACAGAGGGGACGGGGCAGGGGGAAGTCCCAGCTGTAAGTGGGCTCACTTGGGTCAGATGCAACTCTGTCACCGAGTGTTGGTGTAAGCCTGGCAAGGTTACAAAGGCTTTTTGGTCCTCAGTGTGTTCATCTACAAAATGGGGATGATGATAAGAGAGTTTATGTCACTGTGTTATCAAGTGGATTAGTGCCTGATAAAAATAATAGCCTTTGAAATGTCCTCTACTGTTATTATTGGTAGAATCACAGCACTTGAGGCTGAGAGTCACCTTACAAATCGTGTCTGACTCCCATTATCGAGTAGGAAACTGAGGTTCAGTTTCATTGTTATTTCCGTGACTGGAATTGGGAGACCTGGATCATTTGAAAGAAGCACAGCCATCTTCCAGCCCAGTGCCCCGAAGCTGCAGAAGCAAGAGCACTTGCCAAGGTGTCCATCTCCTCACCAGAGCAGAGGTGGCTGCGAACCCAGGCTCCTGACTCCAGCTACGCTACCACTGACTCCTCTCTCAACCTCTGGTCCCAGCCTTCCCAGCCTACAACCCAGAGTCCAGCTGTTCATGATGCATATTTAGAAGACACGCTCCACGCAGAGCTCAAGTTGAAGGCAGCAAGTCCATCAAGATCCAGTTCTTTCACATGACAGGTGGGTACAATTACAGTCACACTGTAACCGGGGATTTGTGGGAGAGAGCAGAACTCCACACTACTACACTGACTGGTGAGCGTGTGAATCAGCATTTGGAAGGCAAACACCCAAATATCTAGACACCAGTCAGTGCTCAGCAATCAACACCCACACTCCCTAATACCACCTTGCCCGGTGATTTTCTTATCTTCCCTGTATACTGGACACCCTGAAAATGCTAACACCCAGGCCCCAGCCTAGAAAACTAACAGATTCCCTAGGGGCAGGGCAGCAGTCTTTTGTGCAAAAGAATCTCAGGTTGGGGTTGGCATCCCATATGGGTGCCGGTTCAAGGCCCAGCTGCTGTACTTCTGATCCAGCTCCCTGCTAATCTCCTAGGAAAGCAGTGAGAATGGTCCAAGTGCTTGGGTCCCTGCACCCACATGGGAGACCAGGATGATGCTCCTGGCTTCAGCCCAGCCCAGCGCTAGCAGTTGCGGCCATTTGGGAAGTGAACCAGCAGATGGAAGATCTCTCTATCTTTCCCCCTCTGTATCTCTGCCTTTCAAATAAATAAATATTATAAAAAATTAAGAATCTCAGGAATTGCAGACCCTGGGAAGCAGTGGTGATAGTTCAATTAATTGGATTCCTGCCACTCATGTGGGAGACCTGGGTTGGGTTCCTGATCCCAGCTTCTAGCTGGCCCAGTCCTAGCCTTTGCAGGCATTTGTGGAGTGAACTAGTAGGTGGGAGCTCTCTCTCTGTCTCTCAAATAAACAAATAAAATAAAAGCCACCTCCCCCCAGTTCTAACGTGTGAACTTAGCTAACCCATAAGGAAAGGAAAAACAGCCTTCCAACTTAAACTAGCAGCATCAACTGGGAACTTGAAGGAAAGTCAGATTCTACGTGTAGCACCCTCTGTTCATTTTTCTCATGGCACTCTATTGTCACTCTTAATAACACTGAGTAAGATGCAAAATTACCCTCATTTTGTTTAAGGTCCTCTGCCTACCCCTCCCTGCACCTGAGATGGGGACTCCATGAATGGAGGCCACGTTGGTCAATCGGAGCACCCTGAGCTTGGCACAGGTAGACACTCAATAAATACATCGAGTGAATGGATGACCGTTAGGTATGTGTAGAGAAGACAGGTATTTTACTGACTTTTCTTATTTTTCAGAATTCATGGCTGTGGCCTCTTAGAGACAACACACAAGCACACAAGGGTCCTTCAAAATGCTTCTGTAAAATTGAATGGAAAGATAAACTTGTTTTGGCACAAAGAAATTTTGAGATCCACGCATAGGAACTTCAAAACAGTTCATGTAAATGTGTATTATGAAAAAAATTACACATGGATTTCTATATTTTTTGCACCAAAAGAGTGATTTTGCCTAAAACACTCTGATTTCTTTAGGTCAAGGCTGCAAATATTTATTAAATGCAGCTAGGGAGCAGGCAGCATATTAAGAAGCCTTTGGTAAGAAATAATGAAATTGGAGCCATCATGGGTCCTGGCCTTTGAGTTTTCTTGGAAAACAAAGCTTAGTGCTGTAGAACTGTAAGAAGAACAACATGAGTTCATACGTAGTGAACATTTGTAGCATCTGGGTCCGCAGACTACCAACATGTATGAGGAGACTTCCCAAAGTTCATGGCAAATGTGTACTAGGAAAAAAAATTGCATGGACTTCAACACTGTTGGCGCCAAAATAAATATATTTCTGGATCCCATCATTTTCCAGCCACTTTTCGAGATCCCCTTGCACGTGTGCTGGTCAGATGGGCTGTCCTGATTTCAGCTCCGGGGAGACACAAGAGACCCACAGAAGGCAAGGTCATTACAGACTGCATCTGTGCAACAGGAAGAAGTTCGGGATGCGGAACACTCTGGAGTCTCCTAGGCTTCTGGAAGTTAATGGAGTCAACATTTCCCTAGCCCTTGTGTGGAGGACGGGCCTCATCTATGAAGTCAAGACAAACTTTGCTCTTGGAAGTGATTCGGGAGTTCAGATGAGGAGACACCATTGTCTGTGAGCTATAAATACAGCTTTGCTGACAAAGGCCAAACGGCTCTTTTCACAGACATCATCCCTCATAAAAGAGGTCCTAAAGTGCCAGCGACTGGGGTGTTACATTTAATAATAATAATAATAAAAAAAACATGTTTGAAAACTTAGTGTGCTAGTGGTCATAGATGGCAGTGATTAAACCAGGCTGGCTGAACTCAAAACTCAGCTTCTGTTTAGCCGAGGCGAACACAAACTACATAACTGCCCCTTGCCTCAGTTGCCCCGTCTGCCAGATGGAGCTAATAATAATACCTCACTTGGATTATTGTTCCTGTAAATGTTAAGTGAGTCAAATTATGGAAAACTTCCTAAGAAATGCTACTTAGGGCTAGCAATCACTATGTAGACACCAAACCTCACCTTATACCCAGGCAATCTGCAGTGAGGATCTGTTTGCTCATTCAGAAGATCAACTCGCATGAACTCTGTCTCTGCTGAGGAACAGGAAAACAGCTGGCCAAGGACAAAATAATCGGATGCTCACGGAAAGGTCACAGCAGTGACTTCAGTGGTGGAATATGGAACGCCCTAAGTAAAGACAGCACAGGGGCCGGTACTGTGGCACAGTGAGTTAAAGCCCCAGCCTGTAGCACTGCCATCCCATATGGGCGCCGGTTCAAGTCCTAGCTGTTCCACTTCTAATCCAGCTCACTGCTGGAAAAGCAGTGGAGAATGGCCCAAGTCCTTCAGCCCCTACACCCATTTGGGAGACCTCGAAGAAGCTTCTGGCTCCTGCCTTTGGATGGGCTCAGATCTGGCCATTGCAGACATTTGAGAAGTGAACCAGTGGATGAAAGACCTTTGTCTCTCTCTCTGTCTCTGTCTCTGTCTCTGTCTCTACCTCTCTCTGTAACTCTTTCAAATAAATAAAATAAATTAAAAAAAAAAAAAGACAATACACATGGATTAGCCTCAGACCATGCAGCCAGGAACTGCTGTAGCTGCCTAATATTAACCCCTGGCAATCAGCTCATGTGATGTGATGTTTCTAGGACAGAAAGGTTAGCGTTCATCCTACTTGGAGTCGGTTGACAGCACCAGGCCATCTATTGCCATCTATAGCTCTGCACCACTACTACCAAGATGAACTGGAAGAAAGTGCATTGGGGATGGTTTTCCACAATCTGCCTTTGTGTCTAGGACCAGGCCTGTAAGCTCATGCTAACTCTTCTGTGGTCATACCAAGCATACACAGAGAAGGCAGTAATGCAATTATCCTACAGGAAAGTCAGATTCTATAGGCAGAACAGTAAAACCGATGTAGCTATTCTGTGGAAGTCACTGTGACATTAATAACTATGTTCACTATTCATTAGAGACCAGAATTTGAACTATGGCAAAGCTATCTCTGAGTCTCATTCAGGAGGTTGGTTTGAATCAGTGAGGTTCCACAGGGGGTTGGATTCAAGGTGGCCTCATTTAGAAGTGCCAAGGCCAGGAACAGGAGGCCGTGACAGCGAAATCCTAGCATAGTCCACAGCCAGCACCGAGTAGGCCGGCTTCTGTCTTCAAAGTGGTGTGTGCTGCTGTCCCCCAGTGCAATGTGTAGAGAAGGAGAAAGACAGCCCTGCAACAGCCCAACTCTTGCAGAATTTTCTCGCCTGTAACAATCTGGGAACTGGATTAACTATTTTCTAAAACCCTTTCCACTTCTCATATTTGAATCTAAGATTATCTTTGACAGGCGCAATTGGGCTGTAACTGTCTGATGCTTTGGCAGACACACAGGAAAACAGGAATCTCCTTGCCGAAAGAATGGCTCCCCTCTCCCTCCTGCAGTTCCTGAAATTTTACCATTATATGTATATATCCTTTGGGCATCAAAGGCTTTTACATTCTTAAGAGTAAGAATAACATGCTTTTGTCAGACTGTTCTCTGGGGATGTAACCACCCTTCATAACTTGCTTTTATGGCAAAACTCCTCAAAATAACAAATAGAGAGAAATGAATTATGTCTTGGATTTTATATCTGTTAGATATTTTCTTACCAGCAAGTAACTCTGAAAGCAATGGGAGCCTTTGCCAGTTCTCTCCTTATACAGAGGGCCGACTGAGAATGGAATATTGGATGGGATGGGAGGAGTCTATTCTACCCCACAGCAGAGATGATGTCTCATTCAGGGCCGTAAATCCTGTCCTTCTGCACTTGCTGGGTACCTAACACATTTTTATTAAGAAGGAAGAAAAAAATAAAAGAAGGAAGGAAGTTTTAATGAATGAACAGGCAGGAATGGACTCGTGGAAGACTTCCCACTTTTTTGACCTAGCCAGTCTGTACCCAAGGGCACCTTTTGAACTTGGCTTCCAGGTGCTAAAAACAACCTTTGCTCTCCAGGGGGCAATCCCGGCCTCACTGCTGACTCCCCTTAGCTCTGGGAGGGCACTGGGCTGTCACTAGGGACTACCTGGGGATGGAGGCAGCTCAGGCTGCTGCGAAGCTCAGCACTGCACCAGTTCTAGGCCCTACACTTTTTTTAAGCACTTGATTTAAATGAAGAAAGAAATTGGCTTATATTTTTAGCAGCTCCTGCTACTAAAACTCATTTGACAAAAGTGCCAAAGGGACAGTTAAGTCTGAGTATGATTTTTTTTTTCCCATGGAGGAGGAGGAGGGTATAATTTATCTGAAAATGACTGGTACTTTCCTGGCCTGGGGACATTATTCTACCTGCTCGCTCTTTCTCTCTCTCCCCTCTCTCTTTCTCTTTCTAAAGACCTACTCTACTCTTTTTTTTTCTTGCCATCAAATTTCAAACTTAAGATATTTATTTTAGTTTTAGTTTATTTTTTATTTTAGTTCCCAAAACCTCCTGCAATGATACAAAGGCAGAGAGTTGCAATCTTTGTTCAGAAATTACACAACCTTCAATTATAATTCAGAATCAGAGGCCTCTAATTGGGTAGACCAAAGCCCCTCCACGATGCAAATACAATGTCAAGTACTTTGCAAGAATACACTCCTGCAAGAATACCATATTAAGTTCAATAAGAGCACAATATCAATGCTGTGTGTGCACTTAATGGTGTCAGACTCTAAGTGTATGATTTCAGAGTGTCCCAAATTCCCTCTCCCAAAATGTTTCTACTACTGATTTAATATCTATTTAAGATCCCCTCATGAACAGCTAACCAGAAAATTCCTTATCTTTTGTCTCTCAGTGTTAAGACATTTGTTATTAGAAGAATCTCTTAAATGCATCTATGCAAAAAGTTAATGGAAAATGGTATCAAAAGATAAGTTTATTTTGGTGCCAAAAATTTGAAATTTATGCATAATTTTTTCACAGTATGTATTTTCCTTGAGTGTTTTCAAGATCACTTGGATATAACTGGTGAAAGTAAGAATATGAACTCTATACTACCTTGACATAAATAACTTCAAATGATGAGTTCATCTGTAGAAATGGAGTCTTCAGTCATGGTAGTTTGCAAGGGTTTAAGCTGGTTAGAAAATACCTAACAGATACAAAATCCAAAGCACAACTCATTTCTTCATTTGTTATTTGGAGGAGTTTTGTCATAAAGGCAAAGTGATGAAGGGTAGTTACATTCCCAAAGAACACTCTGACAAAAACATATTTGAACCATAACACAGCATCCTAAAGGGGGTTCCTGAAGCATCCTATATGGCCAGGCTTTCAGAAGAAACTGCATTCAAAGAACCAGCTCAGGAGGCCGGCCCTCCATCTTCCTACTTGGTGAAAGGGGGTGTGTGGAACACCTCCCGGGAGAAAGGGGTCTGCAGGGAATCCAGGTCAGGTGAGCTCCTGCCCAGATAGGTCCCTGGGAACAGGTCAGTTCCGCATGTGGATGATCAATACCCAAGACACAAGGGGTCTTTGCCTGGTTATTATTGCTGCTTCATTCCATTTAGGATTCTTTAAGATGCCCTTGTAGCAGAAAACCAATGTGACTAACAATCAGATAGAGCCTGTCACTCATGTCTGTGGCCCCTGGGCCAGTGACTGGCACATATGAGCTGCTCAATTAATACTGGATGAGCTAGGAAAGCTCCATGTGTTTTAAGAGAAATCTGAAGAACTGTAGTACCAATTTTGTGGGGTGCGTTACTATGGAGAGTGACTAGAGTGAAGAACAGGCAACACCAAGAGTGGGGGGAGCACAAGGATGAGGCTTCCTGCGGACGGGAAGGGGGAGAAAGAGCTGAGGAGGGAGCAGGGAGCCCTGGAGAAGCAGGTGCGCAGCAGGTGGCAGATTCAGGAAGGGGAGGGGGCGCCTGTGCTCCTCCCCATCCCTCCCTATCTTGACTCCAGACCTCAGCCTGGAACAGACAGGTGAAGGGGGGCAGTCAGTGAGGAAGGTGGTCCTGCCAATCATGATCAACTCCAGGAAAAGGAAGTCATGGGTTGGATGGGGCCCGGAAGGCATCAAGTTGCCGCCATAAGGAAGAGAGGCTGAGAGCAGGAGAAGGGAGGGGAAGGGGAGGCAGCAACTCTTTGCTGTGCCTGGAGAGTCTGCTGTCAACCACCCTGGGGTGCTCGATGCACTTCCAGCATCTCCAGACAGCTGATGAGTGAGGTGCACTGGCGGTGGAGTGGCCACACCCTCTGAAAACCCCGCACAGCAAAGGGATGCACGACCTCTCCTGGTCCACACCCACAGGGGCTGCAGGACCCTCGAAGCCGCAGCGCCTGGGAGGCAGAAACCATCCGGGATACTTTTCAAAACCTTAGGAAGAAAGTAATAAAAGCCAACTCTTGGCTAATGGCTTCTCTAAGGACCACAGCATTTTCCTTCCCCCTCTTCTTGCTGATTTCCATTGATTCTGATTCTCTCTCATGTTCAGACAAGGCTCGCCATCAGTAGCTCCTCTAGTCTCTCTCCAACCTGTGTAAAGGTGCAGAATTCATTTGCATTCGTTATAGTCTCAGGGCAACTCATTTACTTTCATCTTGCAATATCCAAAGAGTCGCTCATTTGCTTAGATCATTTAAGGGTTTCCAGGAGTCCTGCAAAGAAGACATTAGGCAGCGCCTCCCCCCAAGACTTCCAGAAGAATTGCACACCCCGCAGCGGGGAGGTGGCAGACTGGCGAGAGAGCCAGTCAAATGGGACATTCAGTGAGAAGCTACTGGGGAGACGTCCTGCCTGAGGCCCAGCCTGGTCCAGGCTCACCCTCGCTCACCTGGACACCTGCCAGCCTGGGGACAGGAGATGCCACAGGGACTTTCACAGCAGGAAATTTTCATCCCACCTGGCATTATTTATACCTTTGGGCTAATAAAATTCACTGGGTCACTGCTCCCTGGGGGCATGAGCCTGTTAAGCTCAATGTCTCCCTGCAGTGGAAAATAGTTCTCAGTTACTGTCTGAGTGAGCAGGGGACAGCTGCAGGGGTGGCGGGGGCTGGAGAGGGCTTTTCAGGACTCTTACAAGCACTCCCTGGAGGTACAGTGGGCCTCCTGCATCTGCCTGGTCCAAGGTCTCTGACATGTGTGCCCATACCAAACATAGAGACTTTTCTTGTCATTATTCCCTAAAGAATACAGTAAAGCAATTATTTAAATAGCATCTACATTGTATTAAGTAGTTTTTTCTTAAAGGTTTACTTACTTCTTTTGAAAGTTACAGACACACACACACTCACACACAGAGATCTTCCATCCACTGGTTTATTCCCCAGATGGCTGTAATGGCCTGGGCTGGGCCAGGCCAAAACTAGGAGCCAGGAGCATTATCTGGCTTCCTCATGTGGGTGGCAGGGGGCCAAGTACTTGGGCCATCTGCTGCTTCTCCTAGCCCCTTAGCAGGGAGCTGGATCAGAAGTAGAGCAGCTGGGACATGAACTGTTGCCCATACGGAATGTTTGCATTGCAGGTGGCAGCTTTACTTGGTATGCCACAACCCTAGCTCCTGTATCAAGTATTCTAAGTAATCTAGAGATGATGTGAAGTTGATGGGAGGGAATGCATAGGTTACATATACAAATGCTATGCCACTGATGTAAAGGACTCGAGGGTGTGAGAATTTGGGTCTGCATGCGGTTGGCGGTGACCCAGGAACTAACCCACCTTTGCATAACTACTGAGGGATGACTGTCCTAACTTGTACCTCCCTGTGGGCCCAATTCTGGCCACGTCTCTGGCTTGAGTTTCACAGGAGTTCTGCATTACCCAGGAAGAAACATCCTGCATCTGGGGCCCCCAACTGTGACTCCTCCCAGAGTCTTCTCTTCTTTTCAAGGTACAAGTTCTCCAGCACAGTACATGGAGAGAGCGTGTCAGCTCTTGCAAGAACTGTTGTCATTTCATAAAGCAATCAGGCAAAAGGATAGGGCCCAGACACTTGAGGGTCCTACCAGGAGGTGGGAGAAATCCCACAGAGCTCCAGGAGATTTCAGAAATAAAGATCCAGGCTGGTGAGGAACTAATACGCTGCCCATTTGTTAATTCACCCATCATTAATTCATTCAGTGAACACACACTTCATTCATACCACTGTAAGACAATGATCATATTGCCAGAGTGGTAGCTGTCTCCTTACTACGCTGCAGGCTCCTGAGGTGGGGACCTATGCCTTACATGGTTAACCACTGTGCCTGGCATATAGAGGGAAGCCAAGAGACATTTTTGAATGAATGAATGAATGAGCAAATGAACAAGTGAGCAACCAAGCAAACACAACTAAAAATATCCCACTGAGCTCAAGATTATGTGCTAGAAGGTGAGGAGTCACATCATTTATCTTGGACTTTCGCAGAAAATACCTCCTGTTACTACTGTCTTAATTCTTTTTTAAAAATAAGTAACTTTCTATAATTGTAAATACAGCATGTATTTACATTAAAACAGAAGAAATGTGGAAAATATAGATTTTTTTAAGGGTGAAACCGAACTTGTCTACAATCTCACCAACCCTATTAACATTCTGGAGAATTTTCTTCTAGTCTTTTTTATGTATATACAAAATCACAAAATTGGAATTGTGCTGAATAAGCGGTTTCAGACCTTAAATTTTTTCCATTTCACATTATATCATGAGCGTTTCACCATACCATTAAACATTCTTATAAAATGTTATACATAATGACTGAATATTATTTGATTATAGCTCTCAATTCCCAACTAACGCAGATTTACCATCTCCAATAATTGCCTGATTCACTGCACAATCCAAATTGTTCCCAGGCTTCTTGCACTGTCTTGGTGGTTGATGCAGACAGAAAACCTTTACAAACCAACAGACACTTTCGGGCAAGTAAAGCTGTCACAAGTATGGCTGGAGCTCATCTTCGACTTTTCTCTCCTAGAGCCACTAATTCATACAAGCACACTCATGCCACTGGAATGTTTATTCTCTTCAAGTTGGAAGCTCCAGGGTACACAAGAAAACAGGCACAGAATGTGATGAGAACCACATGGTAAGTGTCTAGTTGACTCACAAATCAGCCAAGATCTACTTGGGCATGAGGGACCACACCCCCATTGAATAGAACAGAAATATTTTAGTTCTCTCCTGCCAAGTGATTTTTGCCAAAAGTGTGTATATTTGCAGACACGTGTACCTCCATTGAGAAGAGAGATGACAACTCAAAGTAGACACATGGCTGCATGCTTGTACGGTCAGTAAGGAGACTGGGAGTATCCAGAGAGGTGATGTGGAAAGAGGAGGTGATGAAGTGCCCTTACCAGGCCGGGAAACATTAAATAAGTCACGTCTTGGTCTGTCTTCTGAGGAACAACTGGCACCCAAATGTAGCCATATTCTCTTTCACTCCTTAAGCCCCATGCTATCCCAACCCAGCTTTTGCCTTAAAGCTGCAGCATTTGATAAGGTGGGTCAGACCCTTTAACGGGCAGAGGGGGGGTTACATGGAGAACTCACTCCAGCCAAGACAAAGACTGGATGGCCTTAGTCAGTGGTCACTGACTCAGTTCCTCCCCACAGGTCCTGAGGGTTGATATCACATCCCACTAGCACAGGACACATAGCACATCTTTCCCTGGAAGCTGTTTCTGGATGCTTATTAGATAGTTAAACAGAAATTGAGTGTGGGTTTGGATTTATCAAAATGGAAACAGGCAGAGGAATGTGTCATGATGAGGGACACCATCTATCACATCGTATTAATAGAGGGAAAAAGACATCAGACAACTTTCCTAGGACTGCAGTCCAAACTTTTCCTGGCATTTCTTCCCTCTTGTCCCTTTACTTTTTCTGCCTGGACTGCATCTCTTGCCACTCAGCCTTCTGTTCCACCCCAACATGATCCCATTCCTCATCTGGTGGTCTCCAGTTAAAAGTCTCTTCTACTGTCCCTTTAGCTAACCAAATCTCCCAAATCCCATTTCCTTATCCACTACAGGTTACCTCGATGTTGCTCTTTTCTGGTATCTGGCTACACCTGTACACATCTGATATTTAATCACAGACCTTCTTGCTATCTTTACCATGTGTCTAAGTCTTACATCCCTGGGAAGGTTCTAAGATCTAGGGGGACAGAGGGGCTGATAGAATGTGAGTGAGGAGTTCAGATCTAAGTTCAAATCTGAGTTCCAACCTTTGCTATTTGGATGGTCATGAGCACCCATTTCCTTGTTTGTGAAAGGGCAGTGATTATAATCTCTCTCCTCCTACTGCACTATGTTGTGTGAGGATCAGATACCCCAAGAGTGTCAGCAACCATCAGGAACCATGGACATGGTAAACTTCCCTCGAGAATCATCTTCCCTTTCTCTCATATTCACCAGGCAGCACTACCACACCTACCATAGTCCCAGAGCGAATGACAGCCCCACGAATCTTAGGCAGAATTAAAAAAACGAAAAGAATAAAAATAACAGTTTCTCAAATATTAGGAAATTACAATTAAAGCTCTGCCTGCATGTCTTCACATGCAAAAAAGCACACAATCGTTGGCATATGTCAAACTGAGGACTCTAACCAAGTTTTCATTTATGAATAGTTTCAAGAGTTAAATTACCAATTAATTCATGGCAATAAAATCTAAGGCGGTAATACCAGCAGTCCAAGGTTAGTTCCTATGAGTGGTGCCACCATCCTTCTCGGCGCTCAACTCTGCATGTTCTGCACCTTGACACGAACATGAATACAAATCAAAAAGACTCCAGATATATTTTATGTCAGGAGAGAAATGGCTTCTACTCAGCAAGCTGCAGAGAGCATTGCTATTTTCAGGTGCTCTACAGTTTAGCAGATTACCAAGGTGATGACATTAACCTTAAGACTGACTATTAATGGAAGAAAAAAAGTGAGTAATTCAGGGAGGACACTTAAACAAACACCAACTCAAGGATAAAAATCATGATCAGGGCCATGGTGGAAGAACAGAGGTGCAGACTGACTCGACAACGCAGACAATGGCCCCAGCCTCACCCAGGGATGAAGATTTGAGCACATGGTGTTTGTTGAGAGATTCACACCAAAGTGGGGCAGAGCTTCTCTGAATGGGTCCAAGCCAGGTCCAATGACTCAAGTTCCCCTTTTTTTGTTCCCTTATCCCCTCAGAATCTCTCTTAGGGCCCTCATCTTTGCAGATTCCCCCTCTCCCCAACAAGAGCCATCCCTATCCTCAGGACAGGAGCCAACAAGCTCAGCACCACTGAGCTATAAATAACTAGTGGTTATTTTTCCTAGAAATATTTAGAGTTTCCAGGGACTGGCAGTCTTAAATGCAGGGAGTGGACCTGTAATTGTGGAGCTCAAAAGTATGCATGCAGCCAGGGTAGGGGAGGTGGTTTTGGAGGGAGACAGGACCCCAGTAACTTCAGTACGTAATGTTGGGTTGCTGTCTTCGCTGCATCTGCACAACGTGGGACCAGAACACTGTGCACAAATTGCTCTGATCAAATCGAGGGGCCCTAAAGGAGATCAAGCTTGGCTTAAAAGCTCTTGGGCTATGAGTTAATAAGAATTTTAATAAAAATGGAAAGTATAGCCCTGGGCCGTGGTACTGTATCTCGCCGGGTTGCTGGTGTTCTATCAGTCAATCATATCATCTTTCTGATATTAGCCAAGTGGAGAGGGTAAGTGAAAACTGTATGGGTCCAAGAAGGTTTCAAAACCCCAACCTGCAGAATCGGCATCAGCTTTCAGATTGGGCTTCCTGGGCCATGAGACATACCCGACAGTAGAGTCTTCCTACTAACAATGGGCATCCAACCCAGTTCACATCAAAAAGCAATTTCCACCCCATACTTAAGTGTCATGACAACCAGGGCTTTCATGTAGTGTTGTCCCTATGTTACAGGTGAGACTGAGGGCGGTGGGTGGGGCTTAGGCCAGGTCTGTTGACTCTTACCTCTCTCCATCAGTTCCACACACACATCTATGCTTTTGGAACTCAAACTGCTCAGTCATCACCATGCTCAGTATGACCCTCAGACACAACAGAGTGGCTGGCTGGCCTGTGTCATTTCATTCACTTGTAAAGACAGGAAAAATCATAAATCCTTCCCGTCTCCCAAAATTTACCACCAATTTAAAAGCAAAGGCCTCCCTGGTGTGTATCTGCTTTTATCTGAGAGATTCAAGTTCAGTGGCATTGAAAATACAGGTCAATACCTAGAGGGTTTCCCAATCGCTTATGGGGAGACTTCAAAAATTTCACGGAAAATGGGATTAAAAGATAAGTTTGTTTTGATGCAAAAAGTCTTTGAAGCTCAGGCGGAGTTTTTTTTTTTTTTAATAATATGTATTTCCATGAACTTTCTGAAGTGCTCTGATACTTACTCCCATTACACTAATCTCTTCTACTATGTCTAGTGGTGGGTACATTTTGAATGCTTAAGATTTGGTCATTAACAGTTGATAAAAAAAACTGGTTTATGTTAAAAAAATAGATGGCCTTCAGCCAAAAATTAGAATCTACCTAGTGTAACAGTATCATGCTTATTTAGCTAATGCATGCTCCTATAAACACCAGCACCCTGCAAGGAGCATCCCAGAACAGAACTATGATGGGGCTCAAACACCACTTAAAGAGTTGTGCTGGTCCATATTTGCTTTCTGTGTGGACTGAGAGAGGAGACAAAACAGAGGAACTTCATGCTGGCTCTTGAGTTTTTATACACTCATAGTGACAGAAGGAAGAGAGATTTCTTTTGAATCTCAGAGATAGATTGTGTTACAAAAGAAATGGTTCCTACTAAGCAAGCTGCAGACAGCTGCAACTTGAATAAGTTAATAGGTTGCATCTTGAATCTCTGGCCATTTTTTCTCTTTGCCACAAGCTCCTCCTCTTCCTCTTCCGGCCCTTACATGAAGGTCTCATGGGCGCCCCTGATCCGCAGACTGCCTGGCCCACACCCCACTCTTGCCCTGAGCTCGATGTAAATCCCCAACACCCGTCTCCAGCACAGATTCTCTCTCTTGTTTCAGACTCTCTCTCCTGTGGCTCCCTGAACATCACCACCCATGGGTTTAGTGGGGACTGCAGAGATATCATTTTCAGAATCAAACTCACAGTCTGCTAGGTTCTCCATTTCAGATGGAGCTTCTCTCACTCAATCCCAACAGTCAAGTTGGGGCTTCACAGTTTGCCATCTCTCTTACAGTTCATGGTCATTAGTCACTGACTCCTCAACGGTTCATCAACTAAAATATTCCCTAGGACTCAGCCCCACCCAACCATCCTGGGGCAGGCTCTCCATGCCTCTCACCTAACCAGGCAACAGCCAAATCCTTACATGCATCCTGGGAGCATGTTTCTAAAGTGGAAACCTGACCAGGGTCTTCCTGTGGTGAGAAGACCTTCAGAGGCTCCCTGTGGTCAGGTTCACATTCAAAATCTCTACCATGTCTTAAGGCTGCCTCTGACCACCTCTTTTGCCCTTGCATTGTGCTCTCTGAATGGAGACCAGAGAAAAGAAGGAATGTGGCAGGGGAGGGAATCCTGGGCCAATACCCACTGTTTTCATCTTCCTGTCCGAAACCCCTTCACTGAAATTACTCCTTTCTTGCTCTTTTTTCTGTCCCATGTTTTCCATTTTGTTGTTGGTGGTGTTATTGTCAATAATATGCCATAACAGGGGAAAAAATCGACAAGGAACAAAATGAAGTCTATTTGATTGAGGTGACTCCAGATGTGGGATGAAGCTTGGGGAACACGAGCTCCTCCCCAGGTGGGGCTGAGATAATTACAGAGTGATGAGGATTCATGTATATCAATCAATGTGCACTCCACGCTGCCAACCTCGCCCCTCCTTGCACACGTCAATACAGGCTTGGTAGCAGGTACTACAAGTTTAACATGTGAAAAACAAAAAGCAAGGAGAGAGCCACCTCCTCCCCTGCCTCACAAGGGGAAGTCGTCTGGAGTGTACGGACATGCCCACTTTAAATCATAACTCATGCTGGCCCCCAGCCTTGTCCTTTTGTTCCCCGTTGGCCACCGTTTACCCCTTGAAAGAGCTAGTTGGGGGCACAGTCTTCAGTGTCGCCATCCACTCTGAAATCACACAGAGTCCTAACTGAACAAGTTAGCATCTGATTTTTTCTTCTCATGATGCCAAAATACCTGGGAGCCAAGGCAGGAACTGGGCATTGCAAAGGCACAGCCTGAAGGGTAAAAGCTATATTCATTTTTGTGTCCTTGTTGTTTTGCACAGGGGCTGAAGAGGAGCCTATGAATAAATAAGCTGGGCCATCCATTATGAGGAAGGGCACAGTGGACAACCCAAATATCTCAAGGTTTGGCTTCAAGCTTTTCCCTGGGTAGCGATTCTGTCCTCATGGCATGCATATCTGAGGTCCACATGAGCCATCACAGGCAGTGCCGTGAGGGGGGCACCCTGCCGGTTGCACCTGAGCCTATTGCCACCTTTATCCCTACTCCCTGAGCATATTGCTTCCCTAGCATGAGGCTTTAGAGTCTACTGAATCTCCCAACAAGCCTAGAACTTAGGTGTTATCTTTATTACCACCAGCTTGCTGATCCTGACCTGTTAGTTTGAGTCTGGCCTCTATTTGTAGATTCCTGGCCCCTCTTTCTGTTTTCCTCACTGAACACAGTAGATGCGGACACAGCCTGGGCTTTGGTTTGCTGTAGCTGCAAGTGCAAAGCATCAGACATTTGGAAAATCATGGGAGAAAAGCTATCCGGCTGTTTGCAAACACGCAGATGTCTGGCCCGGGGAAGGTGGAACACCTTGGCACCTGCCCCAGTGGTCAGGGTGCATGGCTCAAGCAGAAAGGCAGAAGATCCCAGGGCCTGGCAGGCTGGTGCCTGATGTTGGCCATGGAGACAGAACCTCGTGGGGTAAGGCTGCTACCCTGTCTCTATGCAGGGTGCAAATTGGCCAAGAACGTTGATACAAACAGTTTCTTTCAAGAAGTTTTATTTAGAAGAGAAGTGAGGGGAACACAGTCATCTGTTTACACTGACTCCACTCATACCACATACCACGGCCTCATGCTGGCAGGTGTCAAAGCAGGGCCTGCTCACGACCTCCTCTCTGCTTTCAGTTCCCAGGGAACATGAT
The DNA here is from genome assembly GCF_964237555.1 of Oryctolagus cuniculus. Lineage (NCBI taxonomy): Eukaryota > Metazoa > Chordata > Mammalia > Lagomorpha > Leporidae > Oryctolagus > Oryctolagus cuniculus. The sequence continues at coordinate 83,752,056 of NC_091443.1, forward strand.
GTAACCAAAATTGCATTAAAAAAAAAAAAAAAAAACTCAGTGTCTTCTGCACTAACTCATTTCCAGACAATTTCCTTCTAATAGAACATTTGGTTCTTCACTTGGTCATCCTTTAAAACATTTACTCAGCACATACTAAGTGCTTTGTGGGGTCATTGTATACACTCCCCTGAATCAACATAATGGCCATGAGACCAAGAAATACTTACTTAACGAGGATGCTAATGACCCCCTGAAAACATGCCTGGACCTTTATGTGGAAGTCTCTTTACCTGGACTTTTCACTTAATTTATCAAACCACCATAAAAATAAATAAATTCTCTCCTAAGAAGCTCAGAGACTAAGTAACTCACCCAGGGTCACACAGCTTATAGACAGAGATCCCTGAAATCGAACTGCAGCCTGCTCCCAAGCTCAGAGACATGCAGTTTGTATGGTGAGCCCATGATTCTGGGGACCGCCATTCACTGTATTCCGTGAGTGCACAGTGCTGTAGGATATCAGGGAAAGGATTCTCCCCGTAGTTTTGGGACACGTGGCTCTGTCCTGGGTTCACTGACAGGCACTAGAAGTAGAGGAAGAAAAAACATCCCTTGTATTTTTGTATCACCTGTAACGCCTGTTACAGAGGCTCCATCTTTAGCAGGTGCACTTGCATTTTTACTGCTTGCCTCATGAAATGCACACTTTTTTTTTTTTTTTTTGGACAGGCAGAGTGGACAGTGAGAGAGAGAGACAGAGAGAAAGGTCTTCCTTTTGCCGTTGGTTCACCCCCCAATGGCCGCTGCGGCCGGCGTGCTGCGGCCGGTGCACCACGCTGATCCAGAGGCAGGAGCCAGGTGCTTTTCCTGGTCTCCCATGGGGTGCAGGGCCCAAGCACTTGGGCCATCCTCCACTGCACTCCCGGGCCACAGCAGAGAGCTGGCCTGGAAGAGGGGCAACTGGGACAGAATCCGGCACCCCAACCGGGACTAGAACCCAGTGTGCCGGCGCTGCTAGGTGGAGGATTAGCCTAGTGAACTGCGACGCCGGCTCTAAATGCACACATTTTAAGTGGTAAATGGAGAAGGTGGATTTCTAGAGTGGAAGAAGATAAATTAAGAAGTAAGCCCTTTCCTGGTCAGTGGGCAGGACCAGTGTGTATGGAGGTGTCTCCTCACAGGGGCACCCCCAATGGAACATTAGCTGTGCATTCCATGAGGCACCTAGAGGTCCATGCATGTTTTCAGAGGTCATTATCATGCATGGGAAGTGGGCTCAGCTGGGAGAGCAGGCCCTGGGCTGGAAGTCAGCAGGCAGAACTGCCTCTGGGTGAACCTCACTCTGCCTGAACGCAGGGGCCTTTGGGGTGGTCCTGGGGAAAAGATGGAGGTGTGGTCCTTGTGTTTTGTCCTCTCCTCTCAAAGTCCTCCACATCTGTCCCAGAGGGCTCTGAAGCAGCCCTGGTGGGGGCTGTGGGCTTGCATGGGGCTTGGGGAGGTGACTTCTCTCACGTTTCTCAGCAGGATGTGGTCCAGATCCAATGGGTTGTGATGTCAAGCTCCCTGCTCTCATCCAAGAAGTCCCTGAATCCCGGATTTGGAGCCATGATACCAGAAGCCACACCCAGCCTGGCACCAGGAGGAAGCTGGTTCAGCACTTCAGAGCTGCCACGTGGGAAAGGATCAGCAAGCAAGATGGGGGCTAAGCTGCCTTTCCCCTTTAGAAATGGAAATAGATGCATCCAGCTGGTGCAGAGCAAGGAGCAAGCACACATTCTGTCCTGGCCTCTCTCTCTCTGCACATCCCAGGAGAGTGAGCTCAGATTCTGGTTTGTGACGTGGGGAGGAGGCAGCAGTGGTCTCCTAAAGGCTGACAACACAGACTTTCTGGGTCTGGGGCAACTCCCCACCAAGCCTGGCCAGTTGCAGCCCCAGCCGATGGTTTTGTGAAAGCTGTTACCCAAAAACAGCAACAGTTGGGTGTAGAGATAAGTATCTCTGCTCTGTCACCCACATGGGCAGGGCGGGAGCCACCCGACCACCTCCTTCCTCGACAACAATACCTTAGAGAAGCCAGAGAGATTGAGGCATTGAATGCAAAAACAGCACACTTAGCAAGGGTTGAGCTGCTCTCCCTTAGCATTTTCCAGAAGACAGCTGAGGACAACGTTTGCTTGTTTCCTCTCCACGCCACCCAAGCACAGTCTCCAGGGGAGGGGACACAATGCCCAGATACTGTAATATTCTACGGTGTCCTCAGCCACCTTTGGAACCGAGGGCTCAATGACGATGCTCCCGTAGAGCAAGAAAGAGAGGCAGCAAAGCCACAAGCTGGACAATTCCACAACAGGGCCATTGCCCATGGCTGTCTCTCTGCCCTCCTTCTCTTCTTCTTGCTTGGAGGGTGGGGGACAGGTGTACTGGTTCTGGAGAAGGAAGCACCTGCCATTGCTTCTTGTAGTAAGAGGTAAAGGAGATTAAAAATACCATTGAGACAGACCCAACTTGTGATTCTAGATGTGAGAAAAGAGGTTAAATCACCACTGGGTCTTGTTGTCCTATCTGGGAGAGAGTCTCTCTCTAGAAAGGGAGTGGATGAGAAATGACAGGAAACTGTGAGGCCCACGAGTGGATGTTTTGAGACCAGCTATGCCCTTTCTCGGTCCACATTGTACCCTCATTCCCTACACTATCATAGGTCTTGCTTTAATCTCTATGTACTCCTTTCTTTGGTGATCCTTGCTTCAGCAGATTTTTACTTAGGAGGAAACCATAAACCACCTACTGTGTTGGGTCTAAAACCATCTCAAGGGGCTGGCACCATGGCGCAGGTTAATCCTCCACTGTGGCGCCAGCATCCCATATGGGCACTGGTTCTAGTCCCAGTTGCTCCACTTCCAGTCCAGCTCTCTGCTGTGGCCTGGAAAAGCAGAAGATGGCCCAGGTTCTTGGGCCCCTGCACCCATGTGGGAGACCCGGAAGAAGCTCCTGGCTCCAGCCATTGCAGCCATTTGGGGAGTGAACCAACGGAAGGAAGACCTCTGTCTCTACCTCTCTGTCTGTAACTCTAACTCTCAAATAAAATAAATAAAATCTTAAAAAAAAATCATCTCAAACCCTTTCTGGAAAATGCAGGCTACACACACACAAACCAATCAATACACCAAGCAGTGGTGTGAGATCTGGGTGAAGCGATCCAAGAGACAGGAAAGCCTTGTCCTTCCTCGCCTTGCTCTTCAGCTGGGGTCAATGTCATTTCGAATGCATCCTCGAATCACCTTGACCTTTCCTCTTTCTCTGTGGTCTGTGAGCTGAGTGTACACCTGTTGATCCTTGGCCTGCTTCTTTCCTCAAATTTATGAATCTGGGTTTTCTAGCACATTCCCTTCACTGCGTCCCTGGGCCCTCATCTGCTTTGCCTGGGCACTGGCAAAGCTCCTTGGCCAACATCCAGTCTTTCTTCCAATGCTCCTCAGGCTGATGACAAAGGAAGACGTCCCCAAACACTCATTTTTTAAAATATCATTCCCTGCTGGCGTAACTTTGTTCTAGCTGTTCATGAGCTGCAAGATAGAGCCCAGATTCCTTGCCCTGGCAGATAGGAGCTCCTACAGTCTGACCCCAACTTACTTTTCTAGATATTAACAATCATAGATATTTCTGAAGCTACCCTGTGTAAGACACTCGCACCCACTGGGCACAGTGGTAAGCACTTTACCTGAGTTGGTTCTCACAAGAGTCCTATAAAGTCCTATGGCTTGCACTTTACACATGAGGAAATGAAGCCTGCAGAGCTGAAGCAGCTGCGGAAGACAAGAGAGTCAGTGGCCAGGGCTGAGCATTTGAACTCAGGTCTCATGATGTCAAAACTCATGCCCTTGACCACCTGTTTTTTTTGAACAGATGCCCTGAGCTGTGGCCAGACTGTGCTGACCCTTGCCCTCTGAGAAGGTCTTGAGCATTGCCGGATCATTCCTCCTGGCATCTGGCATCTAAGAAGTCTTGAATGCCTGTTAGATGAAAACGCTCAGCTTTCAAAGTAGAAAAGAGGGCGAGAGAAGAAGACATGCAGATTGGGAAGCTCCTAACACCTCTGCTGGGGCAATGGGACCACGGCATTTGCTCAGAGAGTGGGTGGAGGAGGATCTGCAGCTGGCTGTGTTCATTCGAGATGTCTTTCATTGCACCCTGCAGCAGCCTCTTGCTCTGTCCACCCTCCTTTTCCTGCCCCCGCATCTGTCATCAAGCTCCATTGGTGAGTTCTCTAAATGTGCAAACCGCTGGACTATTCAGCCAGAAATCTGGGTTCTGTCTCCCTCCCTGTCCCACTATTTCGCTGCAGGGAGTTGGGGGGAAGAAGCCCTCAATGGGTCACCTGGTGCTTTTGGTTTATCTGAGTCCAGGCACAAAATCTTCCAAAGCCCCCCTCTCGAGATGCCACACCTCCTGGTCAATCTCTCCCACTCTGACTTCTAGAAACTAAAGAGATAAGGCACAAGAAAGTTGAAAAGGAATTGGAGAGAAATATTTGTCCAAAGTCATTCAGGATGAAGGTAGGAGAGCCCACTGTGGTACACGAGACCATAAGACCCACGTCTCCCAGGCATGCAGCTCTTTTTCTCTGTCAGCAATGTGGCAGCTGCAGCCACACAAACCAACCGTTCCTGTCATACAAGCCATGGTGAACTATCCCACCATCTCCCCAAGTGCCAGGTGAGACACAAAAGAGATTCTTCCCGTGTGACTTTCCAGTTGTCAGCAGGGGTCAAGGATACCGTCAAGATTCACACCTGGACGAGGTGAGCCAGGTACTGGGAAGGTTTCAGAAGCAGGGATAGACAGGCAGGCACAGCCCTGTCTGGTTACAAAGGCCAAGTTCTTCAATTTGGCCAGATCCATGAAGCTCTCCTTTTGATTTTCCCCAGGTTTCTAGTGAAAGACACATCCCAAGCACAAACCTTCTCAGGGTAACACACACAGTCATTCCCCAGCTGGATCAAACCATGTTTCTACAGCCTCACCCTGATACACCTGCTCTGCTCAGGATATACTAAACATAAATCACACTTTCACATATGCCTATACTTCCTTTATATTTTCTCTGCTGGGGATATTTCCCCCTTCTTTAACTGGCAAACTTGGACTTGACTTTGAAGATGGAGTTTAAATGCCTACTCTTTTTGCACAGCCTTCCCTTGCTCTTCCCTCCAAGTCCCGCCTCATCTGTCTTCTCAGAGAACTCTGTTCAAGGTACATCCTTGGCCCCTCCTGATTTCAATTCTAGCTATCTGTTAACAGGTTTTCTCTCCACGGCTATCCTGAGACACGAGCTCACTCATATTTATCTTTTTACACTGAATCTCCAGCTCAGTACCTGGAACATAGGAGGAACAAAGAATTATCAGCTTGAATCAAACAAATACACCTGCTTAAGAAAAACTTGGCTCCAAATTCCCAAGTCAAAAAGCCAGTGAAGGTTGTTTTTTTCCCCTAAGTGTATGCCGAAGGCCCCCAACCAGTCAGCTCCCACTACAGATAAATGGGAAAGAGTCATTTTACAAGCTGCTGCCAGAAGCAAAGCTCCACGTATGCCCAAGGCCAGTTGTTCGTGTGCATGCACACACTCAAGCTGGAAGGAACTGGGTGCTCTATGGCAAGGTGCAGCAAACAAGATAAGATCACGATGCTGCACAGAAGGAAAGCCACGTGACGATGTGGGTAACCCCAGGCATAAATGACACCCTCGGCAGGGCCCGGCTGAAATCTAACCACATCATCTTTTCATGAAACAGACATGAAAAAGGACGACTAAAACAATTACGGAGAGGGTGGTTTAATGCCTCCTTGCCTCGATGGTATCAAGGCTTTAGACTCCAGGGCTATGTTTGGGGAAACAATTCTCCGAGATAAGGAGACGAACGATCTGCTCAAAAGCATGTGCAGGAAACCAAGACCAGTGGACAACACACAACGAAACGGTTTGTGGCCATGAGCCATCTACACAATCAAACCCATCCTGTCTCAAAGTGAAGACCCTGTGGGTGCTCGTGTGTGTCCTCACTAGACAAGCTAAAGTGAAATTCACAGTTCCCCCACTCGTGGCTGCCACTGGTAGAAAATGGAAAGGTTGAAAGGGTGAGACTCACTGTCATGCAACAGTCTTCAAGTCTCTTTCCTGGTGGCTCTGCCTGCTGGGGGAAGGCTTGTGGCTGAAGGAGACACAGCATGGATTGATTCAGTGTATCCCAGAAATACACTTTGGCTTTCAGTATCCTGCTGTCTGAATACAGTCGGGTTCTGAATTCTCTGAGCTGCAGACAATGGCGTATTCCTTGCTGTTCACACCTCACTTATGTTTTATCACAACATGGTTCCCCCTACCATTCTCTATCCTTCTTATTCCCCCAAGCAATCTCCTGATGCTTCTTCAAGGTTCTTAGAACTACCGAATAGGATGCACGGTGAGGGAAAGGAGGGGGGATGGGAATACAGCCCAGACTTTACAGACTTAAAGACTTGCTATTAAATTTCAGCTTTGACATCAGTCAACAGTCTTGGAGTTGGGGTAGGTCACTTAACCAACATCTCCAGCTTGCTCATCTATAAATTGGGCTCCCACATTGTTCATCTTTCAGTTAAGTTTGCTTTAGAAACATCTAAGTTAATTCACATAAAAACTCAGGCATAATCAGCGAAAAGTTAGACCTCACTATCAAAAGCATCATCCATTCAAACTCTTTCACTTTCTGAAACAGCATTCTGAGGTCCAGAGAGGGGTAAAGTCACTTATCCTACGGAAATGAGTCTCTGGGACCCAGTAGCTTTTGTCTCTTTCTAGATAACTAAGCTGAAGTCATCTGCATGATTAAGTGGCCAAGGTAGGGACAGAATTTAGGTTACTCATTCCCAAGCCAGAGCCTGACCCGGTGTATCACATTGGTGCTATGGACTATTATCTATCATTGCATAATTTATTTTTTTCCAGCCAGGTCTTAAATCTCTGGAAAGTAGGGACCTTGTACTTCTTATGTCCTAAGAGTGTACTACTTAACAGGTATTGGATAAATAATTGTCAACAGGCTATTTGCAAAGATCACTGCTGATTTTCAAAGCAACAGGTTTCGGTGTCATAGCTGCTTCTCCCCTAAGCTAGCATGTCCTTGTCATTGCAGAAAACACACTGATGAAGGGTGCGTGCTAATGTGTTATCACAGAGAAACACGCCACCCCCTTCTGGAAGGCAGATAGAGATTGCACCACACTGCAGGAACACTAATTAGAGCCACTGGTAATTTGACTGATGCTCTAAAGCCCCAAAGCACTCGTGGAAGGCACCTTTGTCCTTGCACATTAGAACTATAGCCACTGTACATCAAAACAGCCAAGTTGCTTTTGAATGGAGCCACCAGTACTCACAGCCTCGATGTCGTGGTCAAGATACCAGCCTACCCAATCCACTATCAGAAGGAACCCAATGCCTGCCATACTCCTGAAAGCTGAGTATGTTGCATAAATAGACTGCTGGTTCTAATAGGATATTCTAATAAACATTGCCATCATTTTTACTGTCTTGGGCAGTACTGAATATGATTCTTATAAGCTAGCCTTTATGGAAACCACCAGGACCTAAATGTTTAATTCAGATCTTTATTTTCTGTTTCATAAATTCCTTTATTATCACTCTAAAAATCTAAGTGGATGTACATTATATTCTTTTGGTACTAAGCTGTTTGGGATAGACTTCTGTGGTCAATATCAGGGTCACAGCAAGAGTTCAAGAAAGCAAGGGTAGAACCTGGAAGTACCTGGGATAATCTTCTTACTCCAGTGCCTGACACCTTCTCATTGCTTCACTGAACTTGACTTCTGCTCTTGTTTTCAGTAATGCTGGAACAATGAGTTAAATAAATGTGCCATCTATAAAGTAATGAGATGACTCTGGTTTTGGCTAAAACTCCCCTAGGGGATTAAAGGTGTGAGAAGTAAATGCAGAGGTGAACTTGAAGGTCAGTCAAATGGACAGACCATGGTATTTCTTGGAGGTTCCAGCCAGGCCAGAGTCTGTAATTAAGGTCTGGGACCCATTTTTCTCTACTGTGAAACATATTTCCTTCCAGAAACTGTTGATCCATCCTCCACTTCCTGTGATCTCAAAGTCTCTGAATTTGGAGACTGTCAATGGAAGTGACAGGTAGTCCATATTGTCTGTGGTACCCCACTGTTGACTGCTTTTCCAATTCCTGACTCCGTGTAGACTTGACACAGGGTCAGAATACTGCATAGACGTGTGTTGTCCAAAATGTTAGCCAGCAACCACCTACAGCTTCGAGCACTGGAAACATGGCCGGTTGTACATGAGACGTGCTGTAGGCAGAATATATGCATTGGATGCTTAAGATAGGGCACCAAAAGAGAAAAAATAAAGAAAATGAATTACATCAAAAATTTTTTTTCCTGGTTGAAGGACACTGTGATACAGTAGGCTAAGCTGCAGCACGACATGCCTACACACTGTATCAGAGCACTGTTCAAGTCCCCACTGCTCCATTGCTGACCCAGTTTCTGCTAATGCATCTTGGGAGGCAATAGATAATGGCCCAGTAATTGGGCTCCTGCCACCCATGTGGGAGACCTGGATGAAGTTATGGGCTCCTAGCTTTGGGCTGGGCCAGTCCTGGCTGTGGCAGACATTTGGGGAGTGAACCAGCAGATTGAAGATCTCTCTCTCTCTCTCTCTCTCTCTGCCTACCTTCCAAGTAGATGAAAACAAACATTTTTAAAAAGTTTTAAGACTGATTACATATTAAAGTAATATTTATAATACACTTTGAGTACACTGTTTTTTCAAGATTTAATTTCACCTACTTCTTTCCACATTTTAAAATGTGGCTACCAGAATATTTAAAATGACAAACAGGAATCCCATTATAGTTGTACTGGGCAGCACCGCAATCAACAACTACCAGACAACTTATTTCTATTCTAGTACAGAGGAAGCCAGGGAAAACGCAGGTCCCAAGCCCACTTCTCACACCCGCTCACGCTCAGAATGACGTTCTTGCTCTCCTCTGCTGCCGTGATGCCGAGGCACTCGTGCCCTGTCTACTCTCCAGTCTCCTTCCCAGCTAACACCCACTGCGGTCTTGGGGCGACTGCCTCGGAAATTTCCGGCTTGTTCCAGGCCCAGGATGATGGCAGCCTCTTCCCCTCATATGTTTTTGTCAGTTAGGTTTCATCTCAAATGTCACCTCCTCTGGGAGGCCCTCCCTGGCCTTCCATGGGAGGCACAATAACAGCCTCCAGTGATGTCCCCTGGAAGCCTGTGGATATGGTACCTTACTCAGCAGAGAGACTCTCCAAGTATGACATTAAGCACTCTGAGCTGGGGAGATACACACATGGGCTCAATACAAACATAAGGTCCTCATAAAGGAAAACAAAGAAGATGGGAGAACCAGATTCAGAGAAGGGGATGTGGACACAGAAGCAGAAACTGGAGAGAGGCAGAGTCCTGCAGCAAACAATGCAGGAGGCTGCAGAAGCTGGAAACCTCAAGAAGTGGATGCTCCAGAGCCTGCAGAAGGAACACAAGCCTGAAGGGCCAGGTTTCTTTTCAAACATGGTTACTTATTTGTTGTCATCGACTTGAAAGGCAGAGCAGCAGACAAATAGCAAGAACAAGAGCTTCCATCCACTGGTTCATTCTCCAAATGCTTGCCACAACCAGAGAAGTCAGGAGCCAGGATCTTCATCCAGGTCTCCCACATGGGTAACAGGGGCCAATGCACTTGAGCCATCACCTTCTGCTCTCCCAAGATGTGCACTATGAGGAACAAGGATTAGAGGAAGAATAGCTAGGACTTGAACCCAGGCACTTTGGTTTGGGATATAGGCATCCCAAGCAGGGGCTCAACATGCTGCACCACCAGGCCTGCCCTTGTCAATTCATCTGAGACTCATGACCATAAGATCTGTATTGTCTAACACAAAAAAGTCATGGTGACCTGGGCAAGCAGCACTGAGACAGTGTCTCTCTCAATCTCCAGCTCCTGTCCTCCACTCTTCTATCTTATTCTCTTCATAACCTTTTCTGCCATTAGACAGCATCTAATGTATTTGCTGATTTAGTCACGTGTTTAATCTCTGTCTCTCTGGGCTAGAACATGAGCTCCCTAAGGGTAGAGACATTCTCTGTTATATTCGCCTCTAGGAAGTGTGCCTATGAACTGTACCCAATACACAGTAAATGCTCACTAGTATGAATGAATGGTTGACTGACTGTCTGAAGGAATGGATGGACAGATGGATGAATGATAACTGGCTATCTGACAGATTCACTTTTAAACAACTGATATCATCTGAAAACATAATGACAAAAAAGCAAACCCCACTTGAAGAACACAGAACATGCACGTGGACAGATACAGGAGGACACTTCCAATAGCGAGGTACCATGATGCAGACACTGAACACACAGAGAATGTGATAATCCTCCTACAGTCTCCCAAGAGACATAAGCCAGACCAAAGGACCAAACATTGACCAAAGCAGGGTGTTGAACTGTTGGGGTCAAACCAGAAGTGAGACACTAGGTATGAGCAGTGGTAAAGTCATTCTCAAAAATAACAAAAATAAGCTGGCGCCGCGGCTCACTAGGCTAATCCTCCGCCTTGCGGCGCCGGCACACCAGGTTCTAGTCCCGGTCAGGGCACCGGATTCTGCCCCAGTTGCCCCTCTTCCAGGCCAGCTCTCTGCTGTGGCCAGGGAGTGCAGTGGAGGATGGCCCAAGTCCTTGGGCCCTGAACCCCATGGGAGACCAGGAGAAGCACCTGGCTCCTGCCATTGGATCAGCGCGGTGCGCCGGCCGCAGCGCGCCGGCCCCGGCGGCCATTGGAGGGTGAACCAACAGCAACAGCAAAGGAAGACCTTTCTCTCTGTCTCTCTCTCTCTCACTGTCCACTCTGCCTGTCAAAAAAAAAAAAAAAAAAAAAAAAAAAAAAGCAAAGGCCTGACCTGAAATTGGTCCATTCTCATGGTGTAACTATTCCTACAATGGTTCATTTCAAGGTACTATTGTGATGTCCCTGAACACGAAACTGGGAATAAATACAGTCAAGCAAGGTTTTGCTGAGGAAGCAGGATTTTAACTATACCTAAAAGAGTTGGTGGGGTGTGGACAGCCTGAGGACTGTTGGGGAAGTCTGGTGCAAGATCTTTGGGGCCTGGTGATGTGGGGCCTCCATGGCCCTTGTGGCTCCAGTGCATTTCCAGTCATTGAGACCAACAGAAATAAGAAGTGGCCAGAAGCCAACCTGGAGGGAGCTGCCTGGTGAGATGAAGGAGCAGAAAATTTCATTGCTGGTGCTACCTCGATGCTTTTCAAGTCCAGCATTGATTTTTTTAAAAAGATTTATTTATGTGTTTGATAGCCAGAGTTACAGACAGAATTGGGGGCAGGAAGATCATCCACTGGTTCACCCCTCAGATGGACACAACAGCTGGGACTGGGCCAGGCCAAAGCCAGGAGCCAAAAGCTTCATCTGGGTCTCCCACTAGGGTGGTAGGGGATCAAGCACTTGGGCCATCTTCCGCTGCATTCCTAGGCCATTAGCAGGGAGCTGGACCTGAAGTGGTACACGTGGCACATGAACCTGGCTAAGGCTAGGGAGGAGCAGTGAGCAGTCTGTGTTCCCTGGACTGAGCCCAGGCCCATGTCCTCACTCATGCCTTTCACACATTTGGGATCCACACAGCACACAGCGCCCTCATGATCCCATCACAAACACAAACTATCAAGTAAAGTTGCAACAACCCTCCAAGGGACTCTCTAAAGTTCCCACCCTCATCCATGACGCCACCCCTTCTCGTTTGTATGCCTGGGAGACTGCATTCTGAGGATTGCAGGCTGGCATTTCAGATGTTGGTATGGTGTTTAACGGGGAAGGGGCAGATGGTACCTGGATTTGAATCCTGTCTTCACCATTTCCCAGGTGGGTGACCCTGAGGCGACATTATCTGACCTCTCTAGTCTTTGGGTTCCTCCTTTCTAAAATGAGGGCAACAGGGAAGCTTCCTCAGAGACTTTGGGGAGAAAGACATACAGAATAAAAGACAACTAGCACCATGCCTGTTGTATCGCAAGAGCCCAATTCACGTGCATGATAGTGGTGGTGATGGTGACCATTCCGTCTTTGCCTTTCTGAAGGTCTCACCAGGCAGAAGCCAAACTAATTTTCCAGCAAGCCTCTTCCTGCCATCCACAATCATCTGTCCTTTGTCTCGCTCTGAGCAGGAAGCCTGCTAGACACCTGGTCCAACATCCTCCCAGGCCCACACCTCCTGTGCTGACCACTTTAAGAACACGCGATTGTTTGTGTGCAGGGTGAGATGTTTTCCTTGCTCAGGGCACATGTGAATGAAGGGCAAGGATAGGGCCATTGTGTGAGCACCAGGACGACAATGAAAACAAGGCTGCTTTCTGAAAAGCACCAAAAAAGCCTTATTTTGCCTGAATAGCCATCATTTTCATTCTTTTTCGCCCCACACAAAGCACTGAAGCACATTTCATTCAGTGTGCTGCTGAGTGGGAGTGAAGATGCGGGACACACAAAGGAGTGAGCGGAGTGCTGTTGTCAGGTCTCTCGGGGAGCGCCCCGCCAGGTGGACCAGGCTATCCGGCAAGCTCCACTGCGGGCATCACCAGGAACAATGATGCACGCAGACAGACACGGACACCTGCCAGCATCCTGGACAGGGGCACAGGGTGGCTGCCGAGCAGAAGCTCAGCTGGACGGGGGTCTTCTAAGGACGTGGCACTTTCTTGTTCCCATCAATGATCTGAGGCATCAGTCCTGCCACCCTGTAAACGCTGTTCCTCCCGTCCCTGGGAACAAGGTATGGTGGCTCTATTCCTCTGACACTCCGGGGTCCCTGGGTGTGAGTGTGAGAGGCCCCGGATAGGCTAGGAGTATAGGCAATCACGTGGCTAGAGAGCAGTGGACACTGAAGGTACAAAGAGCCCTGGGGTGTCCTAGGTCCTAGGGAGCCCATGGCAAACCACTCAAGTCAGAGAAAAGCCATTATCTCCCACTCTGAGCTTTCTGAAAACTAAAGTCTATCGTGAGTAGGGGGAAAAAGTAAACCCTGGCCTTCTGTAACTGGTCCTTCACTGAAGACAGTTCAGCAATTCAGTGCCTTTGGGATGTGTGTGTGTGTGTGTGTGTGTGTGCGCGTGTGCAAGAGTGTATGTGTGATACCTTTTTTTTTTCTGCAATACTTTTCTTCCCTCCACCTGTTGTCAAAAGGGTCACATTGCTAACCAGATTTAAGTCCCAAGAACTCTTCTTCTAGATCATTCCACCATGGCTCTCAGGAAGAAGGAAAGCATCCATTGATAAGGTCTCAGCTCCCTGAGGGCCAGGACTCCAACGACCACCTTCCCAGCAAAGACTCCCCAGCACCCACGTTTATATATACGCTCAGGGAGAGCTAAGTGAACTGAGGAAGGAATGTGACCATGGCATTTCTCCCCATGAGGCCCTATGTGAGGGACCCTTCCCTGTCCGGACACTGGGGCCTGCATCTCAGTGCAGGGGTCTGCACCTCCATGGTTTAGCCAGTGGAGCACCATGTTTAAGACCACCATCATGGCTGTTCTTACTGAACACTGGCCACGTGTCTGGTGCTGCACAGTGGGACATACAAGGATAAGGCGATGTTTGCTTGGGGGGCTTCTCAGAGTCCAGCCTCCTACACTCTGAACCACCTCACCCTTCTCCAACCAGGGGTCCAGGACAGAAGCCTAGGTCCCCTGCTCAACAGCTGTGTGTGACCCTCAGCAAGTTAATGACATTTACAGGGTGTCTGAGGTCTGCTCCTGTGTCTATAAAATAAGTACAAAAACATCTATCTTGCAGGTTTGTTCTGAGGATGAAGTCAAATGATATATAAGGAACCAGCACACGGAAGGTGTTTCTGAAATTTTTCTGGCCAGTTTTTCTTCGATACACGGGGAAAAACAACGTGTCTGAGGAAACATAATGAATGTTCAGAATGCAATCTGGGAACATTATGGAGTCAGCCAATAATGAAGGATGAAATAGAATAAATATCAAGGGCTTGGGAACAGGCTGGAACTGCCTGCGTGCAGCAAGAAGGCAGTGAAGGTTGTGAGACAACCTTTCAGCAAACAGCACCACGGAGCACACAAACCAGGGACGGAAGGAGAAATGGCAAACATGCAGGTGCAATAAAGTAGCTGTTCAGAAAAAGCAAAGCAAAACAAAACAACCCAGATGCCAGAGTCATCTTGGGGCCAGGTGGGACAAAGGCCTGCTTGTACATACAGCGTCTTCCCTATAAGATGGCCAGTCACTACCCTCTGTGTCTGTGACCATGGCAGTTAGTAATGACCCCCAGTTTAGCAACGAGAACACTCCTTAATGACATGAACCAGCCAGACACCACATTCCTACTTAGAGTTCACGGCAGGGTAGGGGTGGGAGGCATGGAGAACCAGGCAGATTCACGCCGTACATGCTTCCAATTAAAAATACAGTCAGAGGCAAAGCAGAATGCATGTCACAGAAAAGAAAGTGCTGCCACCTACTCTTGGCCTAAAGGTCACCGTGCCACAGCCTTGGCCATTATCTCCGGCTGCAAAGGTCAGGGGTGCTGTCTGCACGGCTGGGGACTATGTAGATTTTCAGAAGGCCTCAAAATGACTGTTGCTTTGACACCAATATTAGTGATAAACTCTCAGCAGAGGATGATAATAGAGAAATGGAGTGACTGTAACCTTTTCCGCCATCTCTCTTGTCGGCTCCATGAAGCAGAATAACAAGGCATAAAACGAGAAGTTTCCACATTCTACAAAAGACTACAAGACTGCTGACTTAATTGGGTGCATAACAAATGGCTAGACCATCGCCAACAAGAAGACATCAAAGAGGAAGGAGAAAGCAGTGATTAAAACATCCATGACATCACCTTGGATTTGGAAACTGGCTCACAATGCACCTGGACTGGCCTTGATACCAGGGTGCAGGGAATTAGCCACGTGGCTCCATGAATATTCCCAACACTGTGGCCCAGCCTCAGCAACCTCCCCACCATCTGATTGGTGCAATTTCAGGACAACTGAAACATAGGAAGAGCTGGAAGATATTGCACTTGGAGTCAGATAGACTTCCATTCAAGTCTCAGTTGTCTCTACTGGATGGACACAATGGTATATTATTTTTTCCCTTTCTCACACTTTGATTCTACAATTTTCTCATCTGTGAATGGAATGTTTTTAATACCACTGCACTAGGTCCTAGTGAAGACTAAATGTGAAAAAAGATGGAAAAGTCCTTTATAAATGATCTGGCACAATGCAAATATAAACTGTAATAGCCATTCTTAATAACTAGCAATAATACACACTCTGAGAGAGGTTGCAATTCCTAGCTACTGGGGGGTAATGCTGTTTTTCTGTATTAAACCTACGAAGGGGGAAGACTTTTTGCCACTGAGGATAAACAGAACTTTCAAAATGCTACACATAGAACTATTTAGGTGGGTGAGACATAAAACACTGGAAGGAAATAAACCAAAGCACACAACACATGCACTGGCATATGGCTGAACGTGGCCTTTGGTGGGTATCAAAGACAATCTTGGCAACTTGTAGCATGTCATTTGGGCTTCCTAGCAACAGAAATACATAAATAATGAATGTGCAGGATGATTACTACTAAAAACATGTAACATTAGGATGGGACACTGGCTCCTATAAGTGTACCCTCGCTAAAGGCATTTGGCATTTCTCAATTACTTTGGTAATGGGGAATGTGATATTTAAACCTGCCCAGTGCAGAGGATGAGGCTGGAATGATACAAAGTATTTCCCTCCCTCCTCTCCAGAATGAAAGCCAATGAAGCATCAGGAGTACTCCGAAGCTGAGACCCACCCAACATCGAAGAAGGCTATTCTTTCGTGAGAAGACACTGGTAACAGTCTTGAGCATCACACAGTAACTACACACTGAGGCTGACTCAGGCTCAGAGGCTGGGGGTGGAGCTGAGATCACGTTTTTCTGCACAGCCAACCACATGGATGATGCTCTAGGCACTGGCTGCTTTATTAGTGTGCACAGAGCACGGTGCTAGACACAGCTACTTGGTATGATGTGGGAGAAATCTGTATTGTGAAGTTTCCTGGAGCACTGGGCATCAAAGGAATGAGATGTTTCCTGGCCTTTCATGTTGCAAACTAGAGAAAGAGACACACAGAGTTTAGCAGGGCAGCCGATGCTGAGGATGGAGTTTTACGGTAATATGGAAACCACATGACAGATTGCATAGGCGTCTGCATAAGGTCTGACTCACTCCTAGGTGCCTGTCTTCTCCACAGCCATAGGCGGCAGGGAGATAAGCAATCTTTATCATGAGCCTGACTTTTCACTGACACCTCTGGGTCCCACCTCCACTCCCAAAGATATCCATGTAACAGCTTAAGGTCTTTGTGCTTTTGCTAGAGTTTCAAAAGGGGTCTTGTCAACTCTTCCCCCCTCTCTCTCCTTCCACCATCCAAACCCCAAACTTACAAAATGCATCTAGTAAAATGGGCCAGATTTATCTATTTAATTATGAGGACAACAGGGGCAGACATTGAAGTGGTCATACCTATTGGACTCTGCCATGACTCTTCCATGGCACGGGTAGAACCCAACTCTGTCCTGAAGGCAAACGTGTGAAGTCTTACACCTTATTATTTATACTTTTGGAGTACTTTCTTACTTAAAACTTATGCATTGACTTGAACACTAAATAAAGCGCAGATTTCTGGGTAACTCTGTATACACTGAATCAGGAATTAGCACAGAGTGATCCCTCCTCACCAGGCCCAGTGCTGGACAGGTCCAGAGGTCATCATTACCAACTTGGGAAACTGATGAAGTTCAGAAGACATTGGGAGGGGATGAGAAATGCCCAGGTCAGATGACCTTCTGGGGCATACTTGAGGCCACTAGTAAGTGTCATGCCTATCCGATGTCATTTCTTAAGGAGGAAGCCATCTGAATGCCTCCTACCACTCAGTAGATTATTCCCTTCCCTGTTCTCTCCCCAGCAAAATCACTCAATGAATGGCATGATTAGAGGTTTGGTAACGTTTTGGATAAACAGTGTCTCTTGAGAGTGAGATTTCTATTACTGATTTACACTCACTGATGGTGTAAGAATCAGATGGATCCTCAGACAGGACCAAAATATGAGCAGGACAAGCTAGATTTTAGAAAAGCCACTTGCTATAAATGAACTAGTACTTTTACAGCTTGAACAAAATGTGTGAAATCTCACATGGTGTATGGATTGAGAGGAAAGACAAGTATTATGTAGAGGGTAAAGGCAGATGGGTCCTGGAAACTCCATGTTTACTTCAAACAGGGCAAGAGAGAAAGAGGAGAAAGTGATGCCTGTTTCTGGGCCAGGGAGCACTTTCTGAGTGAGCAGAATTTCAGGGGTCATTTCAGAACTAGCACGTGGCCCATCAGAGAAGTGTCAGGAAAGAGATGGGAAGAAGAGGGGGTCCTGTTCTGGATATAAATTAGGCTAGAAGAAGGCTGAGAGGAGAGATTGGGTGACCGGATAAACTCTGAGTAAGTCTATCCACACAGGACAGATAGCAAATAATGGAAGAGCACCAGAAAGACTAAGTAAAATCTTGTTTCTTGTTTGTACATACAGCCTTGACAGGATGAAGATGGCGGACACCATCATTTCTTCACTCACTCATGCATTCTTCATTCAATGATGTATTGTTGGTACCCTGGCGGACTACTGGGCCAGCCCCCCAAATAACGAGAGACTTTGTCATTACGGTGGGACATAGGCAGTGAGGGATAGAAATTCCGGGCACATGGGTGAAGCAGCATGTTGTAGACAGGACACATCACGGAAAGCCTTCTAGATCACATGGTGCCTTCCTGAAAGGGGAGCAGTAAGCAGAGATCTGAACTCGAAGCAGAGCTGTTCAGGAGATGAAGTTACCAGGGAGAATCTAGAGACTGAAATCTTTGCATATGCACCCAAATGGAAGTCAAGTTGGCCTTCTCTATCCCTGGGTTCCACATTCTAGGAGTCAACCAACCATGGATAGAAACATTTTTTTTTTTGAAAGACTGCATTTGTACTGAACACGGATGGACTTTCTCTCCTGTTATTATTCCTTATACAATACTGTATAATAATTATTTACATAGCCTTTATATTGCATTAGGTATTATAAGTCATCTAAAGGAGAGCTACAGAATACAGGAGGATTACATGAGAATACTATGTACACCATTTCATATAAGGGACTTTGAACATCCATGGATTTTTGGGTGCTAGAACCAACCTCCTGTGGACACTGAGTGACAACTGTAAGTAGATCATATGTGGGTCTCTGTTCTCTTCCCTTTGAACACCCTTTGGCACACTAGAAGGTGCCAGGTTTGGAACACAACCAGCAGTTTCCATTCAGCCAAGGGTTACCAATGGTGCATTCCCGGCATTTGTAGTGCAAGGTATGCCTTTTCCTTTCCAGTACAAACAGTGGAAGTAAGCTGGCATCAGGACACAGCAAGGTAGCATGCGGCCAAGTAGAAGGTCTGCCTGGCTGCCGCACACAGCCTGCAAATAGCACACAGGTGCTATTATCCAGCTATCAACTTCCGTGGTGAAACAAACTCAAGTGTGTTGACAGCTGCTATGAAACCCACTTGGAATTCAACGTAATTAAGGAAAATGATTAGCACTGAATCGAAGCTGCTGATGAAGAACTTTGGTTTCTAAGACAAAATTATAGGATCATAGGATATAAGAGCTGGGAAGAGGTCTTAGAGATCACAGATAAGGCGTTTCCAGTTCACAGATGAGGAAACAGGGCCAGGAGAGGTGACGCAAAGACATCATGATTTAAGAAGCTCTACAGCATCAGCGTAAGAGTGAGGATTCTGAGAGCAGGTAATTGGGGTTTGCACCCCGAGTTTGGAATTCGCTGAGCTCTCTAAGCCTCAGTTCCCTCTGTGAGGGCTGGGAGGCTGTGAGCATTCCTTGAAGAGTACAGCAGGGCTGTTGATGGCCAGTACGGAACATTCCTATGGGAGGTCAGAACACAGCGGCTTCACGGTTGTACTCCATGGCTTAGGATTCCTTGGTCCTGTTTTCTACCTGGAAACTGGGGACAAGGACACTACTACCTCCTTTAACTCCTTGTCAGGACAGGTGGAAGGCTTGAGGATGAGAGCTGCATGAAAACTCGAAGCAAGCAGTTATTATTTTTATTCCTTTGCTAGCAAGACACATTCTGGGCCTCCCTGCTGGTTAGTTGCAGGGCCAAGATAGGACACAGGCAGACAAAGTCAAAGATCAGGTGAGTGGTCTTCCGGAGAGTGGGTGGGCTGCAAGGTCTGCACCCTCTCAGGCTGGATCCTCAAGTGTGATGGAGCAATGAGCAGCTGAGACATAGGAAGAGCATGGTACCCTCAATGCCAAAGGATTTTATTTGGAATGGAAGGGATGGTGGGTTTGGGGTAAAGCAGAGGTAGACCACAGGAGAGAACACCACCTGGGGAAACTGAGTCACCTGTCTGGGTTTCACTCTAAGTTTTCAGATGTGAGTAAGAGAGAAGATAAAACACACAGAGAACAAGTTAGTCTGGGTTAGTCAATCCATAAGAAATGGAAAGTGGCCGGTAGTATGGCCTAGTGGGTAAAGCCTCCACCTGTGGCATCGGCATCCTATATGGGTGCCGGTTCAAGAGCTGGCTGCTCCACTTCTGATCTGCTAATGGCCTGGGAAAGCAGTGGAAGATGGCCCAAGTGCTTGGGCCCCTGCACCCACATGGGAGACCCAGAAGAAGCTCCTGGCTCCTGGCTTTGGATCAGCCCAGCTTTGGCTGCTGCAGCCATTTGGGGAGTGAATCAGCAGATGGAAGAGTCTCTCTCTCTCTCTGCCTTTCAAATAAATAAAATATTTTTTTTAAAAAAGAAGAAGAAATGGAAGAAAAGGCTGCAAGAAGTGCTGAGGATGGGAAGGTGGACTTCATAGCTTCAGCAGGCTCGTGTTATTCTCTGCCTGGTTCTACTCCCAACTGCACATCTCCAGTGCCATAATCACATTGTGTTGCAGAACAAAGACCTGAGGGCCAGCACGGTGGCACCATAGGTTGAGCCACCGCTTGCAACGCCTGCATCCATAGGAGTGCTAGTTCGAGTCCTGGCTCTCTACTTCTAATCCAGCTCCCTGTTAATGCACCTAAGAAAGTCGCAAAACTGCTCATGTCCCTGCACCCATGGCATTCCAGGCTCCTGGCTTTGGCCTGGCCCAGCTGTTGTGGCCTTTTGGGGAGTGAGCCAGTGGATGGAAGATTTCTCTCTCTCTGTCTCTCCCCCCATTGTTTGTAACTCTGTCTTTCAAAAAAATAAGTAAACAAATAAGTCTTAAAAAAAAAAAAAAAAAGGCCCAGTTCCATTGGAGGTGAGAGATGTCTTATCTGCCATAGGAATGTTCTGTGCTTCCCTAGGCTTCATTTTGTTTCCTTGGGGGTTTGGGAATGAATTGGACAACTTCTTATGTGTTGGTTCTACAAAAAGGAGGGCTTATGTGTGTGTGTGTGTGTGTGTGTTTTTTTGGTTACCTGGGCTCCTGCCTCTGCCTGAAATACTCCTTCCTGACTCATCTCCTCCTCACCTCTAAGACCTAGTGAGGCCCCCAGGCTCCATCCACTTCACTCCTTGCCTTGAGCACTTATGGAAAGGACACCGTTTACCTGCCTGTTTCCCCCTCCCAAGAGATGATTCCTGAAATGTAATGGCCTGTGCTTTTCACCTGTTCAACTCTGTGTTCCATGCACTTGGTCTGCCGCTTTGCACCTGGGCCTTGCTACTCAAAATGTGGTTGATGGTACCACCTGAGACCCTGGGAAAAGTCTAGAATATCAGGCTCTACCTTGGAGGAGCGGGATCTAAATGTTCAGTTTAACAAAGTTTCCAGGAGCTTCATGGTCACACAGCTCACTGGCACAGGGTGAGGTGGGAACACCTAATCGGTGTTTGTGGAACCCACCTGATGAATCCTGGCCTTCCTGTTCAATTTCCCTCTCCTCCAGGAGGACCTAGAAAGTGGGTTGAGGAGACACAGACACTGCAACCTTCTTTCCTCACTGGGCAGTGCACTGCTGACATGACTTCCCCAGAGTTCAGCGTCCCTGTTTCCATTCACCTATCATCTATACCCCCTACTTTCAAAGAAACCACACCTGGACCTGGAACAGAACTGGATGTGCCAAAGTGCCTGAGGACATTTCAACGAAATGTGGCTGGCCTTATGGGAAGCTGGCACTACCAGAAATGTCACGCGTCTTCCCTCTTGAGGTTTCCAGCTCTGTGTACAGATTCAATGGTCCAGAATGAGATCAGATGAGTCAAGTGCAGATAACTATCCAAACCTTTAGATGGGGACTGAAACCAAATCTGTGTTCTTAAACCATTCCAAACTTGCTGATCATTGGTTTAGTTTGCAATACAACCCAGTTCAAGAGAGAATAGTCATTTATCTAATAGCACATGCATAACTTGCTCATCAGTGGAAAACCTAAGTGTGCATGATAAGGTCAAAAGGTGCAAGAAACATGACACCTTTGAGACTGCACCAAACCTCAGGCATCTAAAAACAGACTTAGTTAAACCTTCTCAGGGAAATAAAGGGTGTTTGACTCTATATCCAGCATCAACAGACAAGTACGATGATGTCTCCATAAAATGGCTGGTTTTTGCTAGACTATTAAGGAAAACAACAACCTACGCAAGGCCTTTTGCCCCAGAGAACTGCGACTCAACTATGGGTCCATGAAATAGCAAATCCATAGCCACCGCTCAGTGAGGTGTGGAGAGAAGTGAATGCAAGTCTTCAGCCTGATGCACTAAACACCCTCAACTGTGACATGGTAAACAAGCATGGTAGCGCTATGATTTAAGTCCAAAATTCTATAATATCTGCTACAGATATCAAAGATATGAACTCAAAGCACATTTTCTGGTTTCTCACTCTATGCTAGGGAATGTGTTGGGTATTAACGATTCAACATGGAACTCCTTTTTGTTTTTCTCCACTATATGTTTTCAAACTGGTAGTGACCTTACATTGAGTTCCAGAAACAATGCTGGGCTTGGGGCAAGAGATGCTCTACCTTGAGCCCTGCACATCCCATCTAGGAGTGACAGATATATCAGCCAATAGCATGATGGGAAAAGTCATTTGATAATGATATGCACACAATGTTAGGGGTATCCTTAACAATCAGGCTCCAACCTGGAAAAGACTTTTTGGTTGTTACAAAAGATGTCAATGATAAAGCAATATACAAAATTCATACCATTCACAAAGCTATATACTTACTGAAATTGAAAAATGCACAAGGGAATCATATGTAGATCACGGTTGATAAAGCATATCTATCAAGTGAAGTGCCATGGCAGAGACGGCTCACTGTTGATCACCTATCTTGGGGTAAAAAATGTGTGTACCTCTAGATTGTTGCAAATAAGATTCACTATGAAGCTGGGTGTGTTTGTACACTCAGCTACTTAACACTGGAAGGTACCTCTCAGTTTCCAAAGCACCTTCATAAATGTCTACTCAGCATAACCCCGGAGCTGCTGGAGGTTCACCACCATACACAGGTAGGATGTGAGAACTTGCTGTACCATGCTCACAATCCAACAAAAGGAAGACATTCTTCACTTCAAAGGTGTTAAAAATATTTTTCTGAAATGCCAAGCAATGAGCCATCCTTTTAAACTGCCTTCCTCATGTAGCTGGACACTCAGTAGCCTCACTCAGTTGGGTGACACTCTCCTCCATTTAAGTGGCCCTGCACAAGGCCACGACACTCACACTGGAGGGAGCAGAAGGATCTAACAGAATCCCAGGTCACTGGGATCTTCTCAAAAGTTACACCAAGATGTGCTCAAAACAGGACACAAGGGAAAGGATTCATGGAGGTAGTCAACTTTTAATTCAAATTATAGAGGCCAGTGCTACAGCGTAGAGGGTAAAGCCACCGCCTGCAGTGCCGGCATCCCATATGGGTGCCAGTTCATATCCCTGGTTGCTCTACTTCCTATCCAGCTCTCTGCTATGGCCTGGGAAAGCAGAATATGGCCCAAGTCCTGGGGCCCCTGTACCCGTGTGGGAAACCTGGAAGAAGCTCCTGGCTCCTGGCTTCGGATCGGTGCAGCTCCAGCTATAGTGGCCAATTGGGGAGTGAACCAGCAGATGGAAGACCTCTCTCTCTCTCTCTCTCTCTCTCTCTGCCACTCCTTCTCTGTGTAACTCTGAATTTCAAATAAATAAATAAATCTTAAAAATTGTTTAAAAATTCAAATTATTGTCATTCCAGAGTTTACCTTGACTCCTGCTGACAAACATCATAACTTCTATCAATACCTATGGCAACCAGCTCAAAGTGATAGGAAATGGGTACTTTGTGAATATCAGTGATGCACAAAACTCCATTCACTTTTTCCACCTTTAGAATTTTTTTCTAATCCAGTGGGTTCTTCAAAGGCAGCCCTTGACTGACTTTCACCCTTCTTTCCAAGGTCATCTCCATTGCTTGGGGCATCCCTTTTCTCTCTGAAGGTCAGGAAAAGAAGAAAGAGGAAAAGGCTCAGAGAAGCATACCCACAGAACTACTTCCTGGTTAAAATTCTTAGCCTGGATGTATATATGGGCAAGCAAAAGTGGACAAGACAAAGAAAATTAATAGTTGAAACAAGAAAACCAATTGCCTAGCTTGCAAATAGGAGAGGAGACTATCTCAGATCCACACTACCATGGATCAAAGCCCTGATGGAAGGCATTGGAGAAGAATGGTGGCAGAGGATGGTGGACACCATTGCCCTCTCCAAGGACTATGCTCCCAGAAGCTAATGGACAAGTGAAGAGTGGGAGGAGTGTTTAGGAAAGAAAGAAAATGAAGCACTTGTATGAGTTTCCATGTTATTTTAGTGAAGTCATAATAGGGCAGCTTCCCTTCCCAGAGTTTGCCCAGAAGAGCTATTTAGAGGGGGCACAAGAACTGAACAAGCTTTTACTAGATTCTGAGGTCAGAACCTTAATTAGAGTCACGATTGTATTGTATGTCTATTTGTGTAACTGTTCAATTAGGAGTGTAAGAGTTGGGACAAAGATCTTAATGAGCTTTTAGTGTCCTCACGCTTCAAGACTGACTTTTTTTTTTCGCTATTGTTATTATTAAGTGTTCATCTGAGTTTTTTCCTTTCTGCTCTCCAATTATATGGTTCTCCCTCTGGACAGGTTGAAATGTCCAAGTGCGTCTCCATATGTCAAACACTGTGCCTTCCAGAGGGGTTGTTCTTCCCTAGCTATATTCAAGATTCGTATGTGAACAGTTCCTTGAATCTACCTGGTAGTCAACATAATCTGCTGTGTGTTAGAATCTTAGGGTCAATGTTTTACAACTGAGAATACTGAGATTCAGAAAGATAAGGCACAGATGGTGACAGAACAGGGGCTATCACCCATACATGCCATAGTAAGGTCATCCGAAGACTACAATGCATACCAGTAGTCACACTGCAGAGGAGTAGAAGGGAGGGAAGGAGAAGGGAGGGGAGGGGAGGAGAAAAGTGGGGAGGGGAGGGGAGGGGAGGAAGGAGCAAGAGAGGGAAGGAATCAGGGAGGGAAGGAAGTGAGGGAGGAAGGATTCTTCCCCAAAGACACAGCTTTTGTGGTCTTACTATGCATCTCACTTAATTTTTCTCTGCCCTGCACTACTCAGATTTGGGTAAAGACCATACTTACATGTGGTGTTGTATAAAAGGTATAGCACTCAAATATACCCTGATTTAAGCAAAAGCAGACTATGGAAACCTGTGTTCATGGCAGCTAATAAATGGTAAGGGTGTTTTCTGTTTGTCTCTTTAGGCAATGTTTCTCTGCCTCAATTTCCTCATATGTTATCTAGGCATAATGATGGTACCTTCCTTAAAGACACTCAAGAAGATTAAGTGAAATAATGCAGTTAGACTACTTAGCACACTATCTGTAGAGAGATGACCTCAATCAATACTGGCTGCTTTTGTTTTTCTTTTCATTAACAGAAAGGGATGGCCAGAAGACTTTGTATGCCCACCAGTGAGGATCGTTCTTACACCTGGGAGGAGGTAGTGCAGAGGTCTGCGTGGCATACTGGGGTGGTAAAAGTGCTAATATTTTGAGATGACCAAAAAGAAATAGAAAATTAATGCCAGAGCTTGTAAAAATGACTGTTGAGCAAAACAATTATTCTACTATAAATTAATAATACAATTCATTTATGATACGTTATTGAATGCTTGAAGAATGGATTGCCCTCAAATATTCTTTTCAAAGCCCATTTATTGCCCAAGACAAATTTAAGGGTAGTGTCACATCTTGAAAAATGTTATTTTATTGGCCATAATTTTTCATGGTTGTGGTAGGGACCTAGTGACAGCCCCACACAGCAAATGTCCTTCACGCTGCCATCTTTTTTTTTTTTTTTCTTTAAAGCTGAATTGTTCTGGGACCACTTGAAATGTGATTTATTTGTCCGCAGGCTGGTAGAAGGTTCCACGTAGGTGAAAATGGATGTTTGGCTAGTTGAAGAGAAATGGAAATGAGTTTCACAGGCTGACTTAATCAATGGAGACAGAGAAGTAACTTAAGGACATCATATCACTCTCCATTCCAACTACAAGGAACTCTGGATGATTCATGTCCCTTAGGGATACACCTGGACTTGCATGAGATCTATCAGGAAGGAAGAAGCTAGAAGCACAATACAGACAATGAGTATATTGTGAGCATCTCAGTGCCAGGCCCTGTGCTATGAACTGGTGCTATGTACTAGCTATTTACTTACTTAGTAATTCCAACATTCTCATAAAGTCTTGGGTTTCATGAGGTTAGAAAATCTGTTCAAAGCCACAGACCAACAAGTAACATCACCCCTAGGATTTGTTCCCAGTTTATGCTGATTCACAAAGACCATGTGTTGCTAGTATTGGGGATACTTTGTTTTTATCTTGCATCTTCCTTTGGGAACAGTAGCAGAAATCCACTTGCACAATGAAGTTGATGCTTTGAAGAGGCTAAAGAAACTAAAGACAAAACTAACGAACATGATATTTAAATTTTGGTTCTCCAATTGCCTGTTCCAATGTTCCTACCACCATTTTTGGTTCTTAGAGATAAGGTAGGAAGATGAAGATGTGAGAAGACAGATCTGACAGAGCAGGTAGGGTGTTGGCCATAGACAGCCTGAGTTCCAGCTCAGTATGTAAATCTAACCATCTGCAACCTGATCCTTGACTTTCATTCACCTGTTTCCTCATCTACCAAAGGCAAAGGCTGGACTACAAGATCTCCAAAGTCCACTTCAGTTTGAACATTCCTTTATTCTATTATCTTTGAGCTCTGGTAAGTAGAAGCATATGGCCCTAGGCTTATTAATATTAACTGGGGCAAACAAGAGAAATTAGGAAAATAGAGCTGTGGTTTTGCTTGCAGCCAAATGCGTCTTAAGAGACTCACTGTAAGCATTGGTAATGGGACTGCTGATAGCTCCTTGGCTAGAACTGGCAAATTCCCTGCAGTTCCATTTTCCAGTTGGTGCCAAGGCTGAGTGTCCTCTACGGACACATGGAACTGAGGCACAACACAGTGTAAGTGAAAGGAATAAATTATATCAGTCACATTCAGTCTGACTCGTCTTTCATCCATCCTTTTCTCAATGTTTATCCAGTCCAGCTGGGTTCAAAGGCCAGCCCTTCCTGGAAACAGCTTCTTCAAGGCTTAGTGCACAGTGATGAGTTGGTTCTCTGAACCACATGAGAGTTCTTGCTGTCTGTATTCTTTATCATTTATTGTCTGGGACTCAGACATGTCTGTATGTCTCTATATTTGGGAGCTGTAATAATGATCCTTTGTGCCAGGGGTAATGTTGTATGTGATATTGTGATTTATAATAAGAAATACATACTGAGTCATCATCCAATTCGGGCACAGAGCTCCTAAAGCCCTTGGAATTCCCTATGTGATAACAACAAGGGAGGTCAAAGAAGTGCCTTTTGTTATTTGTAAATAGTCGATTATAATTGCAACTGAGTTTATGTGAATAAAGTGACAATTGGAAGCCCTTATGGAGGGCGGCTGGGAGGGGTAGTGCTGGTGGCACTTGTGGAATCAACCACATGATTAGAAGGTTGGCGTGCTCCATTCTGCCTGCTGATTTCCAGGGCAGTTGAATCAGTCACCAGTAACCTATGATTTAACTGCGCCTACCTGACAGACTCTCCATAAAAGCCCAAAATGATGGGATGCAAAGAGTTCCCAGGTTGCTAAATCCTTGGAGGTGTTGGGATGGGAGCTCCAAGCCCCTTCCCCCATATCTTGCTCACGTATCTCTTGCATCTGGTTGTTCCTGAGTTGTAACCTTTGTCACAGACCAGTAGTCTAGGAAATAAACTGCTTTCCTGAGTTCTCTGAGCTGTTCTATCAAACAACTGAACACGAACAGGGGGTCCTGGGAAGCTCCGATTTACAGTGGGACAATCAGAAGTGCAGGTGACAGACAAGCTGGTGCCTGAAGTGGGGACAGTCTCTCTCACCTCATGGGATCTGGTGCTATCTCCAAGCCAGCAGTGTTGGAATTGAGTCAAATTATAGGATATTCGTTGATATTTGCTGGAGAACTGAACTGAATTGTTGTGAGAGAACAAAAAAAAAAAAAAAAAAACCATACATCTGGTATCAGGAGTTAATAAGTACAGAAAAGTGTAGCAGAGTAGAGTTCTTCCTTGGGGATACAGATGGAGGACCACAGGCTACATATCTAACCTATATTGCCCTGTTTACCAATTTTACTTTAATGCTGTGCTCTTGGGTTCAGCTAAAGATGCTACAAGAACATGAGTATGTTAATGAGTTAGTACATTCATGTATATCCTACAGCAATTCTGCTGAGGCTACAGCTAACTTGAACTTTCGATAAGCTCTATGAAATCCTTTGAGACAGATTTTTTTCACAATTACTTTCATGAAAACAGTTCTCCCATTCTGATGATCATTTTATCAGTAAGAATCATTAATAGGCAGTATCCCCTTACATTTGGGCTGCCAGGAAGCTCAGGTCAAATATGAAATGAACTAAGAGAATCAGTTGTATGTGATCCAGGTACTTTTAACTTGATCAGATAGTTTTCAACTCTTTCTCTGATCCTGGTTCTCTAGCCTTATTTATATTTTGCCATTGTTGTATATCAGAAGTTTCCCTTATTTGCTCCAAATATTTCTTCAAACAAGGCGATGTATAAATAAATGTATATTGCATAGCAGGTAAAACCACTGCCTGCAGTGCTGGCATCCCATATAGGTGCTGATTCGAATCCCACCTGCTCCACTTCCCATCCAGCTCTCTGCTATGGCCTGGGAAAGCAGTAGAAGATGGCCCAAGTCCTTGGGCTCCTGCACCCGCATGGGAGACCTGGAAGAAGCTCCTGGCTCCTGGCTCCTGGCTTTGGATTGGTGCAGCTTCAGCCATTGTGGCCAACTAGAGAGTGAACAAGTGGATAGAAGACCTCTCTCTTGGCCGGCACCATGGCTCAATAGGCTAATCCTCCACCTGTGGTGCCGGCACACGGGGTTCTAGTCTCAGATGCTCCTCTTCCTGTCCAGCTCTCTGCTGTGGGCCGGGAGTGCAGTGGAGGATGGCCCAAGTGCTTGGGTCCTGCACCCGCATGGGAGACCAGGAGAAGCACCTGGCTCTCGGCTTCGGATCAGCACGGTGCGCCAGCCGCAGCGGCCACTGAGGGGTGAACCAATGGAAAAAGGAAGACCTTTCTCTCTGTCTCTCTCACTGTCCCCTCTGCCTGTCAAAAAACAAAACAAAACAAAACAAAACAACAAAACAAAACAACAACAACAAAAAAACCCTCTCTCTCTCTCTCTCTCTCTCTCTCTGCCTCCCCTTCTGTTTCTGTGTAACTCTTTCAAATAAATAAATAAATCTTTAAATAAATAAATGTACAAATAAAAACTCTAATTTCATTGGATCTGAGACATCTATCACAGTACCAGAAATTTAGCAGGGACACACAGGTCACTAATTATCTCTCTTTTTTGAAAAAAATTAATTATTTACTTGAGAAGCAGCGTTCCAGAGAGAGGGGGAGACAGAGAGCGAGAGCTCTTCCATCTGCTAGCTCACTCCCCAAATGGCCACAATGGCTGCAGCTGAGCTGATCTGAAGCCTGGTGCTTCTTTCAGGTCTCCCACGCAGGTGCAGGGGCCTAAGCATTTGGGCCATCTTCCACTGCTTTCCCAGACCATTAGCAGAGAGCTGGATAGGAAGTGGAGCAGCCAGGACTCGAACGAGAGCCCATATGAGATGCCAGCACTGCAGGCAGATGCTTAACCTACGATGCCACAGCAGTTTCTGAGACCCAGAGCTGGTTTAGGAGAGTCATGTGGTCTCTGCCATTGGATGTCTCTGTGAACAGACTGGATGAGAACTTTTGCCAACTTACTTAAGCCTGGTTTCTTTAACAGTAAAACGGGTGTAACAGTATCTCCCTTTGAGGTTATTGTGAATAGCATCAGTCGATACACGCCAAGCAATGAAGCTCTTGGCAGAGTGATGCAGAGAGTGAACATCTGAAAAAAGGGGCTATCATTATGAAACATGATTCTTTCACTGAAAGCTGTTTTATTAGCTCAAGCTCAAATCAAACCTGACCATTCTGTTGGGTTTGCAAGCACTCAGCAGTCCTAAGAATAATGGACATGGAGTCATGGACCAAGCCTATTTGTGTGGCTACCCTGAGGGGGATTTCAATCACAGATGTGGTAAACTTTAGGCTTCCTGCCAACCCCAAAGTTCATGACACCTTCTTTTCAAATACGCTCCCCACCCCACCAAAAGCATGCGTTGAAATGTAATCCCTAACGCAACAGTACTGAAAGTAGACTTTTTAGGAGGTGATGTTGTTACCGTGGGGATGGGCTCCTAACAACAGGATAGGTTCTGCCCCCTTTCCTGATTCCTTCCTTGTGTGCTCTCTTGCCCTTCTGCCTTCCGCCATGGAATGACACAGCAGAAGGCCCTTACCAGATGCAGACCCCATGATCTGGGCTTTCCTGGCCTCTGTTCAATGTAAGTCATCCAGTCTCAGGCCTTCTGTTATAACAATGCAACATGGACCGAGAGAAATCCATTCAAAGATCCCAGAAGGGTACTGAAGGGGAAAAAAAGGATTGTAATGCCATTTTATGGAAAGCTCTCTCTTCTTTCATGTGTAAATTTCACTCAGGACCTTATCAATTGGATATTAAAGCCTTTCCAGGGTAAAAAAAAAAAATCCTCCCAGGACTCACATTGGGAAAGTGTCTGAGAGTGCTTCATGCCTTCCTGTCGGCCTGGAAGTGAAGAGCAACTTCCTCCATGGATTGGCAAACACAGGTTGGCAACCTAATTGTTTCCACCAAGGCAGAGACGGCACACTTCCAACAAGGGAGCCGTCCACTATGCGGGCAGAGCAGGAGAGGTGCTCCAGCTCCATTATCGTCAACCTCAGACCGAATCACCCCATTTTGTGACCCCAATATTCGATAGTGCTTTGATAGCGTTGTCCTTCAGAAAACATACTTCATTTAGTAAAAAGAACACGTCGGCTCCCTACATTTGGGCTGGAATGATGGCAAAACTGCAGGTCCCCACTTCATCCTGGTAACTGTTGTTTTTCACTGGCTTTGGTCTACAGAGGCTGTCAGGTACCTGAATGAGGCCGAATGAGTAGGTGGGAAGGTTCTCAGAGACAGAGGCCAGAGGTTGCTTTCTAGATTCTAAAGATGGATTTCTCTTCTTCCATCAAAATCTTGGGAGGGGCATCTGTTTCAGAGGTCAGGACCAGAGGTGTCTCCATGGGGAGATCACAATGGAGACTGTCCAGGTGCATCTAACAGAATTAGGAATGACAATCCAAGTAATAAAAGAAAGGCTTCAACTTAATATGCTGGGATTTGGTTAGAAACTGGCCACTGATCTTGACAACCATCTCTTGTTGATAGTCTCTTGCAAGGCGAGTGGGTAGATTCAGTAGCATGCAGTGTCTGGCATGTGGCTGGCCACATGACAGATGGCATGAATATTTGTTCAAAGTTGCAAATTGTCTCACCTATTCCCAGTTTATGGCTTTGACAAGGACCTTATAAAGCAGACTCCTCAAACTTCTGGGAGAAGAAATAAAAAGGCCAAGTGGGCAACTATAGCTCTCTCTGCCCGTGGTAAACCATGAAATGGACAAGAAATCGTGTGAGTGATGCAGGCCCTAAAGGGAATTCTGGGTCCCACACTTGGATCATCCTCTTGTCAGCTCTGGCTCTGTAGTGTGTTATATTTCTCCCTCCTTCCACACCTCCCTCTCAGGGGAAGGAGGAAACTTGACTAGAATAAAGTGCATTATCAATGTCAAGAAAAAAAGTGACTTTGGGATTCTCTGTCTTCCTCAGTA
Organism: Oryctolagus cuniculus; assembly: GCF_964237555.1. Classification (NCBI taxonomy): domain Eukaryota; kingdom Metazoa; phylum Chordata; class Mammalia; order Lagomorpha; family Leporidae; genus Oryctolagus; species Oryctolagus cuniculus. The sequence continues at coordinate 83,783,622 of NC_091443.1, forward strand.
GCTTGCTTATCTTCCTCTCTCACTGATGAAAGCTAATCATGGTTGATCAGGCCACACAGAAAACATCTCTATACAGTGGTCTTTGTAACCATGTTATTAGAACCCAATCAGCCCTCTAGCCTGGTAGGCATGATTCCACTCAGGAAGTGTTGAATAAAGTGAGTGTTATTCTGTCATGGGTTGCAACTGGTTACAGAAAGCCGAGGCTGTTTCCTGAGATAGCCATTGAACCTCTGCTACGAATCAGGCAGCATGTTAAACACTGTGCAGCAATATACAGGTAAATTAAACACAGGGTCTGTGCACAAATTAATTGTACTAAATTATAGAAAATTAGACACCTACTTATACAACCAAAGGGTGACAAACACATCTAAGAGCTACAGAGATTACAAGGATTTTAGAGGGAACAATGTTGTCTCTCTACCAGGAAGCATGGAACAGGTAGCTCACAAACTGGTCATTGATGGGTAAAAAGAACCTGAACCTGAGAAGGTGGTTGGGGTGCAGTGACAGTGGCAGCATTGCTAGAGCAGAGTGGAATGTTCAGCCAGCAAATGTCCACATATGCTGAAGACAAGGAGGAACTTAGACATCGGCAGCTTATGACTGTGGGTGACGACGCTCAAATGTGTTTGCACTGAAACCTACTTGGTGTCCCAAAAGTACAAGGTCTCCTGGACAATGACCTGCGTTCCCTACCTTCTTCCCATTGGGCACTCTGGTTCTCAGTGGTCACAGCCCAATTTTCATGCTCAGCTGGGTCATTTCTATGGTGGATTAAGTGTCCCCTTCACAGTACACGCCTGTCTCTCAGCATAGTGTGAGTCAAGTCCGAACCATATTGTGCTTTTCCAGGAGAGTCAGTGTGATCTCCTGAGAACTATTTCTCAGAACAAGTATCTCCATCAGTCGCTCTACTAAAACCTGTTATGAAGATTCACTGTAGCGGACAGTTTTGCTGGAAAATTCAAGTGGGAGAGGCTATGATACTCTATGCACACACAACCAGACCCCCTTTTCTCCAAAGTGGGAGAATGTTTGGAAACAGCTTCTTCAGAGTATCGGAACAAGCATGAGCAGCAATAATCAGAACAGACTCCGTGCACAACAGGTCAGGCCTGTAAAAAGGGATGAATGGGAGAGATGCAGACAATACGAGTTTTGTACACTTTCCCAAATTACATTCCTGCTGCACATCAAAGTTTTGGGATTTCCCCTCCCCCTCCTTCTCAAACCACACCAAAGTACACATTTGTAGGCCAAACTCTTCAAGGGCACTTCAGAAGTATTTGGTAACTTTCCTGTTAAATTTGGAGTGCAGCATACAAACCACAGGTGCACCAAATAATGACCTGCACAGAACCCTCATCCTAGCAGAAAAGGCATTGCTCAGGGGACCAGAGGACTTTATCTGCATGTGGCTTAATGAATCTTATGTGCACCCCCTGATTCAAGAGCTATGGAAAGCCATAATTACACTCATCACATTAGTATCAACTAGGAGTTTGACTCTGCTCTTCTTGGTTGAAACTATTCAGTCCAGGAGAGTTGATGAGGGAAATGTTCTTGCATCCTAAAGGCTGGGTGTTTTTTCCACTTAGAAAAGAAAGCATTTTCCCATTTGTAGAAGTGATTCCCTCTCTTCCAGTCTCATCAGGTTCATAGCCTCCTAGGTAGTGTAGTTGGCTTCCGTATGCCATAATCATATATAATTAAAAACTTCGTGGAGGCTAAATTCATCCTTACTTTGTAAGTGGTACCCTGGATTGGATCCTGGAACATCAGTGCAAAAAACTGGTGAAATCTAAATAATGTCTGGCCTCTAGTTAATAGTAATGTGCCAATGCTAATTTCTGAGTTTTGACAAATGATTCATGGTGAGGTACTACACTGAGGGAAAAAGAATGAAGGGTATTTGAGAACTGTCTGTACTGTCTTTCCAACTCAATACAAGTGAAAATTGTCCCAAATTAAAGGGTTTATTTTAAAAACCTATGTGTAAACTTATGTTTTGGAGTGTAACTCACTGGCAGTGCTATGAGGAAACCTCTAACAGAAAGCAAATGTGGCATAGCAGAGTAGATACTCATTAACAGGTCTGAGAATCAGGTGTACACATAGTTAAAGGTATAACCCTGGGGCCAGCACTGTGGTGTAGTAGGTTAAACCTCCACCTGTGGCGTTGGCATCCCATATGGGTGCTGGTTTAAGTCCTGGCTGCTCCACTTCCAATCCAGCTCTCTGCTAATAGTCTGGGAAGGCAACAGAGGATGGCCCAAGTACTTGGGACCATGCATCCACATGGGAGACCCGGATGAAGCTCCTGGCTCCTGGCTTTGGATTGGCCCAGCTCCAGACATTTGGGGAGTGAACCAGCGGATGGAAGCCCTCTCTCTCTACCTCTCAAATAAATGAAAAGTACAACCAAGCATTAGCCCTCCGATCTCCTGTAGAATGGACTTAGGCAGCTATGAGAGGCTCTCCATCTCTCATTCAATGGTACCTTCCTAGAACAGAATGCCTGGTCATTCTTCCATGGCTTCCCAGTACCAAACACCATCAAATCCAACTCCTTGGAGAGCACACAACTTCTCCACCTGTGCCCTCCTGTGCTCATCTCCTGCACTGTCTCTTCCTTACAGCCAGCCAGGCGTCCCCCCCCCCCCCCCCCCCCGTCTGTTTCCCACATGGATATATTGTTAATGCTGGGTGCTCTACACCTGTTCTTCTTCCTCCCTCAACGCCCTTTCATATCCTCCTCCCCAAGGTAATCCCTACTCACCTTTTCTTTTCCACTTTTCCTAAAGCCTTTATTTGTGTTTTTTCTCTCTTCACTACTTTCCATTTTTCTTTGTTCGCAGCTTTACATCAAGTGCCAAGGCTTTAAAGATTCTGCCTTGGTCATTTGCTGCCCCAATCACAGCTGGTACCCTTCTCTGTGCCCGAGAGCTGCCCCGCATCCATGACTGAAGTATTCACCTCACAGTCTAGCTGTCTCCACAATATCCTCTCCCCCAGACTGGAGTCATTTACGAGTAAAGGCTGGTGTGTGTGCATGTGTGTGTGTGTGTATGTGTGTATACACACATGCATGTCAGTATTCTAATCACTGGGTCAACTATTGAGTACAAAGTAGGTATTTGAAATAAATGAATGAATGATTAAATGGTATGTGAGCGTTTCTACCAGGCCAAGAAACCAGCCATGAAATGTAAAATGTTATTTCCACTAGCATAATTGCCACACACATTCACACGGCCAGTAGTAAGCTCACACAGTTCCGTTGTATTAACAATATGTACAGAACATTTTGTAGAATGACATAATGAGAATGACAATATTTCGTGACTAAGTACCAGATAATGAAAGAAAATTAATTAATTCACTGCTAAGATAAATGAGTATAAAAACTCGGGTTGGGGTTGGGTCGGGGGAAGCTGCCATAGCTATTATATTTCTGAGTTTGTTCTGGAATACAAAGTACCTTCCACTGAACGACTCCCACCTCCAATTAGCTGTATTAGCTCTACTAAATGGATACAACTAAAGATATCCAGCTGCTGTTTTAAACATCCCCAAATAATACATTCTGGAGCAAAAAAGCCAATTTTGTAGGGAACAGGTGCAAAATATGAGGGAGTTTTTTTTTCCCCATAGTAATCCACAAATAAAGAGGGGCATATAAAGAATGCAGAGAAGTCTGTCTATCCTTCCAGCTATTTCATGAGTAACTTTATAGGGGACATACCTAGAACTAGTAACCTGGTTTTCAGCATCAGCCTTAACTGTACTAATCAAGGCATCAAGTCCTGAAGTGTGTAAAACAAAACGAAGCGAAACCTGAAACAACTGTTTCAGAGCAAACACTCAAGAAAGTGGGTAAGAAAATATCTAATAATTTTATTTACTGCTCATAAAATCTAATACTTACATATCAGATTGTTTTTTGGGTGGTAGATTACACTAAATGCTTACATTTTTTAGAGGCTGACATTGTGTCCACCATGGCACAGATAAAGAAGTTATGAACCAAAGATTTTATATTATTTATTTTCCCTCCCAAAAATACATAAGCATGCACCATATATGCATTGCCGTGGATGCTGGGAATAAAGCAGTCAGCAGAATAAAGTTCTCAAGTTCATAGACTTGCACTCTAGCTTCAGGGACAACAAACTCCTGTACAGTGTCAGGACAGTAAACATTTTTGGCCTTCTGCCTAGACTGTCTTTTGCAACACTCAGCCCCTCTGCTGTACAAAAGTAGCCACAGACAATACTTAAAGGAATGATTGGTTCTGTTCCAGTGAAACTTTACGAATAGAAACAGGCATAGGGTTGGATTTGGCCTGCAGGTCCAGGTTTGCCAACTCCTATTCCAACTCATGCAATTTCTCATCCATCTCTGAAACTGAATAGGGATATTACAGAGTTCATGGAATAATTTGTAGAATTACTGAGATTTAGAGTTGAAAGAGGATATCTACTTATTTTAACCTTATTTTCCTCTCATGAAGTCGTATCGTGGTTAAAGAGTGTGGCCTTTGGGGTCAACCTACCAGAGTTCCAATCTTGTTTTTTGTATTTACTATGGGTAATTTGGGGCAAGTTATTCGACCTTTATAACCCTAGTTTGTTTCCTTTTGAAAGATTTATTTAGTTTGTTTATTTGAAAGGCAGAGTGACAGAAAGAGCGAGTGTATATGTGTGAGAGAGCAATCTGCCATCCTCTGTATCACTCCCCAAATGCTCACAACAGACACATCTGGGCCAGTCAGAGGTCAGGAACCAGGAACTCCATCTGGGTCTCCCATATGGGTTGCAGGGGCCCAAGTACTTGGGTTTTCATTTATTGCCTTCCCAGATTCATTAGCAGGGAGCTGTATTGGAAGTGGAGCAGGTGGGACTTGAACTGGCAATGTGACATGGGATGCTGGTATTCCAAGAGGCAGCCTAACCTACTGCACCACAATGCCTGTCCCTTATTTTCTTTACTGACAAGAGGAAGAGAATAATAACACCTATACCTCAGAAGACCCTTGGCATAATCCATGTAAATATTTATTAGACGTACAACTCTCAGGAAACTCTAGATAAATCCTAGCAATTCATCAGAAAAATGGCATCAATATTGATAACAGTATCAACAAAAATGCTGAGGCTCCGACAGATGACAAGACTTGAGGACAGCTACACAGTTAGGACATGATAGGATAAGGATGTAGGCAACTCTGCCTCTAAAATCTGGGTCTCCCCAAATCGCAATAAATTAAATACATGACCCATCAGAACTAAAAACTGGACATGGCTACAAGTGGTGGAGGGACCCACTCAGTTCCACCACTCAGAGAATTTCAGGGCTGGCCAGTGACATATGAGGGACTTCAGAAGTTCATAGAAAAGCAGAATGAAAAGATAAGTTTACTTTGGTGAAAAAACAACTGAAATGCATAGTTTCTTCATAATAGGCATTTTCATGAACTTTCTGAAGCTCTCTTATATGCATGGATTTCAAAAATTTTTGCACCAAAAATAAACATCTTTTAATTTCACTTTCCACCAACATTTTGAGGTCCCCTTGTATGGACGGGCACTTCAGGGAAACAGGCCTATCCTAAACCTCACGGTTAAAAATGTGTCCACAGATGTCCCATTAATATGATCAGTGGAAATTACTCATGAGAAAAACATGACTGTTCAGAGAATAAATTCTGCAACAGACGCCTAAGGTGAATAAGAGTACCCAGTCTCTAGGCATGAACGAAGCCAGGCCTTCATCAGATTCACCACAAACCAGAATTTCTGGATGAGGTTAAACACTCGGGCTTCTTCCACCTACTGGCATGCTCCAACAGACCACCCAAAGAGCCCTTCAAAATATTACTTTTCATGGTAATTATTTTCAACCTTTTGTTTGTTTCACTTAAGGATCAGGTTCTCCACAAACTCCTTTGAAGACCACAGTTGTTCAGCGTATTTAATGTAAGTTATCCTCCGGGAAAGAGGAAAAGCAGAACTGTGAGAGCCCAGGGTTTTACACCACCACACCCTTCTGAAGGCACACAAATTTCTATTTTAAGTACATCTAGCCACAACAGAATAAATGTTCTCTCAAGGAGCTTTCAGCTAATTAATTGTGAATGTGACAGCAAGAGTGCAGAGAATTAATTTCCTAAGGCTGGTCTCCTCCCCCGGGAACGTATTTCTTTCTGAAGCTGGTGCTTCCTGGGATCTATCCGTTGTGGGTCCAGACAGGAAGTTGGAGGGCTGGAAGACCACTGTGCAAGTAGAATTCTTTGGACAGATATTTTGTTGACTTCAGACATCTGGGTCTTGTTGGGCTTAAATTTGATTTCAAAGTCTTTTTTTTGCTAGGCCACAGACAATGTTGCCTTTGGAAGTCCCAGACCTCACTGCACGGGTACCTTACATATATTTCTTCCCTACTTTTCTTGTCTTTGTTACAGATCAAGGCCGGGTGATAGCCATACGATGTCCGTCCACTTGTAGCACCAGCTATCCCACTTGGGGAGCTTTTCTGTTGACTTTCTTTTCTGAAATTATCTGGAACACTGGCAAATTACTATTTCCAGGAAGTCTTCGAAGGTACTGATACCCAGCACTCATGATTCAGTTATTCATGTAATCAGGCATAGGATGCCATGGAAACATAGTTCTCTCCTCAAGGACTAGTGGGACACAGAACTGTCCAGTTACAATTCAACATGGTAACTGCTGTTTCAGAGTATTTACAACTCTGTGCATACTGATACTGAGGACTTTAGAGAAGAAAGGACTACTCAATCCATGAGGAAGAAGTAGTTTACCAAGGAAGAGACACAGGAAGCACACACCAAGTTCAGCAAGGACAAAACACAGACACAGGTTCTAGGACCCCTTAGCCTAATGTGGTCTTGTTACAAAGTGAGAACTTGTGTTTGTTTCATGTGCTTTGGTATGGTACATGCCTACATTTCCTGTATATCTCAGTCTCCCCAGGACCTACCATAGAGCCTGCTACATCATAGGAATTGAACAATGATGCTAAATGAGTGTGAATGAATATGTTAGTGACTTTCATTAATACACTTTATTCCCAAGAGGGAGAAAATTCTCTGAAGACAGAGATTAGGACTTTTTTGGATGTGATCCTAAGATATCTAGTTGATTCAGTAGGTGAGCAAAAGACAATAAAGGTTTAGATAGGATTCTAAGAAAATGGTTTTGGGACAATTGTGTACCTACGTGCAGAAGAATTAAGCTGGACTTCTATCTCACAAGGTATACAACAATTAACTCAAGATGAATCACAGATCTAAAAATAAGAGCAAAAACTATAAAACTCTTAGAAAAAAATAGGAATAAGTGACTAAATCTTTGTGACTTTGGATTATGCAACAGCCTTTTAGATTTGATATCAAAAACATAAGTTATAAAAGAAAAATTCATAAATTGTACTTCTTGAAAATGAAATCTTTTGTGCTTAAAAGGATATAAAAAGGTGAAAGCAGAACTCACAGAATGGGAAAAAAGTGTTTTGCAAATGATAGATCATAAGGTATTTATATCATGAAGACAGAAGGAACTCTTATAATTATACAATAAAAAACAACCCAATTAAAAAATGGGCAAAGCCGTTAAATAGGATCGTATACAAAAGGCCAATAAGCACATGCAAGGATGCTCACCATCATTAGCAACCATGCAAATTAAAACCACAATGAGAGACCACTTCATATCTACCAGGACAGACTAAAATAAAAATGATAGACAATAACAAGTGTTGGCCAGCATGTCGAGAAACTGGATACCTCACATATTGCTGGTGAGGTTTTGAAACGATGCTGCCACTTTGGAAAACAGTTTGGCTGTAACTCACTCAGGAAGTTAAACATAGAGCTGCCGTGTGATCAGCAACTCTACTCCCAGGTATCTACCCAAGCACACTGAAAACAAATTTCTATACAAATCTTTCTTTTTTTTCTTCTATTTTTTTAAAAGATTTATTTATTTAATTGAAAGTCAGAGTTACACAGAGAGAGGAGAGGCGGCGGGGGGTTGGGGGTTGTCTTCCATCCAATGGTTCACTCCCCAATTGGCTGCAATGGCTGGAGCTGCATCAATCCGAAGCCAGGAGCCAGGAGCTTCTTCTAGGTCTCCCACATGAGTGCAGGGGCCCAAGGACTTTGGCCATCTTCTACTGCTTTCCCAGGCCACAGCAGAGAGCTGGATCGGAAGTAGAGCAGCCGGGACTCGAACCGGCGCCCATATGGGATGCCGGCTTCAGGTCAGGGCGTTAACCTGCTGTGCCACAACACCAGCCCCTCTATACAAATCTTGTACATGGATTTCAAAGGAGCAATATTCTTCATTGAAAAAAATTGAAAACAACTCAGATGTCCACCAAACGCTGAACAAAGTATAGTATAACCATATGATTAAATCTTACACCGCAGTAAGCACTAAGGTACTGCCACTGTGGCAACATGAATGCACTTCAGAAACATTTTACATGAAAGAACTGGTCACAAAAGACCACTTACTGCCTGGTTCCATTTATATGAAATATCCAGAACAGGCAAATCTACGGAGACAGAACATAGATTAGTGGTTGCTAGCAGCTGAGGGTAGAGGGACAGGGGATGGCTGTTAATGGATACAGGTTTCTTTGGAGATGCTGGACACAGCTTGGAATTAGTTACTGGTGATGGCTGTATATTCTTTGGATATCCTTTGGAAGTTTAAATTTTTTAATTATTTACTTTTTAAAAAATTTTATTTTATTTATTTGAAGGAGTTACAGAGAGAGGTAGAGATAGAGTTCTTCCATCCACTGGTTCACTCCCCAGTTGGCTGTAATGGCTAGAGCTGTGCCAATCCAAAGCCAGGAGCTGGGAGCTTTCTCTGGATCTCCCACGTGGGTCTGGGAGCCCAAGGACTTGGGACATCTTCCACTGCTTTCCCAGGCCATAGCAGAGCTAGAACAGAAGAGGAGCAGCCCGGACTAGAACCAGCACCCATATGGGATGCTGGCATTTCAGGACAGGGCTTTAACCCGCTGCACCACAGCACTGGCCCTTTAAATATTTACTTTGTAAAGAGACAGAGAGAGAGAGAGAGAGAGTGAGCGCTCCCTTCTGCTGGGTCACTCCCCTTAATGCCCACAATGGCCAGAGCTGCATCAGGTTGAAGCTGGGTTCCAGGAACTCAATCCAGATCCCATGTGGGTGGCAGGGACCCAATCACCTGAGCCATCACTGCTGCCTCTCAGGTTCTGTATTAGCAGGAAGCTGGAGTCAGGAGCTGAGCTGGGGGTCAAATGCAAACACTCTGATATGGGATGGGAGCATCCTAACTGGTGTCTCAATATCAAATGCCTGCCCTAGAATGGCAAACTTTGAAAGGGTGAGTTTGATGATGTGTGGATTATATCTCAAGAAGACTGCTATTTAAAAAAATGCAGACAGATGTTATCAGCTTCACTGTTATAATTCTGCCGTCATAGCGATGCCAAGCAGTGACTTTATGCCAGTACTGGTCTGAAGACTTTGTAAAATGACTGGTGACTGGGTCAGTCTTTGGCAATGTCAGCCTCTGGCAACTTTATCAGAGAGCAGCCTCTGTCTTCTGTCTCGGATATCTTTCCATGGTGCCTTGCCCAGACCTTGGCCCAGTCTATAATTCAATAAATATTTATGACTATTATTAAAAATCCACTGTCCGTTCTCAACTCTAGAAAAAAAAATCACCAAGTATCTCTCACAAAAACACTAGAGATTCCCCTAAAAATCATGAATCCATTCCAATGTCTCAAAGTTCATCAACAGTTCAAGGTCATATGCACTGAGTTCCTGACACTCGCCACTTCAGAGGCACAAGTAAAATAAATACAATCTAACAGTCAAAGTAATACAAGGGAGATTTCACTTTTATGCAATGCAATTATGTCTGAATGTGCCCATGATTTCTTCACTTCACAGATAACGGTAAAACTGCCTAAATCACACACCAGCAGTGCTCTAATGAGACTCATAGGACGCATTTCTACCCAAGGCAAACTAAATGTGTACAACGCCCGACTGCAGAAGTCTCACCACAGCACACCAAGTTTAAAAACAGATCCTGCGGAAGTGAGACGAATCCAGCATGGAGCCTAAATCAAGTTCATAGAATTTTCCAGTGCAAGGTGGACAGAGTGACTTTCCCCTCACCAGCGTTCAACCTCTGGGATGTGGTGAGAGCTGGGAATTCCGCATCATCCTCTTGGCAGCCGGTGTGACTCAGAAGGCAGGAAAACCAGAGCTCAGAAACTGAAGACGTGTTGCAAACGCCTTGATCTTTGCAGGTCTGCCTTAGTACGCCCTGTCGTAGCCGAGCCCTGGCCAATCGCTGAGGGCAGCCTGGGTCCCTGAAAGCTTTGCTTGGAAGGAATCCTTGCTCCTTTGCTCGCATGCTGGTTAGAATTCCTGGCTGAATCTTCACTGTCTGTGATGGTTCAGACCTCTGTTGGAAAGCTGGCGCCCCCGGAAATGGCAGCTATCAGAAGCAAGGTTACTATAGTGACCTGCACTGCTTACTTTTCCAGTTGAAGTAAATTGTGTTTGGAGCTAACATCCTTTTCCCCAAGTTACCAAAGAGGGTTTGTTAAAGAGAAAGTCCCACAACATAGCCTCCTTCTAGGTATCTGAAAGCCATGTCCTTGCCTATACTCTTTACTTTCTCCTTTCTTAATTTGAGTTCCAGAATCTGAGACCCATGGGATACCTGCATGACAAACCCCAATTCAGCCCCTCACCTGGCAGCTCATGCAGGTCTCCAGACAGATCCCAAAGACCCCTAATGACCCCTCTAGCTCTTAGTGTCAGGCCTTTTGAGACCCAGCTGCCCTTGGCCTTCTTGGCTGCTCCACCCAGCTATTGCCCAAGCTCCTGTGTAACCAGATCAAACTGTTTCTGTGGATTGGAGACCTAGACTTGAGCTCCACGGAGCAGCATCAGAGAACATGCATCCGTGTCTTTGTGGGGAAGCAGGAGTGCACCACAGTAAAGGAGGGGCTCCTGCAGCCCCAGTTTGATCTTGGCTTGGTACTTGCTAGCCAGGTGGCCTTCAGGAAGTGCTTCTTAATTTTTCTGACCTCAGTTTATTCATCAGTAGCTTGGGAATAATAACAGCACCAAGGTCCATTGGACTATTGGGTACAGTATGTGAGGTGATGCATCTAAGGCCTGTAGGACAGTGGTAGACGCTTAGACCAGTGGTCCCATTGCTGGTTAGGGCACTCATATCCCACATCGGAGGGTCTGGGTTCAACTCTCAGCTCTGGCACTGGACCCCAGCTTCCTGCTAATGTGGACCCTGAGGGGCAGCAGATGATGGCTCAAATATTTGTGTCCCTGTCAATCATGCCCAAGGCCTGGACTGAGTTCCCAACTCCCAGCTTTGGTACCAGCCAGGGGCTGTTAGAAGCATTTAGGGAATAGACCAGCGATGAGAACACTCTGTCTTTTCACTGTCTCTCAAGTAAATAAAGAAATAATTTTAAAAGTAAAGCTGTTAGGACAGAGCCAGGTGCACAGTGAAAATTAACAGCTGATGTTATTTAGGGAAGAAAAAGCAAACAGCCATCAAAAGTCACTAAGACAACATACCAGACATCTAGTTAGATGTGACCTGATCCTCACATAACCACACCGTTTATATGATTTGCAGGATTTTCTCCAAATAGACCACATCACTTCTGCATTAATTACTTCGATCACAGAAACAAACTGTGAGGGCTCACTTTAAGAGGACATGAAATGACATCAGCGGAGATCAGACATATGCAGATATCAGTAAAATCGATCTGTAGCAGAATGATAGAATTGAGGTTTAGGGTCAGGGCTTTGGAAATTCCTCTATACTTAAAGGAAATGCTTTTACATGCTATTTAACGGAAGCAAATAACTTCCACCACTTGCACAAGAAGACATTGTGCCATTTTAGAACACAGTTTCCCTTAAAAACAAACACACAGATCATGTCATCTGGGCCATGCATGATGGAGACATATGAAATTTGTGACTGCATTTCTTGTAAGCATGTTTTGAAGTCACAATCTACTCCACCACCCCTGAGTCCCAGGAGAGGGCTTGTACACCCACTGTCTTCAAAAGAAAGAGTACAAAGCCATCTGCTTCCCTCTCACACTGAGATTCTTTCTTCTGGCCAACCACAACTCAGTGTATTCTTTGGTTTCTAGAAACCATTAGGGCTCAACCAGCTGCTAGCAACCCCACAGGTCTTTGAGATTGTGTATATCTACTTATTTTCTAAAAAATTTATTTTTGAGAGGTAGAGATGGTGAGGAGAGGGAGCAATGGAGGGACACACAGAGAGAGAGAGAAGATGCCCCTATGTACTTTTTTACTTCCCAAATGCCTAGAGTGGCTGGGGCTGGGCCAGGCAGAAGCTGGGAGCAGAGAACTCAATCCAGGTTCCCCCACAGGTAGCAGGGGCACAACTACTAGAGCCCTTACCACTGCGCCACAGGGTCTGCATTAGCAGGAAGCTGGAGTAAGGCACCAAAAGCAGGTATGAAATTCGGGCACTTGGATGTGGGATACAGGTACCTGAACCATGAGGCCGGCTGCCTGCCTCAGGTTCATGTATCTCTATTTCCCACACTGACTCTTCTCCCTGGCACTGGTTTGGCATCCTTCTCTTCACTCTTATTCTTGCTCTTGATTTTCAAACAATGATTTTTAGCAGGTTAAACCTACTGTCATTTTTGTAGGTCAAAAGTCATTAAATTTCTACATCTTCATTGCATTCAACCTTTTTTTTTAAAAAAAATCATTGCTAGTTTATGGAGTTGTAGGCCAGCTCAATGCTTCTGGAAAAGAAGATAAAACAAGTGTTTCTAAAAATGGCTGAATTTTTACAGATACTGAGAATATGGTAAAAGGATTAAATTTAATATATGTCCATTTTTGAAAACCAGAGACATAAAAATCTGCCAAGAGGTTTAACTTTTTTTCTTTCTCTTCGAGTACTCCTTTCTTTGAACATGACAGAGGCTCTCATCTTTTTTTCTTTTCTTTTTGACAGGCAGAGTGGACAGTGAGAGACAGAGAGAGAGAGACAGAGACAGAGACAGAGAGAAAGGTCCTCCCCTTCCGTTGGTTCACCCCCCAATGGCCGCTGCGGCTGGTGTGCTGCGGCTGGCGCACTGTGCTGATCCGAAGCCAGAAGCCAGGTGCTTCCCCTGGTCTCCCATGTGGGTGCAGGGCCCAAGCACTTGGGCCATCCTCCACTGCACTCCTGGGTCACAGCAGAGAGCTGGCCTGGAAGAGGGGCAACCGGGACAGAATCTGGCACCCCAACTAGGACTAGAACCCGGTGTGCCAGCGCCACAGGCAGAGGATTAGCCTATTGAGCGCTGGCCAGAGGCTCTCATCTACAAACAAAATTTGCCACTCATTCGCCCCTTCAATATCTCAGCTTCCATCTGCCACCCTATTCTAACCTGGAAACCTCAGGGCTGCTGAACCATTTTGAGAGCACTGAGCTAAAGAAACAAACATTCATTAGGTGAGATTGGACAAACTCTTAGTTCTGCCTTTCCCACACTGGCTATTCCTGACTCTGAACTTAATCACAACCTTGAGACCCTGGTGCGTCTGTACTACTGCCAGCCTCAGGTTCTTGCCTGTACTTGCCTCTCTTACCCCTGAGACCCCTCACTCTCACTGCCTCCTGGTCTCCAGCTGTCCTGTCCATCCTAGAGCCTCAGGCCAGAAACAGCCCTGCTGGAGAGAGGTCTTCATCAGGCCAGGGGCCCCCCAAGAGGCTCACGGTGACCAGCGCTGCCAGAACCCATCGTGACTCCCAAAGGGTTTGGTCAACACGTTCAACACCTCCGAAGCTCTCTACCCCACTTACTGGATGAAACATCAGCTACCATTCAGTTCAACACCATTGCTCTGAAAATCAGAATACAGCTTCTACTTAGCTGGCCTTGCAGCTAAGCCTCAAAGCACTTTCCACAACATAAAATTGCCACTCTACCACTGTCTCTCATTTTTAATAAAGTGCTAGGCTTTTTTTTTTTAACCACCAGAAAAAAAAAAGCAAACAAAAATATCCAAAAAGTAAGAGTGGAAGAGAAAGTGTTAGAAACTAGGTTGACTCTTGTTCCAAACAATAGCTACATTAAAAAATGTGCCTGAGGCAGGAGACCACTCAAGAAATAAATAACGCCTCGGACCAGGGGGCTATTCAGCAGAGGGAGTTAGCATTTGAAGCTGTTTGCAAAATGTTCCCCTGCTTCTGCTTCCCCCTTGTTCAGCACAGGAGTGATGAAAAAGAAAGATGACAAATATGTTTATACAAAAAGAACTCATTCAATAATCCATCACCTTGTTGGCTTACAATACAGTGTCTCCCAAACAAATGTGTTTTCCTACCCACTGACCACGAATGGACACCTGAGACTTCACATGGTTCAGGGCACTGATTTTGTGTGCATGTGTTCTGGAACATTCCCCCAACACATGGTCTGGGCTCATTAACTCTGGTGCTGTTTCCCTCTTGATCAGCCCTGCTGTTCCTGTACCTACAGACTCTCATGTCTCTCAATGCAAAGCATGCTGGCCAATATCCAAAGTTTTGTTGTGTGGCAACTGCTAACATTTGCTATACATGGAATTATAGGATGCTTCTCTACCCAGCCTAAGAGTGCTTCTAAATCAAGGGCTGTTGTGCCTGCCAAGGTCCATTTGGTGTTGTTGGAAGACATTTTGGATGATCACAACTAGGAGATGGGGGTGCTGCCGACTTCCATTGGGTGGATGTTAAAGTGGCTTCTTAAACATTCCACAGTGCACAAGACAATTCCCCCAAAGAATCTTCCAGGTCAAAATGTCAGTTGTACTGAGGTTGAGAAAATCTGGCCTAAACAAAGCACAGTAATAAAAATCTGTTAGGCTGAAGCCTAGGCTGGAAATGTGATGGCAGATTTATCAAGAGCTGCTCAGTTGGTTAGTGGCAGAGTCAAGGGTGGCACACAGGTTGTTTTCTGCACAGAAAAACAGATGCAGCATGTTTATTCTCAAAGGACTTCAGATGGGGCTTAACTACAGAATAGAAAGTCTAGGGGGACCAGTGTTGTGGTTCAGTGGGTTAAGCCACTGGCTGCGATGGCGGCATTCTCTATCAGAGTGCTAGTTTGAATCTCAGCTGATCTGTTTCTGATACAGCTCCTTGCTAATGCACCTGGGTGAGCAGCAGATGATAGCCCAAGTCCTTGGGCCCCTGCCAGCTACATGGGAAACCTGGATGGAATGCTAGGATCCTGGTTTTGGCCTGGCCCAGCCCCAATTGCTGCAGCCATTTGGGGAGTGAACCAGCATATGGAAGATCTCTCTCTACCTCCCGCTCTCTCTCTCTCACTGTCTCTCATTGCCTTTCAAATAAATAAAAATAAATCTTTTTTAAAAAGGAAGTCTAGAAAGATATATACTCAACTGGAATTTATGAGTACTGCTAAATTACAAAGGAATGCGCTGATTTTTCTCCTTTTCCTGATAGGTTCAGGTTGAACTTACTTGGTTTTTTACTTTTGTTTCCCTTCCACCATAAGGAAATATTCACTGCTTTTATACGGAAAGAATAAGAAACTATTTTTGTCCTGAAAACCTGCAGAAGATATAATAAAATGTTGCCTGATTCATTAAAATGACTATTGCTGTCAAGACCATGACAAGACCAGCATTACCAAGGGGCATGGTTAGGAGATTTTCTGGAAACAAATGAACAGCATGTATTCAGAGTCCAGTCATGGATCTCGTAATCACTCTGTAAGAAATTTCTCCCCAGGAAAGAAAGTATATCAAAGATGTATAAACAAGAACGTGAAGTATTATTGATAGTAATGAAACCCTGAAAATAATCTACCCAATGATAATAATCTACTCAGTGATATGGTCAGCTTAGTAAATGGTAGGTTGGACTAATAAAATATATAAATTATATTAAAAGTGTTAATCTAACCAAAATATATGCAAATGATAGAATAGTATGCAGCTGTTAAAAATCACATTTATAATCATGTAATTATTTTTCCTAGTCCCATCATTAAACTAAAGTCCATGAGGCCAAGGATCATGCCTTTGCAATCTGTTGTGTATCCTTGGTAGCAAAATTTAATTTAGCAGTACTCATAAATTCCAGTTGAGTATATATCTTTCTAGACTTTCTTTGTAAAAAAGATTTATTTTTATTTATTTGAAAGGCAATGAGAGACAGTGAGAGAGAGAGAGTGGGAGGGAGAGAGAGATCTTCCATACGCTGGTTCATACTGTAAATACACAATAATTCATACAGTACATACACAATATTGTTTCAGGATTAAATGAATGAATGAACATGGTTATGAATGAATGACCATACCACAGATAATCTTTATTCTTCTGTTTATATTTCTATATTTATTTTTCTCTGTTTATGATTCAAAGAGTCTCCAATGAGCATGGGTTACTTTTGCAAGGAGCAAGTATGCTGATTTTCTGTTGTACAAAAAGCAGAGCACAGGAGAACCGAAGTAAGGAAATCAGACAGGGCAGTAGGAAAGCGCATTCGGGCTTGGGAAGCCCATTCCATGACGCAAGTGAGGGCAACTGTAGCACAGCTACCATGGATTCAAAATAGGGGAACTTTATGTAAGCCAGGGGTCAGGCAGCAGGGCTTTGTCACAACTGGTTTACTTTCAGCCTTCTTCCCTCATCTAAGCTTTTCTCCCACTAGTCACACGAAGAGCTAAAACAACAGAGAAGCCACAAATCAACAGATTCATGTGGCCAGTGGCTCCAGTGGCTGCCACAGCGTCGGACGCCCTGTGGCGGCCGTGGAGGCTGGGGGATGCTTTTCAATTGGATGTGCGTCTGAGGCTGACAAATGGAATAAAAGAGCTATGCTGTACCGCAGCTCAAAATAGAACAGAAAAAAAGCGTCCCAAAGAGAGAAAGGGAGCGAGAGGTGGGAGAAGGAGAGGGAAGGGGGGAGATGGAGAGGGATGGCAACACACACACACACACACACACAGAAAGAGAGAGAGGGGTGGGGGGAGAGAGAGAGAGAGAGGAGAAAACGACACAGATGTGAGAGGCTAGCTTCTGAAACAACCTGAACGACCCATGTGAACTCAAATCCATGAATATGATTCTCGCATCCTTTGCAGACTTTTTTCTTTTCACAAATGCCTCTTTGGGACCACAACCCTGAAAAATGTCATCCGCTCCTGGCCTGGAATGGCTCAATCCTTATGTCACCCAAGTAGAAAAAAACTTGGGTGATTTTATGTATTTGACTACTTGTGGTCATCCTGGTGAGGTGACAGAAGAAATAAACAAATCTAAAAATACAAATCCACATGTGTGTATGGAGAGAGAGTGAAAGAGTCATAGTGAAGGGAGAAAGAGGGATACAGACAGAGAGACGGCGAAGTGTGGGCAGCTTATAAAACAGGGTGGACCCAGTCGTAGCTATCCTGGGGTGGGATTAGCAGTTACTGGGGCGGTCTGGAGTTTCTCAGCTCTGTGAAGGGCCCTCTGCCCAAGCCATTCCCTCCTGCCATCTTCACCTACCCCTAACTTTGAGGAGCAACACAGTTCTTTAATAAGAGAGAAATCCGTTCATACTTACAGGGGTGGGGAACTTTTTTTTCTGCCAAGGGCCATTTGGGTATTTAGAACATCATCTGTGGGTCATGTAAAATTATCAACTTAAAAATGAGCCTGCTGCAGATTTATTGTTTCTGTGTCCTGCCTGTGGTTACCTTGGCAGGACCAGACCAGATGATTTTGTGGGCTTCATATGGCCCATGGGCTGGACATTCTCCACCCGGATAGGGGATGAACAGTTTCAAAAGGGTGTGTGAGCAGTAGGTGCCTCACTTTTCTTAAACATAGGTTTTAGGGACATTGAAGAAGGGTGATTAGAAGTCGGAATGTGAGATGAAGAGGGGGGTCACGATGGGATAATGGACCACAAAAACCAAATTTTTCTTGTAGTCTGGACTATTGAACAATCCCTGTCTTTAAAAGCTGCCATTTGACTGCATTCTGTGCAAGGAGCTCAGGTGACTGCTGGAGACTGAAGATGTCTATGAAGTCTTTGACGCTCCCTTAAGAAAGAAGTGTGTTGACTGCCTCTCTGTACATCTGGGCCACAACAGGGAGGCTTTGGCCAACAGAGTACAGCAGACGTGATGGAACTCAGCCTTGAAGAGGTCTGGCAGCTTCCACCATGCTCTCTTGCTGCCCTGAGCAATCAAGTGCAGATGACCTGAGGACGCATGAAGAAGGGGGTGGAGCCAGTTGAGTCCCAGACTTCCAGCCATCTCTGCCAAGGTATGGGACACATGAGAAAAGCCATCTTGGACTCTTCAGCCTGGCCTGGCCCACCGCAGTGGAATACCACGTGACTCTAACTGATGTCATATGGCAAGGAAGAACTGCCCAGCCCTGCCCCGTCCAGATGCCTGACCCATAAAATCTTGTGAGATATCATAAAATGGTTGTGTTTCTAGCTACAAAGTTTTGGAGTAGCACGTTTTATGGCAACAGATACTCCAGTCCAGGCAAGAGGCTGCCAACTTTGGTCCACTTTCAACATTGGCTTTGCATTAGAGTGCTGTAACAGATAAAGCATAGTCTGTACTCTACACAATCGGATGCTATCACTCCTGGCTCAAATATTACCAGTGTCAAACTTGGGCAAATAATTAACCTCTTTGAGCATCAACTTCCTCATCTGTAACACAGGGGTTAAAAATACCTACGTGAAGATGTGGCTGCGATTGGTCTTGGAGAACACGAATGTGAAAGGCCAAGCCCAGCACCTGGTTCACAGGAAGGGGCCTCCACTCTCGCATCGCCTGCACCATCCTCCTACCCTGGCCTCCACTTCCCAAAACTCCACTACTTACTCTGCCGCCCTGTGCCCTGGTCACTCTTGAGTTTTCACAGGGGTTCACTGCCCCTGTTGTTTGTCTTGGCCACTGTCAGACCTGCAGCAGAGAGAACATCTCTAGAAGAACCCCATCTGGCAACCCAAAGGCCCTTAAAGGGAAAGAAGGAGAAGCCCTTGCTACAGGTCTGATAAAATCAGACAACATGGCCTGATACCAAGTAAACAATCAACACGTCCATTACACAGACACAAAAAGAAAGGTGGAGAGGGGCTTGTGAGAACTGAGAAAACCATGAGAACGTTTTGATCTGGAACTTAAGTCCACTGGACCTCGACGAGCAAGAGGAGCCCCTCTGTCTACACTATTTCATCTCCTTATCCTACGGCTCAGAGGGCTGAGGCCATAACTCGGTCTCAAAGGCAATGTACTGTAGTATCTTGCCTACCACCAAATGCGGCAAGATCCCACATGAAAAGCCCACATTCCACGCCTGGGTGGGTCCTGTATAGCCTTTCCTTATACTCACTTATGTTAAACTCCTTATAGGGCTGGCTTGCCAAGGGCCACCCAGTTCCAGGCATGGATTTCAACTCCTCCTGCAAAATATTTCAACCTGCTTGCTTAGTCGATGTTAGACAGCTCTGATCCGCATGGGAGGTGGGTCTAACAGGAATGAAAAAAGGGCAGCTTTTCCTGTACCCACAAATTCTAAGCATAACAAAAGGATGAAAACTGTTAAAGAACAACTTCAGACATTACTAAAATGACCATGTTTTCCTCCAGGCTTTTCAATGAGTGTACTTTACCACTACAACCTCTTCCTAGACAACCAGGTCTCTCCCTGCCAGGGTTTGGCACACCTGCTAAGCGTCTGTGGCCTAGACTTGGAAGACGGCTAAGAACTTTAAAATCCCTGCCATTTGCAAAGACCGGACGTGACTCGCGGTTACCACACTGAAACCCCACAGGCCGCTAGAACAACATCATCTGCGGCACCCTCTCCGGAGCTCCCGGGCAGCCAGAGAGTCTTCCTCGACAGTCTCTGCTGTTCTGGAAGTGATGGGCTTATCAGAAATGAACACTGGGACAGGTCAGAAGAAAGCTGGCTTCTTTGTCAGCAAAATACTTTCCTTCGCTAGCGATGAGAGCGAGAGTGAGAGGAGAGAGCATGCTGGAGTTAGAAAAAAGGATTTCAAGTGCTTTTCTGACGTCTATCACCTTTTAACAAAGATGCAGAGTGTACGAGATGTGCAACATGTTGTGGGCCGGAGGGATCCAGCGACTTGGCCGGTTGGGAAGCTGTGGTCTTGTTCCTGGCTGTCACACTGTCGCTAGGGTACCTACCTGCTGCATGATAAAAAGGAACCACATTGGATTTTTTTATTTTTAAATTTTTTTTAGACAGGGATTTCAGAATTCTCAGAATTATTGAAGACACTTACCAGGATAAAATCCAGGCTCCTCAAACCAAAGTGTTCTGCATATGATAGTCCAGGGCAGGGGAACAGGAAGACAGGAGGAGACGGCGGAGAAGCAGGAGTATAAAACAGGTTAAAAAAAAAAAAAAAAGCAGCTTTTCTTGCATCTTGGATATAACTCTGGGAACATCTATTTCTTGCTTTGTGGTCATATGTTTGCGGTTATTTGGCATTTGGATGGGCAGATGGTAGGACAGGGGTTCATAAAAATAGCCCACTCTTTTTGGCAAAGGGCAATACTAACACGAAAGGTTGGTTGTTCCAAAGTACTAACCCGGGCTGTGGCGCTGTCCTCATGCAAATACTGCACCGTGACCTTGCCAGCATCTGGCTGCAGGAACAAGCAGGAAATGACGGCCAGGTTCTCCCACCGGGAACACCCACAACCTGTCAGGTCTGCCCACCCCACCTCCAGGGGGCACTGGGCTGCCCTGGGGCAGGGGCAGCAGGTCAGGGGGCTGGTCCCAAACACCAGCATTCCCTGGAAAAGGCTTCACTTCCAAGGGCGTTCAAAGTGGTGAACAGGACATGTATGAGCGTCACAGCAGAGTCCAGGGGATGGAGACCAGGATGGCAGGGAGAATACAACGTGTGCACTCAGACACACACACACACACATATGCAAACGCACGCACATACACATAAGCAGCGAATGGTCATTTGCCCTTAACTCAATCAACTCGAACCCAGACCACAGGGCCTGCCCAGCATGCAGCATTTCTGGGCACACTGTGGCCCATGGCAGCCTTTGCTCCACGGCTCTGTCAGCCCTGTTGTTTCTGGCTCTCTTCCAGAGTTTCTTTCTCTTTAAGGATTCAGGTAGGCACTGGTCATGTAGAATGAGCTACAGAGAGCAGTGTATGCGGTGAACCTGGCCCTTTACAAGCTCTTCTGAGGGGTCTGCGGGGCCCTTGCCCGTGGGGGATGGGGCAGAGGCCCTCCCCAGCCCTTCTGCTCACAGAATGGGAGGAAGAGAGCAGGGGATGAGTTCTTCACCACCAGAAACCAACGTGTCTGCAATGCACAGCCAGTCACGGGGACCTGAAAGCTGCTCCGACGTTGCAAGACGCCCGTGGAAATGGGTTACCACACAGCACCTCTCCTGACCCCTCCTGGCAACCCGTGGGCCTATCCTTGGGGTTACGGTCACATCCTGTGTCCCAGGAATGCTTCACGTTTCCTCTCACCGTCATGATCCTGGTCTGTAGGTGACTATTTCCCCCTAGACCATAGCTCCTCCCCCTCGCCCCCTACACCCTGACAGCAGGAACGAGAGCCTCTGGCGCTGTGCTTCCAGTGCTGGGCACCAATCCTGGCAGAGAGATGGGAGGGATTCACTCAAGGTTTGTTGAGTGACTGACTGAACACTGAGACAGGCTTCTCTTTGCGAAGGAGGAAACTGCTGCTTAGCAAGAAAGGGAAGAAAGGAAGGCGAGAAAAGAATTCTTTCTGGAACACCTGCGGGTCACTTAGCACAGGAGACAGTGGACATTCCTTAGTTCATCTGCCTCTCTGGACTCTAGATGGAGGATCCCTGAAGTTAAAATGCCAAAGCGAGCCAGTGCCGCGGCTCACTAGGCTAATCCTCCGCCTTGCAGCGCCGGCACACTGGCTTCTAGTCCCGGTCGGGGCGCCAGATTCTGTCCCGGTTGCCCCTCTTCCAGGCCAGCCCTCTGCTGTGGCCAGGGAGTGCAGTGGAGGATGGCCCAAGTGCTTGGGCCCTGCACCCCATGGGAGACCAGGAGAAGCACCTGGCTCCTGCCATCGGATCACCACAGCGCGCCGGCCGCGGCGGCCATTGGAGGGTGAACCAACGGCAAAGGAAGACCTTTCTCTTTGTCTCTCTCTCTCACTGTCCACTCTGCCTGTCAAAAAAAAAAAAAAATGCCAAAGCGAAGCAGACCCAAACTGCAGAAACAAGCCATTGAGTTTGTCCCTGGCCCCTTCCCCTTTGCCCATGAGCAGAGTTGAATGTGACCCCGCGTTGACTCTGTAGGTCTGAACTCATACCTAGCAAAAGCCATACACACCGCCGCCGGAAATGTCAGTTCCAACTGCCCTTGTGGATGGCAGCAGATGTAGAAATGCCTGAAAAGTGTAAGAAGCTTACCTCTGCAGCCCGACAGACTCAGAGTAAGGGATTATAAAAGCAGCATCACGTAATTTCCTCATTTTGAAGACAGGGGGAAGTGTATTTTAGGGATATACATATGAAGGCACTTGAAAAAGTTGGTGGGAAAATGGTATGAAAACATACATTTATTTTGGTGCACAAAAAAAAAAGATTCAGAAATCCTTATGTAGTCTTTTTTCATAATCTGTTTTCCATCAATGTTTTGAAGACTCCTCGTGGACTCTGAAAGGTTCCGTACTGGAGGCGGGCCCCGTGAGCATTCCGGGCTCTATCTTTCCACAAAAAGTCCTGCAGAGGTCACCGTCTTATTTTCCGATGGCCTGTGCCACACGCATCTGCATCCCCTTGTTAGAGTTCTACTTTATGATCCGACAACGTGCCCTTCCGTGACCGTGTATTCTAACCCCTTTGTGTTACACTGGGGAGAACTGGGAGCTCACCGAATTTTCTCAACGTTCACAGGAGATGTGGGCCTAGGACACGGTATGTTTCTGAAATGCAGACCATGCCAGCTCCTCTCAGGAAACTGTAGGGTGCTGATCGCAAAGAGGAGAGAAACGACACACTTGCCAGGTGCACTGTGTGTCCACACCATCTCTGTCTTCTCTGGCTCCGGACGTCCCACTCTGCACGGCGCTGAGCCCATGAG
This sequence comes from Oryctolagus cuniculus, assembly GCF_964237555.1. Taxonomy (NCBI): domain Eukaryota; kingdom Metazoa; phylum Chordata; class Mammalia; order Lagomorpha; family Leporidae; genus Oryctolagus; species Oryctolagus cuniculus. The sequence goes on from NC_091443.1 coordinate 83,806,837, forward strand.
CCATGCACGGTGATGCTGGCAGGGGGCACCTGCGTGCCTGTGGTCAGGCACCCACAAGCCTCGCTGTGCCCTGGGCCCCTTCCCAGGCCTGAAGACAGCGGTGGTGACAAGGTGTGGCAGAAGGCCACTCTTGTGTGTGCCATTTTAGTGGTGTTGGGATGTTAGGCAAGGAAATCTTTGGTACTGCAGTAATCCTGGATTATAAATAATTTAGCATATTTCTTTGTAAACTACAGTCCAGAATCCTTGCAAATAAGGAAAGGATTAACTTTTTCAGAAGTACTTGCTCTTGAGACTTTAAGTTCAAGGCAGAACAATGCTTGCCGTGGTAATTCCATCTATTTTAAGATCACAAAACCATACCAAGTTGAAACCAGAGCAGAAGATATTAATGCAGTGCTCTCTCTGAAGTGCCCAATAGTGGGACGAGAAAGCTTTCAAAGGGAATTAAGTAGACAGAGAAAGCTCCCTGTTCGTGTCCAAATCACAAGGAGGCAGCTGAATAGAATTCACAGCTCTCCATGGGAAGGACCCACACCATAGCTAATGTTCAAAACAGGGGGGAGATGTCTCGGGAAGATCAAGGGCCCAGGGTTCTGCTGTCAGAATCAGCTGCCTGCCTATTAGAGCCTTAAAAAGCCCCTGTGCCATGCGTGAGCCAATATGGTCCTGCAAATGAGCCCACTTTTCTCTTTCTAACCGGCCCAAACTTTATCTGAAGGAAAGTGGCATTATGTAATATTTCCAAGCACCTTTGAAGTAAGCTTCAGATCTGGGGTGTGTGCGTGAGTATGTGTGCATGTCTGTGCATGCATGTGTGTGTGTGTGTGTGTGCATGCATGCAGTGGGAGAGAATGATGGGTAGTGAAGCGGATGATGTACCCACAAAGTGGAGATTCTGGCAGTGTGGAAGAACAGACTGGCAGCCAGAGAGAGCCTGAGGCCAAGGGCTCAGTCCACTGGAGGTCACAAAGACAGAGGCAACAGGAAGAAAGAGCTTAGCCCCAGATGGGGCAAGATCCAGGGACTATGAAAGAGTCAAATGGGCAACAGGAGGACAGACTCAGAAACCACCAGACAGCAGGAAAGTGGCAAGGCAGTGGGTTTAGGGACTACAGGGACACGTGAATGAAACCACACCTCCAAAGCCTGCCCTCCAAGGCCTTCCATGACCTGGTCTCTGCTGTTTTTTTAGATCCACTTCCTTTTATTCTCCATGTTGACACCTTATTCAACATCACATTAAAAATCCGGCACACTTCACCTGCTGTTGTCTAGCTTCTTACTGTTCTCTGCCTAGAAAATCCTTTCTCCCTGTTCCTCATTTTCTAAGATTTATTTGTTTGGTCACCTCCTCCTGGAAGCCTACCATTCTCCCTAAGCTTTCAGGCTGTGCTCAACACCACTCCTAATATGCTCTGATGGTAGTTTCCCAATTTTCAAGCTGTCTTCTAAGGGATGGTGGCAAACAGTTTCATGTCAAGGGTCAAGTTGAAGCTCTGAAGGCGTCACGGATGCCCGGGGCCCTGTGTTGAGAATGATTCCCAGGTCTTGTCTAGGAGGCAGTCAGGCAAGGCTCTCTACCACTGAAAGTATGGCCTTTGTTTTGCCATTCATCCCCATTAGACAGTGGGAGAACCCAAGACTGAAAGATGGGAATGAACCTATGCAGATTACAAGGCTGGCTAAGGGCAAGCTCAGAACAGGAGGAATTCCAGGTCTCGGGATTCCTAACCAAATATTGCCCAAGATTCTAGGCCTGGATTGTCGATAATCTGAACACAGTCTCGCCTTTTTCCAGGGGAGTGGTACTGGATCTAGTAGACAGAAACTGAGAGCTTTAAGAGTTTCACTCTGCCCGCTCGTGTCTTCTCTGTTTTCTCCTGCCTTGCACCCAGCAGTGGGAGCCCCGCCAGCGCCTGTTCCAGGCATTAATGTGATGATCTCTGAGCTGACTCTCCCCAAGTCACAAATATGCCATCACACCCAGGGAGCAAGGAGAGAGGAGGTTGAAGCACTGGTCTCAACCGCATCTTTCACTGTCCACACCAGAAGCTGAAACTCTGAGAGAGAAATACACTGAGAATGGTTTCATTAGATAAACTCTTTCCCTGTCTCTCAGTGGGTTCCAGTGTCAGAAGGCTGAACGGTACAAGGGAAGGAAAGCTGGCGTGTTCCCAGCCGGACAAGAAGCTGTCACATGACCAGTGTATAAATTTAACTGGGACATCTTATAGGACTCTATAATACACTTTCTGGCACCATTAAATGGTGAGAAACATGTGGCATTGGCCTGTCCACCCCCTCCCTTATTGCCTCTTGCTTCCATAAGAATTTGAGATGCCAGATGAATTTTCCTAGGAGAGCCTGGCCTTGCAAAGGGTCACTGAACCCCCAAACTTCATTTTTCAAATGGGGCTGAGGACAGTCACCAGGGTGTCTCTTGTTATGCGCATTAACATCGAATGGCCTGCTTCCCCAGGTTATCCAAGGACACGGCTCTAACCCAAGACGTGAGAATTCCCAGAACTGGAAGCAAATGTGAGACGATGATAGGACCTTCCCTAAACCCCCATCCCAGGATGCGCAAGAGCAATTAGCAGCCCTGTCCTTTGTCTCACCTCCACTACGTTTTTAGCAGCCCGGTTTCTTCAGAGGACAGGAGAGACTGGGATGCGGCTGGGAGGCCTGATTGTCTACAGGAAAAGGGGATTAACCATTCTCACTGCAATTTCTCTGAAGGGTTTCTGGACAAAGCCATTCCCCACCACCACCCTGACCCAGGATGTTCTTTTGTTTGGGGGTGTGTGTACCTTTTCCCCCTACAAGAATTCAAGGCAGAAATTTGCAACTGCTTTTGCAAAGAGCTCAAAAAAGAGAGGCGTGCCTCGTATCTGTTAGTCTTTAATTATTTATTTATTGAATTTTTTGCAAGCTCTGTGAAGAAAAAGGACCCTCAGCAGACAGGGGGCACAAAGGATGGAAGCAGCAGGTGACAGGAGCCTCTGAAGGGTCAGTAAATTTGGCTACTCCCTGTGCACGAGAGGAAGGAGAGTGTAGAAAGGCAGAAGGGACAATGAACCCCAGGATCATCAATCTGAGAGCTGGAAGGGCCTGCAGAGGTCACCTGCTATCACCCCCTGTGTTTTATAAATGAGGAAAGGAAAAGTCACAACCACTAACAGACCTGCCCAAGGTCACGGCACCCAAGCTCAGCTCTGCCAGGTCCCCAGTCCCCTGCACCTACTCCGCCAGCCACAAAGGCTGAGCCTTCCCCCACAACCACAGCTGTTTTAGACACCGAAGGGACTACAGGATGACCCCGCAGACAGCCCAAAAAGCCTCCCACGGTGCTCCACTCCTCAAAAGCAATGTCACGGTTGCCTACTTTCCCTAAAAACTCTTCCTGACGGCCACAGTGGTTCAGGGACCAAGCTCCTGTGGCCAGCACAGCCACTCCATTGATCACCTTTCAATACTGCATCTCCCCGACAAGAGGATTCAAGTGGGTGGGGGGAAGCTTTCATAAAAGTCCCAAGAATAACTTACAAGGCAGTTGGGGAATGCTGGCCTGGAGTTCAGGATGCTACTGTAAGAAGTCCCAAATCTCTCCTGCATATCCTCACAATCACCCCAGCCTGTCACGGGGCCTGGCTGACTGCAATTAAAGGGGGAACAAAAATCATGAACCCAGTTTTCATACACAACCTGTGCAGGTGAGGTTTTCGGAGCCGCAAACCCAAAGGAGATGTACAGACACCAATCTGGAGATCTGGGAGTCAGGAAGTGGTAGCTCCTTTGTCATCTTTCTGGACTAGAAAAGGATGCTCCTCTGACGTCGGCGTGTGTCAGTCACCTGGGCAGTTCGCTATAGGTTGCCGGGCTGCTTTCCTATGCTTTCTGATTCAGCAGGTGTGGGGCTGGGCCTGGGAACGGGCACTGCACACAAGAGCCCAGGCAGTGCTGCCGCTGCCAGGGCACTTGCCCAACTTGTGGGCTGAGAAGAAACCACTAGACCTCTGCTGGTGTGGGACTTCAATAAACGTGGAAGACAGGTGGGAAGTGCAGCAGCTAGGGCGGGAACCCAAACCACCCAGATGGGAGGGCCCCTGGGGTCACAGCAGTGAGCGGTCCCTCCCCTAGGGAGGTGAGCCGCGCGCACGCCAGCAGCTTCAGTGACCCCTGAACAGATAATGCCTCAGCGAGCAAAAGCAAACACCAGGAGGCTTAAAAACCGGGAGTCTTTTCCTCAAACAGGAGAAAATGTCTTTATGTAGAGAAAGTGCAGTGCAAATAGAAAGCTGGGCTCGCTTGCCACCAGCTCGCGTCAAAGAATCTGCTGAGAAGGCCACATGACACACGAAATGAAATCCAGGTCCTTGACGCCCGCAGGCAAGAGAGAGAATGGAAGATCCCAGCAAATCCAAACGTTCCCGAATTTCTACGGTAAACAGTTCTGATCGCATTTGCTTGCTATTTTGGAACATACATGAAGTTCATTAACTGGCATACATTAAAAAGGAAAAAAAAAAAAAAAACAGAAGGTGCTGGAGGACAAATCAGTAATTGCTCCTTTAGAGCAAACTAAAGTTCCTGAGAAAATCTCCTCTAAAGGCTCTGTCAAAACAAGTCACTTAAGGATTAGTGAGAGCTAAATCCTCCGTCAGAGAGATTTTGCTCTACAGTCGTAAATGGGTTTTTAGTATCGGAAAATCTTAGAAAATATACTTCTGCCTCCACCCCCCTCTCTCGGAATGGCTCTGGCAATGGCTGGGCATCTTGTGGGAGCCCCAGGCGGAATCCCCAGGCAGAGAAGTCATCTTTAACAAAGAAAGCACAGCGTCACTCCCAGCAGAGTCAGCGGCTAGAATAAATGGTGACAGCACCTGGAACATGCTTCAGAGGCTTGTCTCTGTATCAAACTCCCATGGTCAAGTACAACCCTTTTCTCCATCGGCAATTTCCTTGATAATGAATCTACGGCTATTAGAAGCTAGCACTCTGCATTCAGGTGTTTTTTTTTTTTTCCCCTTTTAAATCTCTTTCTGTCCTGGTCTCTTTCCTTAAGGTTTAACTGCTCAATTTGTGTATTCAGTGAGGATAGGAGCTTAAAACAGCATTCTTAATAATGGGTAGGTGATTAATTTTTTTTAACTAGGAAAAGCCAACACTGATAATATGGAACTTTGTATGACCCTCTAAGAGAATACATTTTAAATGTCGGTAAAGAGTCACCTTATTGACCCTCTAAAAATGTCCACTGGGACCAGGGTTTTATCCCTGAGCAGTTTCAGGAGTGCTGAGCTGGTGGAGGCCTGTCTCTGCTCAGTCACACCCACTGTGCCTACGAGCACTCAGAGACACTGGTGTTTGGTCCCCAAGAGAGGGCGACCTGACAAGGCCATTTTCATGTCTGCCTCCCAGATGGTCACACTCTGCTTTGCCTGCCCAATCCTTTTTTTCTCTTATCAGTGTTCAAAGCTAACCCATCTTGAACATCATAAGTATCAATCAATGGAAAGCAAACGCGCTTGCAAAAGGCTCCATCCACGGCTGGGGATTGATTTCACCCTAAGATACAGGCGGTGGTTCTCAACTTCCCATTTTCTCCATTATACACTTTGAAGAGAGCCATCTGTGAGACACTAACATTTCTCCTGATACGCACACAGCGGCAAGTCTTAGCAACAGGCCTGGTCTGAGGCATTTACATACAAGACCACTCCTTAGCACATGTGATACAAGCGAGGGACTACGAATCGGGCCCCCAAGTGTTTCCCTTCCCAATTTACCTTGTGCCTAAAATTTCACCACTGAAAAATCCTTCAGACCCTGTAAGCTTATGAATACCCTTTGAATATTCAATTATTCCAAGAGGCAACCCATTACATCCGTTTAATCAGCAAGACTTCAGTAGGTCTTTTATTTTGGTTGCACAGCCAAGAGACTTTGGGTTAGGATCACGTAGAGACTTTGGGTTAGGATCACGTAGACGGAGTTGGTATTCAAGGACTGTCATTTCCTACCAGTAGGAACTTGAGCAAGTCACCGCAGAGAGGCTCAGCCTTATCACTGTTCAAAAAGAATAATGATCTCCCACTGTGAGTCATAAATAAAGCAACAGGAAGTGGGGACTGTCTGGGGCCTGCCACTTGGGCAAGTCTACTTTCTTATGGGATGGCTGGTCAGGCAGTAGGTCAGGTGAGACTCTCATCCTAAGTTTGAGAAGCGACAAAAGCTGTACAGATAAAGGCACTTACAGGAGACGTCACCAGTGCTGTATATGCATTGTTTTGCGGGTAGCAAGAGAGACAATGGGAGACCCGGGGTCAATTGGGAAAAGGACTGTACAATAGAGGAAAAGGCACAAAACAGAGAGAACCCTCCCAAGAGGCTAGCAAGGGCAGTCTGTTGCCTCCTTCATACACCTGCTGATAAGCAGGCCCAACCACAGGCTCATTGCTAGTTGCACTCCAGTTCTGCCCAACCTTGATTCCATCTCAAGACCTTGTATGTACCGTCCCAAAAAATGACATCTCAAGTCTCTCCTGTATGACTAAGGAGTCATCAGGATGTGCCACATAAATCCCCACTTCACTAAGGTAAGCGACACTCTCAAATCTTGTTCTTGCAGAGGGAGGAGGAGGTATCCTGGATGAATACATAAAAGCAAATGTGAACTGTTTTTCTTGGTGACCAGTTCAGACACCAAGAACACCCAGTTTGGGGGTGAAGATAAAAGTTTCCACCAATATGATTTACCACTGCTCAGGAAAGAATACGTGTTTCCATATTCCATACCCACTAGGTAGATGCACTGTGGCTGAAGACCTAGTTTTGTGCACCAAATTTAGGCATCTGTATTTCCAGCTGATTTATGGACTTTGTTTCTATGAATGTTCTTATGAAATGGTACTCTCATTTCAAGGCTGAAGCCTTGAATGAAACCTAGAAGATACACAATGTCTGCTCCCAGATAATACTGTCATAGTGAAGAAGATGAGTCTGTTCCCTGATCAGCCTATCCCATAAAGAGCTGACAAGTGTTAGTGTCCCATCTTCATTCATTTCACTTCAATCCTGAACTTCCCTCTAAGCACCCAAGTCACACACAAGAGAACAAAGCAACACTCTACCTGCAATAAAGAGAAGAAAAGAGCCCATTAAAAGGAAGATAAGGCTCATACTCAGTTACAAAAAGGGCGTGTTTCCCTTCCCCTCTTCCTCTTTCAATCTTCATCCTGGAGTAATACAAATGAGAACAGAGGCTGTTAAGAAGTATAAGGTTAGGAAGGAAGCTATAATTCCTCAGCACCTACTACATGCTAGGCCTTCTACATATACTAACTCACCTAGTATATGATGTGGGAGCATAAGGAAGTAGGATTATTTCCTCTACAGTAAAGGCCAAAGAAGCAAAGGCTCAGATGCATATGAGTAAGTGACAGGACCGAGTCTCCAATCCGGTTCTGATGACACAGAGCAATGTGTGGGGTGAAATTGCAATGGGCTTTAGGCTTTGGAGGCTTTCTGTTCACTGTAGGCAAGGGCTCAGGTCTGGGATTCTACAACAGAAATCAACAGAACTAGTAAATCTTACAGAACTTTGTTCCCCCAGGGTTGAAACAGAGGTAGAGGAGGCTGAGCAAAAGACTTCAGAGGACAACGTGATGCTTCTGGCTTTTTTTTTTTTTTTTTTTTTTTTTTTTTTGAGAGAGAGAGATCAGCACCCCAAGAACAAGAGTTCATGACTATGAAGAGAGCCCAGCTAACAGAGTTTTCAGGGAGCTGTTAAGAGGGCATAATAGATGGGATTGGGGAGAAGTCCTGCTCTCAGGCTTACTGATATATAAGACCATTGTAGACACTCCCAGGAGCTTCCAGAAAGCATCCAAAAGTTACAACCCAAGGGCAAGAACTGACTTTCACTCCATTGTAAAGCAGCAGTGGGTCAGGGGTGGTCCACACCCTACTCAGGGGAACAAAGAACAGCTTTCTCTAAGCCACCCAGAGTTGGCCACAATGGCACAGAAACCAGGATTTAACCTTGATCAGGCAAGATGGTACGAAGCATGTTCCAAGCATCATTGTGCAACCTCATCTTCTGTCAGTCATTACTGTCTTCTTGGCAAGACCTCTAAGAAGTAAATGTGAATATACCACTTTCCCCAAAACTTTAACATTGTGGCACATTCAGTGAGCTGGGCATGTCAAAAGCCATTGAGATGCAATAAGCTAAAGTCTATGTCCCAATATGGACATGGTGCCTTCTCAGCTCTTATCTGATTCAATGCATACATGTGGATTGGAAATGACATGATTACTAATTTTCTGAGAGGAAAAAGGGGAAATCCAGCCAAGGGACTGGGTGAAAAGTTAGTAATAAAAGGTAAGTGACCCAGACAGGGAGTTTCCTGAGCAAGTATAGCTTGGCAGTTTCTAGCCATGCTTCTTTCATGGCGCTGGGTTGAGAGATAACTGACCCAAGGCTTGACCATCTAATGAAACCACCTCTTAACATTTTGCCAGGTCGGGACGTCAGCAGCAAGGCTGCTCAGCGCAAGTAGCAACCTACTTTCCAAAACAAGTCCCCACACTTCAAACTAAACAAACGGCTATGTAAACCCAGATTAAACAGAGCTTTATCAGGATGGGGTTTGAGTAATCTCTGAATCAACAAAATCTGGGGAATGTGTGTACAGAATATCCATTATACAAATGTCAGACCACAAAGGCACACTCTTTTTTGAGACGCTGTTAAGGACTTGCTAATCCAGCCAATACAGGAGAGTGAGGGAAGCTCAGAGCCCTCCTAGCTTCCACCCAGAGTCTGTTTTTCCATGTGCAAAGACCAGCAAAGCAGATTTTCGGCAGAATTATTTTACTTGTTTCCTACAAAGGACAAGATAGCCTTTTTCTTAGTAGTTTGAACAAAGAGCTCCTCCTTGGAGTTGCTTTAATTACTCCGTGTTAAGCTTGAAGCTCATACACCCTCACAACCACAATACAACTGGCATCACTAGACTCTGTAACTTTGTGGAGTACAAGCCACAAAGTCCACGATTAAAAGGGGGCATTTATGGTCAGCCACATGGTATGTTTCAAAGTAAAATGATTGCATCACATAACTGGGGGGAAAAAGAGACAATGAAAATGTATGCACATACAGAGTATGATGCGTGCCAACAAAACAATCAGCAAAGGAAACTATAGGCAAGAGTAGCCGAGGGCACACAGGTGACATGGAGTGCCACAGACATCCTAAAATGGCATCTTCTGGATCTGTGTGGAAACGCCATGGCTGCTGTTTTAATATTGCTGTCAGAACAGTTCAGTACACTGGTGGCACAAGGCTGAAAACGCCCGAGTCAGGCTGAGCTGGGTCAAATGCTGACCCATTCACATACCACCAATGTGTGACTCAGGGCAAGTATTTTATTCTGAAGCTGTCTTATGAGCTATATGATGAAGGCCATAGGACCTTCCTTGCATGCTCGGCATAGGTGAAATAGATAACCTGGCCCAGAACACACTGTGTACTTACTACCATTCCTTCTCTCTGCCCCTTAGATAAAGACAATCCCGTGTGTGTGTGTGTGTGTGTGTGTGTGCGCACATATATATCTTCACTACTGAAATTATGCTTATATCTAGCAGCACCCAGCAAATAGTTCTTGTCATTTATTCAGTAACAAATATTGATTATTTACCTCTTGCTCTAACTGTGAAGTCCTCAAACATTTTTGACTCGTGACACCCTTAATGCCTCAGCAATTTTTGCAGCATACCTAGGCCAAATGATATATCTAACAGTCCTGTTTATTGATTACTTAGAACAAATAACTGAACAAGGATTTAACGTCCCCCAAAAGTAAAAGGCTTTTGAAAAGACAATTCACAGATGGTAAAAGAAAAATAATGATTTCACATCACAAGTAATGTGAACTCATAATCACAAGTACTTATGAGTACTAAGGAGATGCATTTGCCTTTGGGGCACTACAGGACTTCTCAAACCTTGACCTCAGATTGGAAACCCCCAAACCCATTTCCTGCTCCATGTTGATTTTCATGTGGTATTGTTTTTATAGAGAGAGAAATTGCCAAAAACCTAGCTTCACCATGTTATGACATCACTGGAAGAACGACGCACATTCCAATAGTGAAACTGTGAACTACCTTGAGCTAGTAGTTCACACGGTGTCTGACAGATGTCAAGACTCGCTGTGTTTTCCTCAACTATCTAAAAGACTTCCTGGCACTAGTGACCAGGGTGTCTCAGCTCACTGCTTGGAACCTGGAAGGCGCATCAACCACCTTGAATCACAATTTCCTTGTTTGCTGTTGGATAGGATGATATCACAGGGCAATCTGAATAACAATGAGATTTGTTTTAAAGGAGCTCTACATCACTTTTCTCTTTCTATAATACTTTTCAGCCTTGGATATTTTACCTCATAAAATTTTGTTTAAAAAAGACGGAGTTGTTTTCATTTGATTTGAAAGGCACAGTGAGAAAGAGAAAGAGAGAGAGAGCAATCTGATTCACTCCACAAATGTCCACTAATGCTGGGGTTGGGCCAGGCCAATCCAGGAGACCAGAACTCAGTCTGGGTCTTCTATGTGGGTGGCAGAGACCCAAGCAGCTGAGCTATTACCTGCTCTCTCCAATGGTGGGTGACAGCAGGAAGCTGGAATTGACAAAGGAGGTAGGACTCAAATCCAGGAACCCCCAAAAGGCACATCCCAAATGCTCACCCCAAATTTTTAAACAGTTGCCTTGATCATGTCATATGGTCACCAGAAGAACTCTGTGGTGAAGGTTTGAAGGATTCTTATCTCAAGTTCATGATTTAGAAAGACCCCCCCCCCCCGAACAATCCAAATTTACCATGTCATTCATGTCATTAATAAGAATTTGTGAGCTGTGGATCTGCTTCCTATAGGTTCATTTGAGACAGAAAGAGAGAGAAAATCTCCCTGTACACATGAGACCAGCCAAGGGCCTAGGATCTCACTTTCGCATCTGTCATTCTGCATTTCGAATGCAGGCCTAGAGGGGCGACAGCGCTTGTCCCTGCTCCTACTCAGACTCCATCCTGCAGTGCTTCCCAGGGCTCCATGGAGCCGGAAGACGGTTTAATGCTTCTTAAGAAGGCTGGCAAGAGAGGGAAAGGCACACCAGGATATACTGTCAGCCAGGGCCTTAAAACAGCACTCTGAGAGGAACAGCCTGATGTGTGGCATTTGCCCACTGGTCTGTGACAGCTACACCCAGTGCGGCTGAATGAGGCTACCGAATTCAGATCTGGAGAGAGAGGCACGGCATCAGCTCTGGCGAGCCGGCCCAGCCCACCAGCAGGCAGAAGGCTCTCTCTTCTGAGGCTGCCTGCGGAGTGCTCTGAATCCAGGGACACACTCCTTGCTGAAAGGCAGATTTGCAAATGCTCAAGTTTATTAGCTCCCAGTTGACGATACTTTCCAGACACGATAAATAAAACTGTACAAAAGAGTGCTTTGGAGAAAGGAGGCCAATCCTAGAGTTTTATGCAGGGGATAGATTATATCTTCTCTGTGGACACACGGGCATCATCCTGAATTTCTGGCTGAGCCCCGCACCCAAAGGTGGCATGTAGCCAAGTGCAGGTGACAGGTTAGCATCAAGCCTGATGTTTATATCAACCGTTTTAGGAGAGGACAATGCACACTCTGTCCTCAGGAGTGGACAACAGGGTGAGGGACAGAGGGCCACTGAGGCAGGGGGCAAGCAAAGCCAGGCCTTAGGCTCTCTTGCTACAGCTTCAGAGTAGATCAAGTACCAGTGACTGCCTTCCCAGGGGCAGCCTTGGCAGAGCCCAGCAGGATCGGCTGTTTCTATTGTTGGATGCATTTATGGGCCCTCCTGGCCGATTTGGCAAGCAGTTTTATAGGAACGGTCTTCCGGGAGCATCCTGCCCTGGGCGAGTGGGGGAGTCTCAGAGTCCCGCTGCTACTCGCTTTGCACCAGTCCTCCTCAGCCCTAAACACCGACTTTCAAGGCTCTGCTATAGTTAGAAATTCAACTGGCAAACTTATGCCATTCGACCCATGACTTCCCCAAGTGTAGTGCCATGCAAAGGTGGCAAATAGTAAGGCCGGCCTTTCAGAATGTACCAGGCACCCCAACCTAAATTCACAGTCGAGAGAACACCTTATTTGCAATAAATGGAATCACAAGTTATTACAGGGGTGATTACCTTCCTAGGCACCATGAATTTAGAATTATGTAAAACAGAAGAAGGCCCGTCTCTAAAAGTTCATCCAACAGTGATTTAAATGAGGTAGCACAAAGTGTGATAGCTTTTAACGTGTTCAAGTTCCCATGGCAAATCCCTGTTATAAAATACTTTGCTGTTTCATTGATTTGATAAGCTTAGGGTGGGGTACGTTTTGCTATCTATATATATTTATATAGTGATAAAGTGTCTTATCACTATATATTTTTCACTTAGAAGCCCAAAAAGTCAATAAGAGCAATCTTTAGGTTGCTATACTTTTCCTACCGTTCACATCGAGTGCCTACGAATTTTGGGCCATAAACTCAGTGTTGGGAACAGCATTTGTTGGCCCTGGAAGAATGTGCAGGCCAAATAAATTAGTAGGCATCTAATTAGTAGGCACCAATGTCCTATGCAACATCCCCAGTACCACATAACTGCAGTAATATATTTGAAACAAGCCAATTAGTATGCCATTTGTACATTAATTCTCTCCAATATATATCCTGAGTTTTCCTAAAGGCCTTCTCATTTGCAAGGTTTACCTTTATGATAAGTGTCCTTATTAAAATATAACTGAACTGCACACACACAGTATGTAGAATAAGTCAAAGTTCTTTTTAAATACTGGTTTCCATGAGGGCTAAAGAGCCTCCTCATTGGGGAATGGATTTGAAGTGGAGCAACAAGGGAATTCACACATGCACAGACAAGTACTATGGCTTCAGTAGGAGAATGCAGATGAAGTCAGGAGACAGGGCTGGGAAATGAGGGTCACCGTGAAAGAACCCGGCAGGGTCCACAGCCCCCGCCACACGTCTGCGAGTCAGACGGGAACAGGTTCAGAGGGGTGGATGCTCTTCAAGATGCTGGCTGGTATTTTAATCCACCCATCCCATCTGCAAAGGGCCTTTGGGCAAAAAGTGTGGCACCTAAGAACGGAAAGATCTCACCAGATTCTAGAATGCACAGGGGCTCAAAGCACACTCTGCAAAACATTCTCCTAAATGAGCACAGAGATGGAAAGCTTCTGACCTCTTCAGCCTGGGCTGCTATTCTGTCACAGTAATGAAAGACGGGAGAGGGTCGGTGGCCAGGGCTTCCCACCAACCAGGAGCAGGAGCAGAGGGCCACGAGAGACAGTCAGGAACCACAGGAGTGGTGTGGGTAGCTGTGGCCGAGGCCGGGGGCGGGGGACACAGTAATAGAACTAGGGAGAGCAAGCAGAACCCAGTGACAAGGGGAAGCCCAGGCTGATTCCTCAACACTCACAAAATACCTCCACCTCTCTGGGGACTCAGAAGGATGCTGGGGTGGAGAGGGGACTTGAATCAGACTGCACGGCACTAGCAGGGCAGGGTGTGGGACTCTGGGGGCTTGGTCTTCACACTGATGAGATCCATTCACCCCCAGGGCTGGAAAGGCTTGGAAAGAATTCAGTTACATAAGCCCTCATCAGCCCCTCCTCTTCTTTCTGACAGGCAGTCTTAGCCCTGTTATTATCTCTGATCTTGGACCACTTCCCTGAGCCACTGGGCAACCAATGTCTCTTTCTCAAAAGTAGGGAGAAATGTAAATTCTTCGGTTTTCTCCTAAGCAGCCAGAGAGTCCCCGATTTGCATGGCCATGTGAGTGTAAAATATGATGATAAAGAATGCAATTCTTAAGACACGTCAAAGACGGCTCATTAGATCAACTTTTTTTTTTCTTTCCCCTGTATTCATGTTGTTTTATTTTTTTTTTAAACAGGGACCACTGTGCCTTCTTTCAAGTGACAAGAGTTGTGACAGCTGCTCTATAAGGTATTCAATGGTTAATTAAGACAAGACTGTCAGTGCCGAGCTCTTTTGTGTTTTGTAGAAAGCAGTTGCTAAACAGATGAAAGTAGGTCTGAGGCAAGGGGTAGCATAACTATTATTTCAATTAATAAATAGCTCTAAAAGTGAAGGAAGTGATCAAGGCCCCCAGAGCGTCTGTATCTGCCCCGGTTCTGTCAGGAAAATTAAACAGAGCGCTCGTGATTGCCATTGCTTCTGCCGAACAGATCCAAGCAAGTTGGGTCACCTGTGCTGAGCGGGTTAGCGTCTGCCTGGTTCTTGGGGCACCCCCTAGTGACACATTTGTTACCCTGGCACTTCCGTTTCGCCACCACAGAGCCAAATGGTGGCCCGGTCTCTTCCCTCTTCCATCTGCATGCTCTCCTGCAATCTTCCCCCTCTCTTCCACCAAAGCAGCCCTAAAATGTATTTTCAGACAAATATCAGGGAAGCGTTTATAAATATTTCAGAGGCATTTCATAAATAAATAAGCAAATCTACAAAAAGACTTCTCTCCTTTAATGAGATCTTGGCTGTGCTATATGCCTTTCTATTTGAGCGTAATGAAAACCAGTTGGGAAGATTTCCATACCGGACTCTCTTTTGGGGAGGGGGTTCATAATATATGAAACACGCCTGCTCCGCGTCTTTGAAACACAGAGCCTTGTCGTTGACATATTAGTCAGCTCTGGCACGAGGGAATAGCTTTTACTCTTTTTAAAGTAAATACTAATCAATAGCAACTGTGCCGACAAAAACCTTCTTGCCGCCTAATTGCATCACAGCTACTCATAGACCCCAACAGAATTTTCCCCTGGATGTAACAAAATTAACTACCAGGGGCTGAGCCAGTGAATTATCACCCTCTCACTATTCAAGTGTAATTAACACAGGGCCCCCGACTTCCACATGTGCCATTACAGGGCCATTTGTATGTGTAATTTTCAAACAGGGGCTTAAGGTCGTGCCCACATCAATCTTTTCAACACACACATCTGCGCAGGAAATCAAACTGGCAGGGGGGTGGTCCCAACCATTATAGGAAATCTCTCCCTCTCTGAAATCTTGTTCATAGTTTCTCTTCCGCAGCTTAATGCCTTCTGTGGTCTCTTTGGCCCTGTCAGAAACAGCCCGACAGTATCAGCGGCAAACAAGTTGTTTGAGATATTCTAACAAGCAAATCTAGGACCAAACTGGTCAATCCAGCTGCCAGACAGAAAGGAATCTTACCAACAGCTTGGGATGGACACTAGGGCCATTTTAGTTAAGGACTTTTTTTTTTTTAAATTGCACATTAGGATTTTGAAGGATGTTCACCTAACATTTTTCTAATTTATATTATCATTGTCAATTACAGTAACAGCAGTGGCCATTTGTTGGGCACATGGGCTAAGAGCTTTAAATATTTTATCATTTAATCCTCAGAAGATGTGTTAGGCATTATTGTCCCTACTTTTTTTAAAAAAAGTTTACTTTTCAGACACTTGAAAGAGCAACATGGGGAGAGGGAGACAGAGAGGCAGGAGGAGACCTTAGATTTGTTGGTTCATTCCCCAAATGGTCACAATAGCTAGATTTGAGCCATGCCCACCCGGAGCCTAGCACTCTATCTGGTCTCCCACATGGGCAACAAGAATCCAGGTACTTGGGCCATGATCTGCTGCCTTCCCAGGCACATTAGCAGGGAGTTGGATCAATAGCAGAGATGGGAATAGAACTAGGTGCTTCCATACAGGATGTGGACATCCCAAGAGGTGGCGTAACTTGCTGCACCACACCTGCCTCTACTACCCTTACTGTAACACTGAGGCTCAGAATGGACAATTGACCCCAAGTGCACCAAGCAGCCAGTTGGGAGGGAGGTATCACCTCATCACCAGTCCCACCGCCATCCACATCATCTGCATTTCACACAGGAAATACACAAGGCAAAGCCATGGCTCAGGCTTAGGTAGTGAGGAAGAACATGGCAAAAGAGACTTGGAGACAAAAGGCAGTGAGATCTCTGTCGCGCTAATAGCACCTCACACCCAGCAGCTAGTTCTTCCATCCTCTTCAAGGGTTAGAGGAAGAGCAACAGGAGAGGAGTGAGGGTACACATCAGTCCAGAGCAGAGATCAGCTGGGGGACCTGGCATCCCCACTCTGCGCTCACTGCTCTCAGCTGGGTAACAGTGAGTGACAGGAGCAGAGCTCCTGGTTCCCTTTTCTCTCTCCCCCTCTCCTTCTCCCTAAATTTATTTATTTATTTGAAAGTCAGAGGGAGGGTGGGAGGGAGAGGGGGAGAGGGGGACAGACAGAGAGAGGGAGTGGGGAGAGGGAAAGAGGGAGAGAGGGGGAGAGAGGGAGAGGGGGAGAGAATGCATTTTCGTCTCCTGGCTCACTCTCCAGATGGCTTCAATGGTTAGGGCTGGGATAGGCTGAAGCCAGAAGCCTGGAACTCCATCTGGGTCTCCCACACTGGTGGCAAGGGCCCAAGCATTTGGGCCATTTTCCACTGCTTTCCCAGGTGCTTTAGCAGGGAGTTGGATTGGAAGTGAAGCAGCCAGGACTTGAACTGGTGCTCATATGGGATGCCAGCACTGCAAGTGGCAGCTTAACCTCACAAAGCCTCCTCTTGATAAAAGGACTGGTGCTGGGGTGAGGATAGCCACATTCAGCATCCTTTCAGGAACAGATTCAGCCACTCCTGGAGCCAGCAGGTGTGGAGTGCATCAGCTGACCTCGCCTTACCTCCCACGTTTAACGTGGTGAAGCTGCCGGCTTGTGGACAGGTCTGTGCAGAGCCACCGAGGCCTGTAACTCCATCTCTTCAGCCACACACTGTTATCAGTGACCTTGCTTCCAGGTATGAGTTAACTCCGAATGCACGTCAGTGATGCATCCCTTGACTCACAGCTGCCTGGTGCTGGCCTCTGAGCCCCCGCACGGGCTCTGCCAGAATGCCTGGAACTCTTTAGCTCCATCTGAAACACACAGGCCTTGTGTGTTTGGGGCTCCTGTGGTTTCTTTCCATAGCTCGCTTTGGGACCAGGGTGCCTTCAGCAGCTGAGTTCTTAGCCCACCCATTTTGATGAGGCTTGGGTGACACTCAGCTGCATGCTTGAGCTGACCACAGTCTGTCTGTCTGTCTGTCTCTCTCTCTGTGTGTGTGCAGTTTGGCATACAGAGGTCCTTGGCATCGCATTTTTTTCCATTTTAATATGTTCTCCCCTGATTCAGAATGAACTGAGAGAAGCCAAAAAAAAAAAAAAATACTAATCAAAATGGCATGCAAATACATGAAGCTCCTTTCTCTCTGAAAATGCCCTCTTTCCCCCTGCACAGTGCTAATGTTTTAGAAATAGAAGGCACCTCTGGAGAGACAGGATAATACCAAATTTTAAAATCTGTAGAAAATGAGTACAGGGGTAGGCGGCACTATTAGCGCTACTAAAAATAAGCCTTGGGAAGTTACAATAAATGGAAAAACCACAAGAGTCATTTCTTTTTTAAACTGTACTAAAAATCCTGTATGTGCAGGAGCCATTTTCTCCAGAGATTCCAACAATAATACTTGGGATTCAATATTCATCTGCACAGCGGTCTCGCTCCCATCTCGTCCCTTCCCCTTGCCACTGCCCCAGTAACGCGGGCCGAGTGTTGAGCTTATTACCCCCATGGAAAGCATGGTTGTGCCAACTGCATGCGGTACCAGATGCCAAGAACTGCGCGATTATGTCCTGCTTGCGGCTTGGTGGCCTGAAGATAGGGGATTATTTAATTGAGATGTTTTTTCCTTACAGAGTTCTAAGGTTACTGTACACAAATGTCTGAGCTCTTGAGACAGAAGATGCTGCTGGGACCCAGGGGTCCTATCAGCCCTGCAGCCTCCCCCAGGCCGTCTTCCTCCCTCACTTCATCAACCTCCAGGCCGTTGCTACCGCGGGAAGGGAAGTCCACACCAGCAACCTCCAGACACGTTGAACTGTGTCCTGAGAAGTCACTTGAGCCACCAGCACCTTTCCAACTCAGCCTGTACAGAAATGTCAAATCCTCACGCACATAAATGCCTGGAGACAGATGAGCCCTGAGCAAACCTACAGAAAACAGTCACAGAATATACAGAAGGGAGGCAGGTGTAACTCAGCTAGCCCTGGCGAGGAAACCGAGGGGGAGGAGGGTCTGTGACGAGGGACCCGGCTCAGTGTGTGTCACATCTGGGGACCCAGCTCTGCGCTGGTGCTGCTGCTTCCTAACACAGAGACCTCACCACCCCATAGGGCCCTGTTGGGTCTTGTTTGATTCCTGGAGCCCCTGGAAAGCAAGAAAGTGGGCGTAGGAGGGGAGGAGAGAAAGAATAAGAAGCAAAAGCCTCCTTGCTTTTTCCAAGGCAATCTGGAACGAATCATTGTGTTTTCCCCCGCCTCCTTTATTTCTGTCCAGGCGTTTCTGCCTCTTAAAAGCGGCTAACCCTTCAACCATGGAGGGGATGCAGAAATCCACCGATCAAGTAAGCCTGAAAGCCCTCTGCTTCCTGCGGGAAAATCTATACGTGCCCTCCAGCCTCATAATTGAGTTGCAAAGGGGAAAAATAAAATTGTTTCCTAGCTGTGCGGAGCCATTCCACCCAACATGCCAATACAAAGCAAGTGGTGTTTTAGTCCATAGGATGGCCAGGTTCAGAGTCAGATCCAGGAGGCTAAACAAGGGCGAGGTTATTAGCAACAAACGATTACACTGCAGGTTGTATTGAACAGAGCGAGAGACGGGAACTCTTGAGACTAATTGGAAGGGTTTGGAAATGTCAGTGTTGTTGCTCCTGGTTTGGATTCTCTGAGCCATGGTGAAAACGACCCTGAACCTTAAAGATGCTGGCTTCTAGAAAGCTCCCAGTTCTTCCCTGGAGATGCCAACATTCCTCCCAGGCAGGTCCCTCAGCTACTATCGCTCTTCTCTGCTGTCTCAGGGAGGTTGGCAACAGCCATCTGCATACATTTTCCTGGAAGTTTACTAGGAAAATTGAGTAATAGTGCTTGCCATGGGTAGAGCTTTAGACTTGTAAGAAACCCCTCCCATTCTCAGCCTCAATGACTCTCTTGCAATCTCTGGGAACAGGCATATAATGTCTACTTTGAAGCAGGCCTGTGAAGTTGGGGGTAACTGTCCTATTTTAGAGATGAGAAGACTGAGGCTCTGAGGATGGAAGGAGCTCATCTAATTCCACCCGGCTAGAGAGCAACAGGGAAGGGACAAACACAGACTGGTTCGTTCTCTGCATCCAGTTTTCTCTCCATGCAATCACCTGGCTTCTAATTGAGCACATGCAACACGCTTTCAAAGATTACAAGAATGACACTGTAGAAACTAATTAAATTCACCCCCAAGCCATCAGTCACAGCAACACGTAGGAGTCCATGCCCCCTCTCCGTGGACGTACCCCATGTTTACAAGTCTCCGCCTGTCTATGACTACAGCCAGCTCCTCCGAGGCAGAAGCTCCTAGCTATGTGTGATTCATGGTTGCATGGATGCAATGACTGGACCAGTCTTGCAGCATACTCCCTGCTCCCAAGGCCATTTACCTGGCCATGTCTGCAGACGTCTAACCAACCCGATCTTTCCTCATATTTGATGGGCTGACTTTACTGGCAGACAAAACAGATGGCTCCTTCCTGCTGTCATCTCTCAGTTCTTAGGGGGAAAGCCCATCTTTTCTCCAATTCTCTTCTAGGCCCTCCCTTTAGGTTTTTAATCCCTCATTTCAAAAAATCATTCTAGAATGAGAGCCAGGTTTAGCATGCAAGTATATTAAAGAATCAATGCAGGGGCAACAGACTCATTCACGGAGGAGTAAGTGAAATACTAAGCAATTCTTTTGGGAGAAAGAGGGCCTCTTGGAAAAAGAGGAAGGGGCCAGGTGCCTGATTTAGGGGAAGGCTACTGTGATGGGGAAGGGACAGAACTGCCTATCAAGTGCCCCAAAGTTGGTCCATTATTTTGCTTAAAGCAGTTCCCTGTCAGACCCTCCCAGCTCCAAAGAAATGATTTGACGATCCATCAAGGGCGTTGATTTAAAACTATTTTTAGAGTAGCTTTACTGAAACCTAATTTACATACCACCAAATCCATACATTGTAAGTATACAATTTAAAGACTTTCAGTAAATTAATGAAGTCGTGCAACCATGATCACAATTGAACTTTAGAAACAAGTTCAATTTGAAGAACTAATACTTTGAAACTATAAGGCAGGATGCCCACCCAGCACTGAATAGGAATAATTCTTCCTGGTATCTGCTTGAATGAGGCTCTACACTAACACTGGATAAGGGAGCCTTGCAGGGTGGGGAATGTCTGGATCGCAGGCCATATAAGGCCCGGGAAATCATAAGCCTTGCCAAGGCAACTTCGGGTGGGGCTCAAAATTCAGTAAATCTATATAGCCAGCTAATTTTTAAGTTGATCATTCCGTATGGCCCACAAATGGTGCTATAAATATCCAAATGGCTCTTGGCAGGAAAAAGGTGCCCCACCCCTGCAAGATAATCTCTCCCTATGCCTGGCGCCTGAGCACCAGTGTGCTAGGTTTTGGGGGTAAGCTCAGAGCTCACTCTGAGCCTTAGCCTCTGGGAGGGGTCCTTGGCATTGCATGGCAGTCCACTGCCATCCCCACAGCCTCGTGCCCACGACTTGGAAAGTTACAACGAGCTCCTGGTCACACCTCCAGTTCCCAGAGCCAGTAGAGCAAGCACTTGATCTCCCCTCCACCCCAGGCTCCTACACCCACAGTGCCTCTGAAAGGCTAAAGGAAATTGGCCAGCATCCGGGCATTCCATTCTGGTCACCAAGTCCTGCCACTGTTTGTGCACTTCTTAGAGACTAACAGCTCAACTTCCCTCTGTCCACACGTGACCGGCTGTGCTGTCCTTTATCTCAGGGAGCCAACTGACTTACCTCATTGCAGGTCTTTCTGTCTCACAGCGACGCAAGCGGAAAACACGAAGGTGGCCCTGCTTTAACGCAGACGCTGGAACAAAGACTCTCCTGTGCTTTGCTGACATTTGTTAGCAGCAGACGGGAGTGAAGAATGGCTATGAGCAAATATTTGGCTGAGCATAGAACTTACTCAAACATTATGGATTTACTGTTTAGGGTCAAAGTAACAGTTGTGGACTTCCAGTCTATTAAAGGAGGCGTTAACAAAAGATAGGCCATTCTCTTTCGAGCAACTCCCCTCTCTTCTTGTCCTTCCATCTCACAGCTCTCTGGATCCAAGCAACTGACTGCACTTTTTTCCATGGCACTCCTTCCTATGGGATTCAGGCAGATGGGTCAGGTGCTTCTGCTTCCTGTCTGTCCCCCTCGCACACGCTGAGTTTTGCAGGAAGGACCACGTCTATTTGAATACTCTTGTGCCTAGCATGGTATCAGGTATGTAAAGGATGCACAATAGGGGTTCTGCTATCAGCTGTCTGGGAAAACAGCAAAAAGACAAAGAGGGGCTTACACTTAGAGCAAACATTTCCTCCTTGAGTTGTGCTAATCGCTTGAACTTTGCCTGGCCAGGGAACAACCTGTGATACCTTGTTGAATTAAGAAAATTGTTTTGGACTCAGGAAGCATCAAAAGTAATGATGCAATGCTGGATTGCAAGAGACAGAGGAGCAGGGTCTTGGGAAGGGGCTTTCGCAAAGTACTTATCCTTAGAGAAGGTTAGGGCAATGAAGGCTCTAGCCAAAGAGGATAAACTTACTAACTCCACAATCACATTGTGTAGGACTCAGACCAGTGCTCCTCCTCACATATATGTCTAACTGGATCTGTATCCACGAGAGAGACAAAGGTGTGATTTATGAAACTGACTTCATGGCTGCAGTTTGCTCCTGTCCAGTGCTGTGTCCCTTATACTTAGTATTCGGCATACACAAAGCACTCCTATTCAAGTGAATATTTCATGCTCCACCTAACTTTTTCGCCATGAGATATGCATGTCTTTTTCTCATGCTCTAAAAACACAAAGTCCTGGAAAGCATTTTTCCATTGAACATTTCATTGGACGAGGATGTAATGTGTGGACATGATCCATAAATGGATAGCAAATCCAGGGAAGTCTGGCCTGGGAGTTCCACCATTTAGACTCAACATTGCAGGCATCCGACAGTGACTGTTCCCCTCCTGGGGGACCTCAGCAATGTCAGCAGACTCTGTGGGGCTGGCAGGCCATGCAGGGAGAAGTTTGAACAACGGGGGTAAAAGAGAATACAAGTTTTGCGGGCATTTGCTGAGCCGGGTATTGGGACAAGTGCTTCCATCTCTCATTTCAGTCCTCACAGTGAAAACTTCCAGATGATTACGGTGATCATGACGTTACAAAGGGGGCAAGGATCAGAGAGACCACATCTGACCCCCTAGATCACCCAGCTTGAAGTGGATGCACCAGAACTGGAACACGGATCAATCTCACTCTGAAGTCAAAGCTACCATGTATCTGACCCCAAATGTCTCTCAGTTCCTCTTTCTCAGAAGGGAAGAGAGAGAGAGAGAGAGAGAGAGAGAGAGAGAGATCTTCCATCTGCTGGTTCTCTCACAGATGCCTACAATAGCAAGGGCTGGGCCAGGACAAAGACAGAAGCTCCAAATTCCATCCAGGTCTCCTACATGGGTGGTAGGGACCCAAATACTTGAACCACCATCTGCTGACTCCCAGGGTGCATTAACAGGAAGCTGGATTGAAGAAAGAGGAGAAGGGACTCACAGCAGACACTCTGCTGTGGAATGCAGGTGTCCCAAGGGGTCGCGTAACCCTCTTTGCCATGATGCCTGCCACGCCACAGTGTTTGCTTAGCCGTATTCTGGATCACAGACTTGCACTTCTCTACCGATAGGAGGTCTGAGAGCAGACCAGCCACTGCAGAGGTCTGTGACTCAACCCCAGCAGCAGGAGCCCTGGGGGCTTTCAGGAGTGCCTTCTAGAGCTGACAGAGGCCAAAGTCTCCATCCCTGGCTGCAGAGACCAGACACAGCCTTTCTGGTTTGCCCTCAGACATCGTTCAGGAATGATTGTGAGTGGCAGGAATGGCCCAACGTAAAGGTGCAAGGGGTCAGGAGGCCCCGGTTCTAGCTTCTTCTGCCCTCACCATTATTGGAGTTGGGGGGGGTAGTTCTTATGCAAATCATGCCCCTCAGTTCTGCTTCTATAAACAGACCACTTCTTAGCATGGATGAACTCTCTGTAAGAGTGCAAATGCTCTATTTATGCCCTGTCCAATACAGTAGTCACCAGCCACATATGCCTACTTAAAATGAAACATAAATTAAAATTATATAGAATTAAAAATTCAGTTCCTTAATTGTACCTGCCATTAACCTCAGATCTAAATCCAAGTTAAAGTCATTTAATTTTAAGTCTCAGTTTCTTCTTCTATAAAATGGAGATAATAATGGCTTCCACACAAACTTGCTGTGAAAATTAAATGAGATAAGGCAGCCACAGCATTGCCGATCACATAATGAGGGCTGTGTTCATGAAGGCTATTATAAAATGTCCATGAAACAGCCATGGAATGGGGGAGTTGCTTTGTCTGATTAACCCATTATTTCATTCACTAATAGGTCACATGGAAAATTCTGTGCGGATGGGATGGGACAGGAGTTCGGCACAGCAGTTAAGCTGGAGATTGGGACACCTGCATCCCCCATGAGAGTGCCTGGGTCTGAGTCCCAGCTCTGTTCCCAGTTCCAGCTTCCTGCTAACGCACATCCTGGGAGGCAGCTGCGGTGACCCACTTGTTGGGTCCCTGTCACCCATTGGAAGACCTGGCTTGAGCTTCAGTTCCTCACTTCAGCCTGGCCTAGCCCAACAGTTGCAGAGTTGCAGGTGCATCTGGGGAATGAACCAGAAAATGGGCTCTCTTGCTCTCTCTCTCTGCTCTCAAATAAAAATAAAATAAAATAGAGTAGATGGGAAAAGAGGTTGAGCACCCACTGGGTGTGGCACTGGCAGGGAGGTGTGAGCAGGAGCAATGCAGGAAAGGCGGTTTTGCTTACTTAACATTTTCCCAAGGGCTGGCCCATAGGTTTGACTGATTGGTTCAAATTACACAAGATCTGGCTAGATATTCAGATTCCCTCAGCTGGAACTGTATTAGGTAATCCCCCCGGCCTTGTAAAGGAACAGATCTGACTGTGGGCCAGCGATTGTGCAGGAGGTGTCACCATGACAAGGGAAGGGTCCTTGATACTCTATGACAAACGCACGGACAGCCTGAAACATTGGGAGGACACTGTGATGCGATTCAGCTGCTGCTTTTGAGCTACGTGGATTAACCAGAGACTTTAGACTACAGGAGAAAGCAGATGATGGGGAAGTCAGTCCCTCATGCTCTTTGCTCCCAAATATGTCAGGTCTGAATAACTGGCCTCAGCTCCACCTTCATCAATGGATTCCTGTGCACAGAACATCCAGAAAAAGTTTTTAAAATCCTATTGCTCAGGCTGTACCACATCCAGTGAAAGAAGAGACAGTGAGGGTGTTGGCCCAGGCATCAGTAATTTTGACAGCCCCTCACGTAATATTTGATGAGCAACTAAGTTTACCAGGAGAGATGTGAGCAGGAACTCAGGAGTTAACTACCCCTGAGCCTGGATCTCCATCAGCCACTCCAGCCCTAATCAGATCACTGATGTTTCGTTCAGCACACGTTGCTTATTGTGACCAGAATATTTCTCAACTGACATCCTCTTTAATGAAGTCTAATTTGGGCCAGTTCCACGTTGTTAGTGTTGACAGGGAAATTCCCCATGGAGCTGGAGAGCGGGCTTGCGGGAGAGGGGGCACTTTCAGATCAAGGCTCCCAGGAGCCGTGCCGCAAGTCTGGACAACTTCTGTGTGCTGCCACCTGGTGGGGCCTGCTCCCAACTTCATCCTTGGCTCCGCCCCCTCCCCCAAAGAGATGTACTTGAGGAAAATGTCCTGTGTTTTCAATCCAATTTACGGGTGCCTTCCACATTGATCAGGCCTCCTTCTCCCTTTCCCTCCCATCTGGTTAATATAATTACTGCTTTCTCACGGCAAAGCCATTCTATGTAATAGCTTTGTTTGTTACTATGGTTACAAGTTCCATAGTACTTTGGAATATAAATCCCTCATCCCGGAAAGGAGTTGTTTGTCAAGGTGCAGCCCTGACACACATAGACAGCGCGCTGGGGAGCGGTGTTCATTCTCTGTGGTAAGGACAGCGGCCTCTGTGGGCCTGATTGTCCCTCTGCATTCCCCAGGCCTGGCCCAGACCCTCCTGGGAAATCCCTGGGTGCTGTGTCCCACCCTCTCCCCCTGGAATGGCCCAGCGGGAGTAAGGCACCTGTGAGAAGCTATCCCTGGGAGAAAGTGGGAAAAGCCAGCAGAGGGGCAGCCTCCCTGTTGCACGCTGGCCAGTTGGCCCTTGGCTGATTTATTTACCAGGTAAAAGCAAAGGCTGAGAGCCTGGTGTCTCAGGAGTGAAGTTTCCTTGGGCATCATCCCTTCCTCTCACACGTCTGCAGTGCCACCCCTTAGTTCCTGAGGGAAACAGACTTAATCTCCCTTTGGAAAGTGTAAAAGGTCAGCACTGGATTCACGCTGCCAGCCTCAACTGACAAAGCGAGCCAGTGCCACTGCGTCGACAGTGTCTCACACCCAAGCGAATGAGCCCTAGCCCTCAGAGTGCAGGAGCCACGTGGCCTGGGCAGCTGGGCTTGCCCTGCACCCTCAGCTAATGGCAGCTGGCCTGGGGGAGAGCGGACAGCGTGCTTTCCTCCTGCCAACCTCGGGAGATGTGCACCGCCATCACCCGGCATCATCCCCATTTCACAGACAAGCAAGTTGAGGCTATCCTGAAGTCACACAACATATTGTGTTTGGACTCTGAGTTCTGTTTTCATGCCAGGGAGCACTGGCTGCTGACTTAACGGAGCCTCACGGTCCAAATTCAAACAGCTGGGACCAAGAGAAAAGAGGACAGGCAATATCAAAGCATCTGTTTAGGGCTTGATGGGATCAATCAGAACAAACTCTAACCATCTTCTTCCTCCCCTAAGAGAAAGTTATTGGTTTGGTGGCCTGCTGGTGAATTCCCAGTGGCTACTAATTAACCAGCCCTGCCATTCAAATTTATTGTCACAGAGCAGGGAGATATTTACTTACACCACTCACAGGTCAGGATAATTTGCAGGTAGATAATTTCATGGTAATTACGAGTGGAACAGCCATGTGGAAACCAGGCACTTTGGTGGTGAGTGAGTACCCAGAGCTGGCTACCTTAGAATCACCACTGGTGACTTGAGTTGCTGTGGCCTTGCTAGACAAGTGGTGATGTAAGAGACCTGCAGCTTCTCACTCCTGACTGACAGGAGAGCAGAACCCCTGGAGATATCAGGAATTTGGTTTTTTCATCTTCTGGCTAGTGAAGATGTGGTTGTGCAGGTTTGTCTTGTTCCCTGGGCACGCCTGGGGTGCCCTGGTGCCAGGGAGGGGGTAGAAAAAGCTGCGTGAGCTTCAGCAAAGGTTGCAGGCCCTGAGTTGCACCAGACTGGTCTCCACGTGTGCTAAGCCAGGGACGGCCGGCAGTCACTGACTTGCTGAGCAGACACTAAGGAGGTCTAGAGAACCTGAGCTTGTGGCTACAGGCCACGGACGCTGAGTGATTGCCTGAGCCTCTGCTGTGTGTACGTATCTGTGGGGGTATAGGAGAATATGGGGTGCAGAATGAGGCCACAGCAGAGGACAGGATGGCTTCCTAATACTGAGAGTGTGATAAAAAGAAAGGGCTGGTATCCCAGGCATGCACCTGTCCTACTGACTTCACAAAAGAAAGAGGAAAACAGTTTCTGAGGCAGCCTTCTTCAACAACAGCCTCCCCCTTGGCTTCCTCCTCAGCCCCTCGAGTGAGCTGTGCTCCTCCAAGGTCACTCTTGCTGCTCTTGCTCCCTGGCTGTCGCCAGACATGGGCATGGGAAACCCACAGGACGGGCTGCTCCAAGCGTGCGGGGCATGAGAATCACTGGCTCCTGGAACTGTAAGGGACACTCTTTGAACAGAGGAGAAACCCCAGGGCCCTGAAGGAGTGAATCTGTGGTCCAAGTTTACAAAGCAGATACATAGCAGGCAGAGTCAGGCTCGGAATCCACATTAGCCAGGCAGCTCTGAGTGATTTTCCATAATGCAAGCCCTTCAGGAGGGAGGAGTGGTTGACGCCCCAAAGTTGAGACTAGGCTAATATAAATAATAACTATATGGGGAGTGTCTCCACATCCATTACAGAAACTCTGGAATGGAGATTTTATATATATATATATATATATATATATATATATATAATATTTTATATATGTCCTTTTATTTGAAAAGGAGGGAGGGAGAGATGGAAGGAGGGAGGGAGGGAGGCGGAGGGGGGAGAGAGACAGAGACAGAGAGAGAGAGAGAGAGAGAGAGAACAAACTTCTATCCACTAATTTACTCTTCAAATGCCCTACAACAGCTTGGTCTGGGCTGGGCTGGGCTGGAGTCAGGAGCCTGGAACTCCATCCTGGAATCCCAAGTAGGTTCTAGGGACCCAAGTCCTTGAGCCATCACCTGCTGCCTCCTAGAATGTGCACTAGCAGGAAGCTGGATGAAAAGCAGAGCTTGGGACTCAAACTCAGACTTTCTTATATGGGGTATGGGCTTCCCAAGGAGCGTCTTAACTGTTGCACCAAACTCTCACCCCTATATATCTTCCCTTACCTCTTTAATGTCCCCGTACAAAGACTCATGTACTGAATCCCTTTCAGTGGACAAGCACACACAGACATTTGCTCCCCCTGAACTGGGAGACCCCTTGCTACAGGGTACAGAGGACTTGGCAGTGCACAGGGACTCCCCCTTCCTCCACTGCTAGGAAGCTGAAGGCAACTTTTTCACAGGTGCAAGTTTTCATTAGAGTTTTCCTTTCCTCTCTTTTGCTTGGCACTTGTTTTTGTTCTATGTAAATAGCTTTGATTTTTGGCACTTGTGTTTTTAGTGTAAAACTTCTGAATGGAAGTGGAGTTATTGAATAATCAATCAATAAAAAAACAAATAATAATCCTAACTTTTGGGATTCAATTGTGCAGGAAATCATGTCTTAGAGACTTCACAGAAGAGTTGGGAAGCACCACTCGCCCTCTGTGTTGTTCTTGCACAGAGTGGAAGGAGAAGAGGCTCAGTTTTGGAGAAACTGAACAGAAGGCAGAAATCCCTTTATCAGCACCACCACAGCCACACCATCTTTCCCTCTGAATTGATGGCTCCAGCACTCAGTGCCTGCCATCCATGTGGGAGACCTAGACTGAGTTCCAGGCTCCCAGTTTGGGCCTGGTCTAGCCCTGGATATTGTGGGCATCTGGAGAGTGAACAAACAGATGGAAAATCTTGCTCTTTCTGTCTCTGTCTCCCTGCCTTTCAAATAAAACAAAACTAAAACGTAACATTCAGAAGACTCCAAGGCAGGAGAAAGGGCTTTCGGAGACTATGGAATTGAGGAATTTTAGAGGAGAATGGTAATAATCTTCCACTCTATCACCTTCCCAGTTAATCTACTTCTATTGGTTGCCTAAGCTTGATCTCATGGCCTTACTCGCACACAAAGGAAGCAGAAGTTCAGAATAAAGTAATACTTTGAAGGTAATATAATTGAATGGACATGGGATTTAAACCCATGGCCATTTGTGTCTAAAGCCCACATTACTTTTTTTGCTGTATCACCTAGATTCTCAATCACTGTTACTTGGGACTATCATTAGTAGGTCACCCATTTTAGGTCTTTCTTGGGCTTAAGATCACCAAGTTTTGCTAGCATTCAAATAAGGTTCCCAAGAAGGATAAGTTGGGAGCTACAGCTATGGAAGATGAAGGTGACTACCTATCCTAGGGTTTGCCACTAAGAGTAGGCTCTTAAAATTGCTGTTTTCTTCCTTAAAAGTACAATGACACAACTGTTATAATATTGACAAATCTTCAAGTATCCTCAATGTCAAGACAGAATTTTGTATGA
Source organism: Oryctolagus cuniculus (assembly GCF_964237555.1). NCBI lineage: Eukaryota > Metazoa > Chordata > Mammalia > Lagomorpha > Leporidae > Oryctolagus > Oryctolagus cuniculus. The sequence continues at coordinate 83,835,937 of NC_091443.1, forward strand.
CAGATTCTTTTGCTGATGATTTAGACAACTGTATTCTTGTTTTTCTGTTATATTATTTTTGGTATCCCAGAACAACATGCTACTCTGTAAAACCATGGATGCAGGAAACTTCAGAGTAATATTTTTCCTTTTTTAAAAAATTATTTATTTATCCATTTATATTGATTTGAAAGGCAACAGAGAAAGAGAGAGGGAGAGATCTGCCATACGCTGGTTTACTCCCCAAATGAACTCAATGGTCAGGACTGTAGCAGGCCCAAGCCAGGAGCATGAAACACAATCCAGTTCTCCTACATGGGTGGCAGGGACCCAAGTACCTGAGCCATACCTGCTGTCTCCCAGGGTGTATAGTAGCAGAAAGCAAGAATAATAAGTATAATGTGTGGGGAGCAACTCGGACTAGACTAAGTTACTGGAATTAAGACTTATTCTATGCATCTGCTCTCCCACAATATGGCGCTGGGAGAGGAGGCAACAGCTTCTACCCAGCTGCCTCTCACCAACTTGACAAGCTGCAGGAGCTGCTCCTGATTGGAGGAGAGCAGCGTACTCGGCGTGTGGGCAGCCGAGTTAAGATTGGCGGAGGAGGACTATAAAGGAGGAGAGAGACGGCATGCACCAGGAACATCTAAGGGGAACATCTACCTGAAGGAACACCTGTGCAGCCCCCGAGAGAGCTGGCCGGCGGTGTGCCACTCCCCCGCGGAAGTGGGGAATGTGGCAAGGGGAACTGCCCTTCCACGGAGGTGGAAGGGACGGTAGCCAACCCGGGAAGGACCAGCAGCCAACCCGGGAAGGACCAGCAGCCAACCCAGGGAGGGCCGAGCAGACCAAAGAACAGCGCAGGGTCCTGTGTCGTTCCTCCACGAAGAGGGGGAGCGACATAATGGTGCCGTGACTCGGATATGAAGCCTAGGCAGGGTTTAGTGTCGTTCCCCCATGAAGACGGGGAGCGACAATAATGATTATAGCCAGAACCTTTCAATACGGGACATGGGTATCCCAAGCAATAGCTTAACTGCTATGCCAAATACCTACCCTAGTAGTATTTTCTTACATTAAATTTATTTAAGGAAGATTGATGAAACCCTGACAGTATTACTTGGGTCTTGGGGTTCATCGACTCTGGATCAAAATGTATTGGCCTAAATCCCAACTTGGCTTTACTCAATACTTCCTGGACACTATATTATTCCACCATTGAATGGACCCAATCGTACAATGTAGTTAACTTCCTAATATCTATTAGTAAGAAATGGATGATAGAGAAGAAGGACAAAAACTCAAACACCTGGTCCACTTAAACCTAACCTGCAGGCCTACAATTCTTTTCACAGAGACACATGCCATAGACATCCATGCTTATATCACCCAAGGTCATGTATAAGACTGTTCACAAAGCCACCACTCATAATACCTCAGAAATACTCTCAATTCTACCAAAACAGAACAGGGAAATTATGGCCTATTGATCACAAGATCCTATATAGATCAATGAAAAGGAAAGACCTGTCAGAAGCATTAATACAGGTGAGTTTCACACACATAGTATTAAGCAAAACCAGTCATACATAAGGGACTACATATCACATAATTGCTTTTCTATGAAGGTTAAAATACATGAAACCCAGGCATGGCACTACAAGTCAAGACTATGGCCTCTTAGGATGGTGACTAGCAAGGTCATGAAGTGGCTTTGGGGATGCAGGTACTATCTCCTGACATAGGTGGAGGCGCTTTGATGGATTCACACAAAAATTCATTGAGCTGCATGAGTATGACTTGTGCATATTCTGAGGTATTTGTTACCTGATGGATTTTAATAGAACATTTTCAACGAACAGAGTTCATTTCCCATCACCATCACTTATAGTACGTTTTTGAAAATTCATTTTACCTTTCTGTTGCATCTTCCTTATCTGAGAAGTCACAGTAACACATCCCTCTTACAGGGTTACTGTGAGGACCTAATAGAATGCTGAATGAAAAACACCCAGCCCTGAACCCACCACATGGGATGTGCTTAATATATTCACTATTTATTTCTTTTAAATTTAATGTTAAGTACTGAATATGTCCAAAACGAAAGAGAACAGGAAGATACCCATGGCTCATCATCCAACTTTAGTTAAACTATGGCCAATTTTATTTTATCTTTGTCCCTCCCCAACCATTAAAAATTAATGCATAGTTTGAAGATATATACTTTTATCCATATACACATATTAGTATCATCTTTAAGAAATAACTTTAAAAACAATCATAAAAAAAGTCTGGGGGTAGGGTGGGATGAACAGGTAGAAAACACAGGAACTTGGGGCAGTGATACTGCTCTGTGTGATACTATAATGATGGACACATGCCACCACACACTTGGCCAAACCCATAGGATAGAGAATAAGAATAAACCCTAATGTGAACTATGAACTTGGAGAGACTGTGATGCATCAGTATGGGTTCACTGATTATCACAGGTACTGTTCTGGTGGCAGGTGCAGACAGGGAGGGGGGTTGTGTGTGTGGATGGGACACAGGTTTACGGAAAATCCTGAACCTTCTCAATTTTTCCAGGAGTCTAAAATTTCTATTAAAAAAATGACAACTATTTAAAAAATACTCACATCACCATCATTGTGAAGTGCTTAACGAGTTACCCCAATTCACCCACAACAGTCGTTTTACAACTGCTTTGCTCATACCACACCCAAAATAAGATGTAGTTGGTGTGGACTTTTAAAAAATTATTATTCTTAATCCATTCCATCTCTTAACAAACTATAAGGAAAATGGATACGGAGTCTGTCTCTGACACCTGCCCACCCATCACAGAATATTTGGCAGATCAAAAAAAGGTACTATCAGGAAGGCTCCTGAAACATCCAGAGCTTCCGTTCATAGCCTTCTGAATTCTTCAGAACCATGGACGGCTGCTTTCACCGTCACAGACCAGACCCTTTAGCACAAGACAGGAAAGCAGCTACAATTGTCACACAACATGCTGAAGAATCTGGAAAGGGCATTTCCAGGAAGACAGACAAGGCATAGTATCTGCTCTCAACTGTTTACAAGAATCAAGTGTTTGAAGCTGCTCCGATACACACACTGCCCAACTTAAGGCAACAGGAAATCAGACAGGACCCATGCTTTGCACTTTGTACTATTCAGCACTGAAAGCTCTCGTGTTTTTCTTGCACACTGCATGCTGTCCACTGAAGTGCGAACAAAGGCAAGCTCAGGTACCCAAGCAGTGTTCTACCTTGTGATGATTCCTTCAAAAAAGATGGTCTCTTGGACTACACGTCTTGAAGTTCTTCCTCTAGAGGAAGCATCTTTCTGCATTTTATTAAATAAGCAGTTAGTGTTTTTTTCCCCAACCCTCTTCCTCACAACCCAAGGGAAGAGCCTTCATTTTATTGATTTGTGTCTTCCCCACTTCAGCACAGCACCTGGCGAATGGACAGTCCTCAACAAATGAGTTTGAGACAAACTAGTGAATGAGAGGGAGCAGAGGCTGTGGGGAAAACACTGGGCTGGGAGCTGCAAGCCTGTGGTCTGGGCCTCTCTTGCTCTTAGGACTTGGGGTGACTTGAGCCTCTACCTCCCAAGGGCTCCAATGATCTCCAGGATCTCGCCCGACTCTTAAAAAGGGAATCCATAATGTCAGAAAGTATTTATTTTACTTCTTACTTTGCAGTGTTGAGCCCTCTATTTGTTAACACCTAGATACTAACTGCGAAGCAGAGGACCCCAGCCTTTCACAGCAGTCCACAGCAAAGACACTGTGTTCTGCGAGCTGCCCTGTAACTTATAGGTCTATCATGTCCCCACTGCAGATGCCAGTGGCAGCAACCCCACCCAGAACAGCCTAAAGGAACCCTCCCATCTAACTCACCCAACAGGCACACCACGTGTTGGATGTGTGCCAAGTGAGTGGCACTGGGAGCCAGGCATAGCCGGGGTTCAGAAGGCTTCTCTTTCCCAGTTAGTCCATGTCTGACCCTGCTGTAAGAGCAGCTGGGGTGACTGACCTTCGTCATGGCCAGTCACAGGGCACTGAAGTTTAAGAGGTAAGCACTGGCAGGGGTGAGCACAGGTAGGGTTGGCCTATGAAAACTTACCATGTGCGTGAAAACGACCTTGGCACTTGCTCCCCTGTTTCCTGCCATCCATCCACACCCTCTTTACACTATCTCACTCCAGAAAAGAACTCTGGCTTTCAGCTTGTTGACAACTCATCTCCTGATGGTGTTAGCTGATGACTTCTCTGAGGCTTATGGTGTGACCAATATGGATGCAGGAAGAACAGAAGGGAGGTGCTGAGTTATATTTACTCGGCTCTCTTTCACCCACTTACAATGAAGCACACAGCTGGGATGAGTATTCTCTTGCTTTTTAAAGCCTTTTTTATAGCACCACTACCACCAAAATATGCTCATATTATACAAACAATAAAAACAGATTAGAACAAAGAGGAAACCAACGTTACCACGTATGACAGTTGTTGAAATTCTTTCATACAGTTATCAATGCATATATTTCTTAAATGTCCACAATTATATTCCCACCCAACAGATAATGGAATTATATTTTTAATAGAACAGAAATTCTATTCTATTCTATTTTATTCTAATGGATAGAAGCATGTAATTCTATTGTATGATTATATTTTTTTGGTTTACTGAAGTGGGGAGTTGTATTTTGAGAGGGAATTCTTAGAAACAGAAAGCTTCTAGGATACAAAGGAATGAATGTTTTGTGGTAGAACAAATTGCTAAGGCAAACAGACTTCCCTAGTCCATCTTCAAATCTCCAACTAGAAAAGCCTCTTTATCTTCAGCCCCTCTCAGGTACCACTCAGTGACTTGTCAGCATTCAGACACTCACAGCTCTAAAGGCAGGCCTGGGAAAAGAACTGGACTTAAAGTCAGAAAACCTGGTCTTTTACCAGCTCAGGGACCTTGGACATGTTACTCAACCTCTCCATCTTGGAATGCCCTATTAGTTAGTGAAGAACAGATACACAGTAAAATTAGTGGAGTGATAATACAGAAGTGGCTCAAGGAGGCAGCCAGATAACAGGGTGAAAATAATTCGTAAACCATGATTGCATAGAGATCCAATGAACACCTATTGATAATACATGTTACCATTTTCAAGAATTCAAATGTCATCTAACAATTGAGAAAGCTCTTGCATGTTGCATTCTGGACTGGATTCTGGCTGCAGCCATAGTTGTAGAATGCTCTCTGGATAGCATTATTGGAAACTTGTCATTATTTGAAAGTTTCTCATGCTGAGACATCCCCCAGCTCAGAGTTTGTCACCTTTAGATTACCTATCTTTTCTAGATAGGTTCAACTCCCAAGGGAACACTTGCGATGTTCCCACATTCAACCCTAAAGAGGACAGGCTGGACCAGGAGACCAGCCAAGAGATGTCAGGTTACACCATTGTTCAGGGCAACAAAGCACTGCTCTGTTTCCCTGCGCCTCTCCAGGGCCACAGAACTAATAACACATTGTACAGCCCACAAACACTCTGGCTCCTGCAGACAGCCAGGTTGTCCTCAGAGGGGAGTCATGGCCAGCCCCAGGCAGGTCCTCATGGAACTTGTCCCCACAGCTCCACTACTCAAGGAAAATGCTCCATGCCTGACACCTAGCATGATCATCTGACTGGCCATCCCAGGCACAGCACTTTGCCTTTCTGGTCCTAGTCCTCAGTTTCCTCATCAGGAACATGATCCAGTGACTACCTGGAGTCCTTCTTACTCAAAATTTCACAGATCTGCAAGTTCTGGTTCATTTTGTGTTCTGATTGGTCCCCAGCACAGTGCCTGTAGTAACACAGGCTCAAGAGTAGGACCTGCTGAATGAATGAGGGGTGAATAAATGAATGGAAACTCTGTGGCTGCCATGCATGGAAACATCACAGTGTAACTTCTCTGCATTATTGAGTTTTGTCTTGTTCATCTTGCACACAGATCTGGATGCAAAAATGAAAGTAAAATTTTTGTGGAAATAAAGAATAAATAAATGGATGGTTGGATAGATACATGAATGGACTGCAATCACTTTTATTCATGAGTTCTTTCCATAGGATGGAACCTTCTGGAAAGCTAGAGCAACAGAGGAAACACCTGGCACTTTCTAAGAGAGCCTTTTGCCACATATCCACAGACCACAATGACTCGCTGAAGAAAGAGCCGTTCAACACAAAGCAGCTGGCAATGCATGTTCCCTGATTGTGAACTAAAGAAGAATTTATTCTAAGGGACTATCCTGTAAGTACTTAATTTAAGGATCAACTTAATCCTGAATGTACTGAAACACTCAGCTCTTGAAAACACAATTAAAATTCTAGATTGGAAGCTCAAAGCCAACCACAAAACCACATAGACTGAGTAGGCCTATACTTGCCTGGGGAACCAAAAAGAAATTCAGAAAATAGTAGTTGGCAAATAAATAAACCAATTGCTTTCTAGAGGTGGAAGTGCTACTACAATGGGAAGGGAAACAAAATGGACCTCTGTTTTCTGAGATCTTTAGAACAACAAACGATTCTGAGATCTTCTGATCCTACCAACTTATTTCACAAGGGGGGAATCTGATGCTTGATTTCCCCCAAGTCACATAGCAAGTTCATGGATGAACTTGGACTGTGCCTGGGGCTTCCAGCAATTTCTACTGGGCCGCATTGGCTTTCCAGGCAGGCTGACAGCAATGTTGGCAATAAAGCACAGAATAGGCACAGGTTCCTCTAGAAAGTGCCAGACAGCACGCAGGCTGGGGTGTGAGGTGCACACACAGCTCATATCCTCAGAGAGGTCTACCTGAGCTACCTGAGCTTCCAAAGTTTTTTTTTTTTTTTTAAAGTTTTGAATTGTCGGGTGAAGAGTGTCAAGGAGCAGACATACCCTCTTCCCTCCTTTGTTCTTCTCTTTGAGCCGGGTCCACTGGAGGAGTGTTGTATGGTGCCCCTGCTGGGTCTACAAGGCCCCTTTTCGGTTCAATTAATGAGCCATAAATAACCCAATGAAGGTGTCAACAAAGAGGGTAATTTATCATACCTTGTCAGGAGCCCGAGCCTTGTGAGGCGAACGCTCATTCACAGTCTGGTGCAACATGTTAAGATTTATTCCTGGCTAGGTCCCTACTCCTCCAGATCTCCCCCTCCCCCAAATCAAAATTTATCTTCCACAGGAATCCTCACAGGTGCGCTGCTTTGACAAATAAGCTATGAAGTCTGGTATTCATCACCGGCTGGTCTTTGTTGGGATGAAGGCAGCAGGAAATAAATTTATTTTAGAGGGAAGGTACTTGTGATTCAAACACGCTCAAGGGGAGCAACGAGGTTATTTCCTTCGTCCTGGTTCTGCAAAAGGAGAGAGGGAGATAATGCCAGGGCAGTCTCTTTCTTCATTATTTACTACTTGGTGGAAGAACGGTCAGGACTTTTTGGAGATGTGCCCTTAGCTGCCAGTATGGAAGCTCCAGTCACTTCTCTTGGAAGCGTTGAGTTGGAAAATCTTACACTGGAGGAGAAAGGGCTAGGAGACATCTGAGATGCTCAGAACTGCTGCATCAGGAGGTTTTGCAGCTTGTGTATCCAAATTTGAGTTTCCTTAAATCACTGTTTTTGTACAATGCCTACTTGGGAATGCTTGTTAAAATACAGATTCCCAGGCCTCCCAGCCGTTACCCCCATTTCACAGAGATTCTGATCCAGGAGGAGAGTCTAGGGCAGAGTCCCAAACACTTGTATTTTGGCAAACTCTCTTCTCAGCTTGTATTCAGAGGTGCACAGTTTGTGGGACACCAAGACATGCTATTTGGATCCACAGCCCATCTATTTGAATGTTCTGTCATGATGGACAGCTTTCTTTATCTGCCTTAGCATGGCAGCCACAAGTCACTGATGGCTACTGAGCACTTAAAACATGGCCAGTGAGGAAGAGAAACTCAGTTTCTTAAATTTACTTAATGTTAATTTGCTCACAATGATGTAGCAATGTCGCTAGTGGCTACCATACTGGACAATGCAGTTCTCATGCACGGCTCTGCATATTTGAATTCTGGACAAAGGCAAACTAAAAAACTCCACCTGCACGGAGACCTGATACACCAGTCTCCTCCCACTCCCCCTTGTTGCGACAGTTAGTAAATATCCCAAGCCTCTGGGGAGCGCCCTATTTAGTCACTTCTGAACAACAAGAGGAAGAGCCATATCCTCCCTGCTCCATTCCCAAGTTCTATGCAGGTGGAGAGACAGAGATTCAGTTCCTCAGCACCTTTTTTGGTGGGAGCATAAGATGTAGTTATGGGCTCTTACCACCAGGTTCCTTGGCTCCCAATAGGGCAGAGATGGGAGGCACAGATACACAAGTGACCCAGCACCAGGGGTACACCGACGGAAGCCATGTTCAAGGAGTCCTCAGCCCCTCTGCTGATGGGAATACTTCCAGATGTGAGGGACTCCCTCCCCATTTGGGAATTAATGAGACAGCCTAGTGCTTCTGCACTCAATTCAGGGAGACAGCATAGATTCCAGAGTTTCCTCACTGAAGCATCTAAGGCAGGCTCCTCACTGCCTCTGTCTGTTGTCTCCAGGCACACTTTGCACGTGGGAATAGTCATCACCTGCTCACCTGCTGGCCTGTGGAGCCTGTGCGGTCCAGGAGGAGACATGGCCACTCAGCTCTCACTGAGCCCTGGGCCTGGCCCAGTGGACCCTGGTAGGGCATAACCAGCATGTAGTAAAGTCAGACTGTAGGCCCTGCCAGTCTTTCTCAAGGCTACAAATCAGAAGGGCAGGTGATCCCTGAAAAGCAGAATGTGGCCTGTTCTCTCAAGATAAAAGGTCACAGGTACTCCCTTTTTAGAGTATGGGGAAAAGGACCTGCCCCACAATAGACCCCTCTATTTTTTTATACATTATATTTGAGAGGGAGGTGGGCACTGGAGCCACTCGGAACAGTGGCTCTGAGGAGAAATGCATGTGCGAGGGAAAAATCCCATGTGGGAAAGTGAAGGTTTCTCTGCCTACAGCAACAGAAGGATTCCAGGCCTGTGAGTGGGGCCAGGCAAGCCTGAGCAAGTCTCAGGCATCAGGTCATCTCGAGGGGAGGGCTGCCACCTGGCCAGAGATCCCGAGTCACTCTACCAGAGAGCGAGGGGTCTCTGCTAGAGCCACTACCACTGCCTGTCACCCCACACCCCTCCCACATGTCTTCCTTACCCCTCTGGCTCCTCTGGGTAGGAGGAATCACAACCCATAGCTGTGATGGAGAGGGGAGGGAGGAGAGGCCGGGTTCCAGCCTCCAGAGCTCCAGCTCTGCCAGGCTCGCAGAGTCTTTCAAGTCTCCGACATCTGATTCCTCCTTTCTTCTCACCAAGTGGCCTTATTTTGCCTCTAGAAAAATAGGTGCTGGTATGAAAAGTTGTGTGCCTGATGCCAAGACTTAATCTCTACAGCATCTTACATAGAGCTAAAAGTGCCCCTTCCTGCACACAGAGTTCCACAGAACTCCTGAAGGTCACTGGCCATCAGGAGGGCCTGAAGACCAAATAGGAGGGCAGGAAAAGAAGGAAGCTGATCTGGCAAAAGATCTCAGTCCCCTGCCCCAAGTTCGTCTGTCTCATGATGGCAGCAGCTCCAAAGTAAAACAGTTGGTTGATTTCCGGCTCAGTACGCGTTTGCTCAACATTAAAGCAAGGTTGGAGAGCCACGTGAAGCTGCTGCGTTGGCTTGACACCCTGGTCTAACACAAACTAAAGGACAGAAATCTGCGTCTGCAACTGACCAGTGGGACCTATCCTAATCCTCAATTCTCAAACCATCCTCTGGAACAGTCTTAAATGAAGGGATGCTTTCCAAAAATTGATGATTCAATGGTTGAGGAAGAAGGGGAAATTTCTGCTTTGAATAACACAGCAGTACCAATGTCTTTGAATTCACCCTGAAAACAAACTTTGGTGTTCCTGTGGGTGGAAAGAGATCATGGTGTCTGAAATTTCCAAGATTACTAATAATGGGAAAATGTAAGAGGCTTGAGAAGGGAAAATACTGGAGTGGCAACAGGTAAACAGATGTGAGACATGGAGGTGCCATGAGCAGATCTGGATTAAGTTCCATTCCCCCAGGAACCCAGTGCAATAGAAAAGCAGGGGAAGGCAGAACCTTGCAAACTCTCTTTCAACTGAGATCAGGACTAGGGCATTCTGGATCTTCCAAAAGAAAAAGAATTATTATTATTATTATTATTAAGAATCATCAATTCTCACAGATATCACAACCATTCACTTGTAGTTGTTCATTTAGTTGGGGAAACTGAGGTCTCTCTAAGATCAAATAACTAACGTGGTAGGTACATAAAAAGGTTTCTATTAATGTGTTACCTCCCAGTGTCAAGTTTCTCCATGCATAGTAAGGAAACAATTTCCATGCAATAGCCTGAGAAATGCAACTTGCATCTGCCTGGAGCTATGGCCCGGAGAAATGCGCAGCTTCCTTCAGATCCTGTGTGCCATTTGTTGGGGTGGGTAACCGGTTGGGAAACCTCCCAGGAAACCACAGTTCCTGCAAATGACTCAGTAGGTGGTTCTGACTCCTCTGAGTCAGAACCAAGCCTATGGCCCAGCCCCATGCCAAGGCTCCCAAGCGTTGCTGAGAGGTTCTGGGCCTGGCTGGCATGTGATACTGAGGCCCTCTGGTGTTCACCTGCAAAGGGATGAGTGTTCTTTCTGATAAGCGATCAAGGAACACAGACCAGAAGAGCAGCTGAATTCACTCAGCGGCTCATCTCTCTTGCCTCGCAATCCCTGGAGAGTTCTGCTGGCTTTCTACAATAGGCAACCTTCCATTTAAAAGCTTACTCCTTCTCTTTGCCCAGGAGCTTCCAGGGGCCTCCCACTGTCATGAACTTGTGGACACAGAATGTGTAGTCCTAGCTTTGATTCTGCTGCTTCGTAGGACTGTGACCTGGAGCAAGTCTCCTGCTGTGGGCATCAAGCACCACCCATTCTGATTCCAACATCAGCCCAAAGACCTCTAGGGCCATAGTGATCATATCAGCCTCCTAACCCAAATTTTCCATTGGCTCCCCAGTCCACAGAATTATGTTCAAACTCTGCAGCCTGGTACTCAAATCCCAGCCCAGCTTTTATGCCTCTGCTTCCTCTATTATCCTACTTATAGCCAATATTCTGGGAAACCTGAACTAGACCCTCATGTTTCTCTCAATGCACTGGGCATTTCCCATCCCCCAGGCTCTTGCAGTCCCCTCTACTTGACATGCCCTCCCTCTGCCTCTTGATACTCTGCCTACCCTTCCCAGCCCAGACCAAGTGCTACCTCCTCCACGCAGCTCCTCCAGTTCATCTGTTGTGGAGTTCCTTTGATCTTGCAGGCCACACGTTGTTAGCACTTTCCTGCTGACAGACAGCACCCTGCTCTGAACTGCAGGCTGGTGACTTCCCTCTCCTCCTGGCTGACACACTCCTAAGGAAGAGGGGGTGGATGTTTTATTCCCATAATGCCATGATATACACATTTGTACTAATGAACAAACAAATGCACTCAGAAAATCTAGATGGATTTCTTAAAAAAATTTTTTTTTTTTTTGACAGGCAGAATGGACAGTGAGAGAGAGAGAAAGACAGAGAGAAAGGTCTTCCTTTACCATTGGTTCACCCTCCAATGGCCACTGTGGCCGGCGCGCTGTGGCCAGTGCACCGCGCTGATCTGAAGCCGGGAGCCAGGTGCTTCTCCTGGTCTTCCATGCGGGTGCAGGGCCCAAGCGCTTGGGCCATCCTCCACTGCACTCCCGGGCCATAGCAGAGAGCTGGACTGGAAGAGGGGCAACCGGGACAGAATCTGGTGCCCCGACCGGGACTAGAACCTGGTGTGTCAGCGCCGCAAGGCGGAGGATTAGCCTATTGAGCCGCGGCGCTGGCCTAGATGGATTTCTAAAATTATCTATAGCTGTGGCATTTCATCCCAGAGGTGGCTACACATCAGTAGTAAAAATCAGTCCCACCACAAGCTTTTCATATGGGAAAGGGTACAGGCGTTGGTGTGATCCATTCTGTTGGCCATTGCATTCTGTGTGTGTGTGTGTGTGTGTGTGTGTACACAGACTCCCACGAACCAGATGCAACATCTGCTTCAAAAGGGCCCAGAGAGGCTGGAATCCCTCACTTCTCTATGTGATGAGAGGTAGAAGGAGTCCTGCAGCTGGCAGTTGTTCTGGTGAAGAATCACCCACTTAACATAGCACCAGCTCCAGCTCCAACACCATATGCATCAGTGGGGGGAGAGGGGATCATGGCACCCTCTTGATAGAAAGCCAAGAGGAGACATGAGGTTTGGTTTTGCTGTGTTCAACAGGCAGCCTTGATGTGTGCTAACAAGGCTCCTGCTTCCATGTGACTAACAAGAGCTGCTGCCTGACCCATGTGGGGACCCTCCCCAAAGCCAGGATGCCTGCCCTCTGCTGGCCCAGTGGAAGCCAAATATGGTAAGAGGTGGGAGGAAGATGTTGTTCTAGCTCTTCTTCCCTGTCTCCCTCGGGAGACTAGACTGACATCCCTAAACGTGAGCAAAGATTGGAGTCCTTCAGAGGGCTTCTTAAAACATAAGCTGCAGGATCAAAAGCTCATTTTTGAGGTTTGGAAGAGGGCCCAAGAATTTGCTTTTCTAACAAACTCCCAGGTGCTGATGCCTTTGCTGGTCCAGGGACCACACTTTGCCAAAGGCAGCGTTAGGCCACTCCAAGAAAGACAAATGGAAGTCCACAGAGGTTAGACAAGAGATATATGACTTCTCTCTGCCTCCAGGTGCTGCCCCATTACAGTCTGGCCCCTGCTTTGCCACAGACATCTCCTTTTTGCCTATGCCATCAGCTCCATTGCCTGTTCCTTACCTACAAATAAAAGCCAAACTCCACAGCCAAGTTCCTATTGACTAAGCTCAAGCTGGGTGCCAGGCATGGTTCTAAATCCTTTATACATTATTAGCTCATCAAATGCATATGATTCTATGCAGTAGCTACTACTATGATCCCCATTTTAGAAATAACGACTCCCACAGGAGGCCCTCGGGAAATGTGTTCTGAATGAATGGGGGAAGGGATGCTCATAAGCATTTACACCGTGTACTACAGAAGGCCATCTCCATGCCAAGGGCGGCCATGAAAAAGTGAGGCACTGGCTCACTAACCAGTTGTTTGTTCCCGTACCACACCAAATAACCCGTTTGCCTGCAGTTGGCTGGGTGTTCTGGCTTTGCATAGACATCTCCTCCCTGGGAAGAAAGCCAAAGTTAATCCCTCACAAAGGATGGTTTAATAATAACCAGAAGCTGGAGGAGAACAGAAAGGAACACAATGATCCCACACCATGCAAGGCCAATGGACTGCTCAAGTTCATGGCGTTCACGCTGCCAGTACGGGTCCCTGGTGCAGCCTGACGTTTCTTAATTTGTATTGTAAAAATAGAACATGAATATGTCTCTCCTGATCATCACCACCAAATGCACCAGCAAACACATCCACGGACGCATATTACTCTAATGCTTACACTGGATCGGAAAACCAGGTCATCTTTGAGAGTCTATAAATGGACAAGCCCTCTCGGCTTATTACTTATTTATGTTTCCCGCCTTTTGCTTGACCAGCCTTGAGGCCCAAACAGAAAAACACACCAAACACAGAGTTACCAGTACAGATAAATAAAACATCAGACTCTAACTGGTAGCTTCCTTTTTCACTGCATTAGAGGGTCGGGCTTCACAAGCTAGATGCTGCAAATAAATGATCAGCAAGAAGCCACCCTTTCAGACCAGAGCAGGCAGATCAGTCCCAAGATGCGTGTTCTTCCCACAAGGCACTGGCTTTGCCCTTGCTGGAGAACATTCTTGTTTGCTGTGGCTAAGACAATAATCGCAAAGTGAGTCTGAGCTGGGTAAACTGAGAATGATGTTTTTGAACTTGTCACCACCAGCTAAAATTTCTGGGCCACCTGCAAAGGTTTCCCTCTGTACTGTGCCCTGCTGCTGCCCAGTCTCAAGGTTCACCATGGAAATGCTGTTCATGGGGACATCTGTCCATGAGATCATCAGAGTCCCTGTATGAAGGTTCAGCAGAAAAGAAGACCATCTACCCCAGGATCCAAGGCTACTGGTTGTTCCTGGTATCTATGGCCCTGGGGAGCCCTTCTTTGGTAAAATGAAGACCCACTTGGGGTCCTTATGGAGCAAACATTTCTCCTGCCCACTTCTCAGCTTAGCCTGGTGCTATGTTGCCTGCAGCAAGCCTCCGATGGAGAGATCTGTTGTAACCAGCAACACAGGGGTGTGTTTCCAGAAACTGCCTGGATTGAGAAGTAGATGGCCTTCTCACACATGTGTCAGGCTTCAGCCTTGGCTGGGAAGCCCTCACTTCTCTGCCCCCAATAGCTACAGAAGTGAGAAACTGGCTTCAGCATTCTGCTACCATCACCACCACCAAGCCCCTCAAATGCAGACCACAGGGCTCTATCCACCTCTGAGGAAGACCAACAAGGAGCACTCAGCCTACATGACAGAAATTGCCCACAACCTCACTGCAGCAACTGTTAAGAAACAAGCCCTGGGCCTCAATATTTCCTCTGTTCATTGTACAGAGAATGAATTACCTCTGAGTTAGAAAAATGGGCAATCACTAATCATGCAGTGCAGGAGACAGGCATTCTGATGGGCCAGAGAAGATGGCAGAAATGCTTAGATGCCAAGGACTGTGTTTCTGAACCCACTAAGGCAAAATCATGGCCATGAATACAAAGCACCGTGGGTGTCAGGTTTGCTTCTCAGGTGGAGTCTCAGAGCCCACGCTCTGTGAAAGAGGCAGTGTCTGTCTTGTGTTGTTTGTCTTACAGTAACAACTGGCGACACCAACTGAGCACTGTGTGGAATGCTCAATGTTAGATTACCTCATTTCTTCCTTACAGTTTTATGAGGGAAGATACCATTGTAAATCCACGTAGTAGATGAGGCAAGTGAGGTGCACAGCAGGCAAAGCTGGAATTAGAACTCAGAAGCCTAAAAACAGAATCCAGACTGTCCCCTTTTGCCTCCTTGTCTTCCCCTGAGCGCTCTGGGAACACAGGCCCATGCAGGAGCAGTGTGGATTCTTCTAGATCGTCAGTGCAGCGTGGGATTCAAGAGTATTTCCTCTCCAAGTGATTTTTATCATTGATTTCATAAGGCTGTTATCCTGATGAAAAAGCAGCGGCCCCCAGCCGGCTGGAAGGCCAAGGTTTTCCACGTTTGGGGAAACAAACAACCATGCAGCACAGGAAAACATTATCACAGGCATCCTGCCACTGGCTGTGACCAATCAGTTCAAAGCATTGCTGATGCTGTTCCCCACAGAAGTAGAGGCAGAAGACACATGACTGATCCTTAGAGCCCATTCTCATGGGTAAGTTCTCCAATTCTGCAAACTCCAACTTGGGTCTGCCCAACACCGTGGCGTCGGATATTGCCACATCTGGCAAGGTACCACAGAAAGACTTCTGCACCTGACTGATTGCATTCAAGTCTCATCTCCAACAAGTATTACTATTCAGAGGACCTGGAGCAAGTCACTCAACCACTCTGACCATCTGCAACACTGCCAATCAAGTGAGGCTGGTGATATTTGTAATAATGGTACCTAAAGCTGTGGGCCTCACAATAAGGACCAATAAAGACACTGTGTATGAAAACAGTGACAGGGATAACAGCAAATATATCTTGATTGCTTATTAGGCCCCAGGAACCCCAAGGGATGGCAACTGTTCTTTCCATTTGCAGATGAGGTACAGGAAGGTGAGGGGGAGACAGAGACCACAGGCTTAACTTGAATCAATGTTTTTCTAGCTCCCAATAGAGCTGAGATCACCCTTAAAGGTATGCAAACAGGTTCTTGAAGGCAACAAAAAAATTTTCACTATTTGTATGTCTAAAACACAGATATATGTATACTATATAATCAGATACCATATCCATTAAAAATTCATGGAGAGAGAGATTAGGAATAACAATCTCTAACTGGGCTCCTTCAGAGACAATAATGAGGGCAAACTTGAGAAATACTGACTTAACTGCACTGCATCATTCCATTTTCCATCATTAATAAAGATGATCATGATTACTACAGCATTAGGGTTCTACAGTAGAAGGCTGCTTGCTGCCTTCAAACAGTCCCAGAGGAGCTGGGAGCCTCTTTAGCAGCCACTGTGGATGGTGTAAAGCTTAGAGGTCAAGTGCAAAGAATGCAAACACCATCACATTTAAATTCCAAAGGGCAAATCTGGCACCAATCAAAATAGCAGGGAAAGGCATCCATCACTAAGGCTACCCACTTTCCACCCTGGATCCAGGGACATATTTAGATCACTTTATACAAACTTGATAAGAGGGAAAAGCTCATATTAAAATTTTAAATTAAAGACTGGGAAAAGTTAAAATGATACTGATGCCTTTAGAACATTAATACAAGGCTGCCCACCCCTGTCAATGGGGGCACAGACAGCTTCTTTTTCCTTGGGTATTAGAAATTATTGGAAGGGCTACCCTTGCGGCACAGCTAGTTAAGTCAATGCCTATGATAAAGCATCTCATGTGAGCACTGGTTCCAGTTATGGCTGTTCCACTTCCAACCTCGCTTCCTACTGCTGCTCCTGGGAAAGCAGCAAAAGATGGCCCAAGTGCTTGGGCCCCGTCACCCATGTGGGAGACCCAAATGGAGTCCAGGCTCCTGGCTTCTGCGTAGTCCAGGCCTGGCCACTGTGTGAACCAGCAGATGGAAGCTCTCTTTCTACATCTCTCCCTTTTCTTTGTAATTCTACTTGTCAAATGAATGAATAACTCTTAAAAAATAAAAAGAAGATAATCGGAGATTTATGTGTACATGCCAACCGCTATCTGGGGATGAAACAAAAGGATAGTGGCCCGTGCCCCACTTCTTAATCGAGCCCAGCTTATTATGCAACAACTTCTGGAAGTGCATAAAAGTCCAGGACTGGCAGGAGCTTTGGCTCCAGCCATGGTGCATTAGCTCGATTCAACTTGCTACAGCCTGTGTTCCTCTGCTCTCTCAAATTCGTTTTTCTTTCCTTTTAGACAACATATTTTTCATGTATATTACAGTCAAAGGCTTACTGACTGTATCAGATAAAGAGCTCAACAAATAAATAGTAAAAAGACCACAGTTCAGCAGGAAAACAAGTATGGCTTTAAACAATCATCAAATGAAGTGATGTTCTACCTCACTCCTATAAACAAAATCTAGAAGTTACAAAATCATTAACACTATAGAAGTATATCATTCCTATCAACTTGTTTGACAAAGATTTAAAACAAGGTTTGCCAACGTATTTGCAGTGAAACTCATACATATGATTTCTTACCTTCTTTTAAAAATTTTAGTTCCCACTTTTAAAGGAGCATGTGTGGTAATTATCTTTTGGTGTTTGCCTTATTTCACTCAACCTGATATCTTCCAATTCCAGCCACTTTGCTGCAAGTGATAGAATTTCAGTCTTTTTTAGTAGCTGAATAATATTCCATTGTGTCTCAGATACCTGCCCAAGCATTGAGGCTCTTGAAACCTACCTTGGCCTCCTCACTTTTACTTCCCACTCTGCCCTCACTGAATTTGCTCTCTGGGATTGCCGGTCATTTCACTCACAGATTCACTCATTTTAGTCATCCATTTCATTTCATTGTATGTACCCAATGCCAAGGTACTTCAAAAACGGCATGGAAACAACGGAACTCAAAGATGTTTTGGTGCAAAAAAACCTTTGGGAATCCACGGTTATTTTTTCCCCATGATATGCAATTTCCACCAGGTTTCTAAAAAGGCCCTTGTGGCTAGCGAGGTGCCTCCACCATGAACCAGGCATTCTCTGAACACGATGGTCCTTTGTCTGAGAGGCCCACTCACCCGGGCCCGACTTGCCCACATTTCCCATGGCGTGAGGGGGGCTGGCGACGAAGGCCTTGAAGTCATCAGTGACTTCCCATCGTGCCAGTTGCCTTTGAGGTGCTCTTCTGAGTGAAGCACGTGGCACACATGTGCACACCTGTAACGCCAGGCCAGGCTGGTGCTGGCGTAGCTGAGATAATCCATCCAGTTGCCAGAGCGGCCGTAAGTGTTCATTTACCACTATGCGACCTGGAGCAATAATATATTATGCCTTTCGCCAGTGGGAGCCGTGCCAGCTGCAGCACAGTGCGGCCGTGGCGGCCATCCGTCACCACTCTCCTATACAACCTTTTGTTCCCCGCTCATTACAGTGAATTATAACAGGGGGACAGCACATTTTTCAGGAGAGTCTCTCCTGTTGGGTCTGAGCACTAACCCTTCCCAGGTTGTTCAAGCCGGCTGCACTAGCCCCACGCCCACACGACTTACAAGCAGGGGACAGTGTCGCTTGGCGGACTTCCCTCTCCCCAGTACTCAGAATGGCTGGGAAACAGAGTGTGTGCACAATTCTACAAGGCAGGATGAAAAACCACGCCACTCTATTGCCTATAAATGTTGGATACTGCATTTTGTTGCACTCTGTCATGTCCCAGGAGGCCTGTTGTGATATTAAATTACATTATAGTGCACTAAACAGGCCATCATTGTCAGCACTGAACTTGGCTTTGCTGCTTGGAGATGAGCAGATCACTTTCAAAGTCACAGATGGGAGTATCAGGGGTTGACACTTCTAACCTCTGGGTATTTTTAGAACATATGCATATAACTATATATAGCCAAAACCATGACAGTAAATGATGTAAGATCAGAAAAATTAGAGACTGGATCCAGGGATCAGTGACTAGGAGAAATCAAGGATAATACTTTAGGCTGAGATGACCCTGAGAAGGTCCAAACTGGAAGCCACCTTAATGCCACCAATTGTTGAGGAAACAAACCCATAATATTTCCATGCTATAGAATACTACACCAGCAGCAAAAGGGCCGAGACACTAAGGCGTGACCAATGTGGGTGAATCTCGGCAATATGTTAACTCAAGAAAATTGATCACCAAGGATATTCCACTCATACACAACTCTAGAAATGGCAAAAACACAGGGACAGAAAGCAGGTTCTCAGTTGCCAGACCTCACAGGGTTGGTGGAGGGAAGTGAGAGCAACGGGGTCCGAGGGAGACTTTAGGTCGAGGGAGCTGTTCTGCCTGTTGATCCTGGTGGTGCTCATACGATTTCACACAACCACCCAAACTCATCAAACTGTATGGCTGGTGGATTTAACAGTGTGTAGATAATAATATCTTAACAAATGGAAGTACAACAACAACAAAAACACTGACTTCAAGGAATGGTCTTGGCTCTTCCTCCATGTGACAGAAACCCTACAAGACCAGTTGTTATTTTATAAGAAAACAAGTTATACTCACTAGAGAAATATGAATGAGCCTGAGTGTGCAGAGGCCAAACACTGCAGTTTGTCTACAGCAGGGTGAGAAGCTAGCAGATAGAACGTCATGTGTCCGTTTTAGTTCAAACTGCTGATGAACTCAGGCTGGGACTGAAAGGCACTAAGATGCTGGTATGATCCAAAGAAAGGGGTTTTGTCTCCTAGGACTTCGGGTTCCTATTCCTGATCAAAGAAGGAGGTACTTTTCTCTAAAGGGAAGAGAGAACTTCTACTTTGCTTATGGCCTTGTCTAAATACTGACGGACACTGTGGACCCAAAAGGCTTCCATAGCCTAGGCAGCTCATGTCAAGAGCCTTGGGTGGTCACTGATGCCATACATAAGAGTGTTAATTGTTAAATTAACAACAGGAGTCACTGTGCACTAAATTCCCACATAAGACCTCTGTCTTCAATGAGTTGTACTATGAGAATTAACTGTAAAACTTGTTCTCAGTTTTTTATATTTTGCGTATGTGTGTGCAAATTGTTGAAATCTCTACTTAGTACAGAGTTGGTTTTCTGTTTATAAAGTTAATTGAAAATAAATCTTAACAAAGAATGGGACAGGGAGGAGGGAGTGGGGTGGGAGTGGGGGTGGGAAGGCGGGTATGGTGGGAGGAATCACTATATTCCTAAAGTTGTGCTTATGAAAATTTGATTCATTAAATAAAAGGTTTCTGAAAGAAAGAAAGAGAAAGAGAGAGAGAGAGAGAGAGAGAGACAGAGACAGAAGGGCCTGGATGGAAGGATGTTAAATTTTTTTTGAAGATTTATTGATTGATTGATTGATTGATTTTAAAGGCAGTTACAGAGAGGGAGAAGGGGAGAGTCAGAGAGAGAGGGAGATCTTGAGAACTTCCAATCACTGGTTCATTCCCCAAATGGCTGCAATGGCCAGAGCTGGACCAATCTGAAGCGAGGAGCTTCTTCCAGGTCTCCCACATTTTTGGCAGGGACTCAAGGACTTGGGCCATTTTCTGCTACTTTCCCAGGTGCATTAGCAGGGAGCTGGATTGCAGGTAGAGCAGCCAGGACTGGAACTGGTGCCCATTTGGGATGCCAGCACTGTAGGCAGTGGCTTAACCTGCTGTGCCACAATACTGGCCCCCTGCTAAAGCTTTTTAAATGATATAACTCTTTGCTCTCTTCATGTTCTTTAACATTGAAGGATTCTATTTAGCCCTTGGTCCCTAGGCTAAACCTGGCTGGTCCCAATAGCACCATCCATAGAATGTGGTGAAGTGGCAAAGACGCATGGAAGGAGGACTGCCAGTTACTTGATCTACGGGGACCTTCACAACGACCCCCCCACCCCACTCACTGAGGCTGACTGATCTCTCTGCTCCCCATGGTGGTGTTCTTGGAAGATCTCCAGTGACTTCTCTTTTATTTTTAGCTCCTTGGTGAGTGTTCATTTTGTATTCTAAGACAACTTTTAGATCTCAAGATGAGGAATTTTTGATCTTGCTGTTTTATGTAATTATGAGTCATTCCACACGTTAGCATCAGCAACCCAGGACCTCTCTCTCTCAACCCCGATCTATCTTTTTCATCTCCTCAAAGATCCTGGAGGTAAGGAAGAGTTTTTAAAGGTTTGCCCTTGAGAAGACAAGACCTGAAAACTGGATATTGGTGACTAGCACTGCTGTGATTCCCAAGAAACAGTTTCCAAAAAGCAGGGCTTTTACAAAGTTAATTATTGATTTTTGCATGACCCACCAGTCTAGTGAGCAGGCACATCTTTCATGCATAAAACTGCTAAGTGTTTAAGCAAACTCTGCCTTCCTAAAAGACTGAACGACAACATAATCCATATTCTTTCGGCAAGACTCCTCATCTTTTTGAAAATGTGGAATCCCACACCCCCAGACAATGGATCTGGCAGAGAACTAAGATACCTGCAGAATCCACAGCAAACCATACGAAGAACTGTTTACAGAGGCCCTCAGGAACCCTGCACACAGTAGGTCTTCCAGACCTTACAACTAAGTGTGGAAACTGAGTTTAATGAGCTCATGTCTCAAGGCCAAGGTCACCCCGCTTATAAACAGCAGAGCTGGGATGGATACCTGTGCTAGTGTCAGACCCAATCCCAACTCAGTGTTTTCCCCTCTACGGCTTATCATCAAACCCGAGAACCAGGCTTCTGTTTGTATTTCCAGTCACAAGGCTAATTATGTGTGAGAAGCAAGGTGTTCTGCAATTATTTGTCCATGGATAAAAAGGTGCATATATCAGTTTCCTCCTGTCTTATACTTTATTTCATACTAGGGAAAGAGCCTCCAGTATATATCCATGTGAACAGTGACCTGTAATCAGTTTAAAAGATTGTCACTTAAAAAAAATTTCCTTATTATTGATAATAACATAGAGATTAGCTGTTAGAAGACCATGCACATGTACAAACACTTATGTTTTCTCTTTATACTAGATGTCCCTATCATGCTTCAAGACACGCTCTCTCTCTTTCATCTTTAGGTTTACAAGCAAAAGTGGTAACACAGACATGCTTTGGGATGGGGATGGGGAGGACGGAAGAAGCTGAGTGTAGGCAGAGACAGTAAGACACTATTCCAAGGCTGGCACTTGCTGCCCAGACATCTTCTGGAACAAACATGGCTAATGGTATAATTGGGCCCACAGAGCTCTGCTAGAGTTGACACAGTAGCTCACTGAAGGCCAGATTTACCAGATTTTCTTTCCTACCTTTGTAGAATGGTTAAATAACAACTTTCTATCTTTAGCATGCACTGCTTTATAATTGCCTCACCCAAATCAACGAAGTTGGAGACAGGGTGCCCATCCGTGTTGGCATCATGTTCTAAATCAAGCCTGAGGAGCTACACACAGCAGCATCTTCTTATGCTGAGACTTGGCCTCCAACTATGGTTTAGACAGAAAGGTCACCTGGCTACAATGCTGGGGGGGTCAAACCAAGGTGCTGAGGAAGCCCACTAGGTTCTGCAGGACATTTTATTTTCTGTATTTATTTATTTTTTAAGTCTGACAAATTTTTTTAGAAAACAATTCTTTATTATTTTATTTATTTGATAGGCTGAGAGAGAAGTTAAGACAGAGCGAGACCTTCCATCTGCCATTTCACTTCTATATGCCTGCAAAGTCTGGGGTTGGGCCAGGCCAAAGCCAAGAGCCTGGAACTCAATCTGAGTCTCCCATATAGGTGGTAGGAACCCAAGTCCTTGAGCCATCACCTGCTGCCTCCCAAGGTGAGCCTTAGCAGGAAGCTGATCAGGAGTCGAGTGGGGACCCAAACCCTGGGGAACATCCATAAAGGATGTGGGTGCCCCAAGCAGTGTCTTAACCACTGTGTCGGATGCCTGTTTCTCAGCAGTACTTTTTTTTTTTGACAGGCAGAGTTAGACAGTGAGAGAGAGAGAGAAAGGTCTTGGTTCTGTTGGTTTATCCCCCAAATGGCCGCTACAGCTGGGGAGCTGCGCCGATCCGAAGCCAGGAGCCAGGTGCTTATCCTGGTCTCCTATGCGAGTGCAGGGCCCAAGCACTTGGGCCATCCTCCACTGCCTTCCCGGGCCACAGCAGAGAGCTGGACTGGGAGAGGAGCAACCAGGACAGAATCCGGCGCCCCAACCGGGATTAGAACTTGGAGTGCCGGCGCTGCAGGCAGAGGATTAGCCAAGTGAGCCGCGGCACTGGCCTCGGCAGGACATTTAAAAACATGCTGGCAGGTTGAGGGCTAAATCTCATACATTTTTATGTTTCTTCTTTTCTCCTCCCACACTTAAAGTTGGTTTAAGAATTCGGTTCTGACTCTGTTCAGTCTTGTTCCGGCTCTTGTAGTCACTGTTCTGAGGCCTTTAGGTCTTTGCCATAATCAAGGTCATACCTCAAAGAGGATGTTCTTTCTTGATCAGGGTTCTCAGAGGATGATGTTTGCAATGAGAAGGGTCACCCACTGTTTTAGAGGCTTGCATTAATGAAATTGAGGTCTCATCTGCACACAGTTCTGGTCTCCAAATTCGGCATCTTTCCCTTCAGTCAGCTGTCTCCCAACCGTGAGCACCTGATTCAAGGATGAACAGCCAGGAGGGTCTGTAACGCGAGCATAAATACATGACTCCCACTCACTAAACAAACCATAAAACCAAGGCCTTTGCCATAATCAGTCAGTCGCCCATTACTGTGAAGGGGAAAACCACACACATGCTCACCCCGGGTCATCCAGCTGTTAGAGAATCCTATAAACCAAAGAACTGCAACATGTGCTGAACATGAGAAGCACCTGGGGAGCTTTAAAAATTCTTGAGGCCCAGGCCAGCCCACTCCAGCCTTGCAAGTCAGACTTAACAGGTCTGAGATGGGGCATGGTGCGGACATCAGTCTTAGTTAAAACCCTCCAGAAGATTTTCACATGCAACTGGAGCTGGAACCAACAGTCTGCACCTAGCCAGCTGCAGGGTGCACAGTCACAGAGACCAGGCACTCTGTCCCAGCTGTCTTCATGGGTCAGACTGCAGGTGGCAAAAGAACACCGCTCTTCGGGCAGCATGCAACTGTACTTCCTGTATTCCCAGAGGGCAGAAACCCATTTCCAATGGCTGTCCCTCCAGAAGCGTAGAAACACACCAGCAACAAGAGTATCACTGAACACCACATACCAGACCCCCGTGGCTGAGGATGCTAGAGCCCCGCAGGGTTTGAATTCCCATTGGCAGGGACCTGAGTTTAGCAACAGACAGGGTATGCACAGGGTCCAGAGCTCAGAGATGTTAGATGCCTGCTATGAGCAAAATGAATAGAAGAACACAGCAACAACAAAAGCCAACAGGCCACTTGGGCTGGAGAGCAGAAAGAGCCAGCAGCTGATTGGGCTATGCGCAGGGAGGTGGAAGGCAAGAGCTGAATATACCCAGTAAAGTTGGCAATTTGGGGCTGCAGTGCAGAGACAGCCTACTAGATATCACTTCCCTCCGCACCTTCTCTCTGAAAACCCAAACTCATGATCACATAAAAGGCCCATGTCACGGGGGAAAATAAGAACTCTCCTCTTTTTTTTTCTTTTTTTTTTTTTTTTTCCAGGGGAAAGTATGTATCGCAGGGTTCTTGTTGGAAGGAGCGAGGCTTTGCAAAGCTGACATCTCTGGGGACACAGCACAGCGCTGGCTTCTTGTACGCAGGCGGGCTGTGCCAACTGGCCAGCACAGCGCCTTGGCTCTCAGCCAGCAGACAGTGGCTTGTCTGAGCTCCTGTCAAGGAAAACGTCGTTATAGCGTGGCTGCTGCACACAAGAAGGTGAGGGAAAGGATAAGGCTCTCCAGGCTCCAGCGACCAAGAACAGCGCTCGTTAGAGGAAATAAGCCGCCTCGCTGTTAGGGGAAAACAAAGGCTCTTTCTCCACATTGCTTCCATTTAATATCCCGTCCCACAGGCACACAACCTGTCCCACCAAGATGTGGTATTTGAAATAAAGGAGTACAGAAAAAGACTGTATTTTGGAGAAGGGAACAGAATGAGTTCAAGCAAGGGGCAACTCCTTGGCAAACTCAAGGAACTCACATGGTGCACAAGCTTGTCTTTGCCAGGGCAGATGAGCCCTGCGATCGAGAGGGAAAGCCGAGGTCACCTGAAGCCACCCAGCTGGCCAGAAGAGCCAGAGGCAAGCCAGCCTGTTGCCCTTATTTCCAGTCCACGAGACTGACAGAACCTGCTTCCTGCTGTTTTCACCCAGGTAGTGGTGGCCAGAGGCTCTCTCTGTAGCCAGACACTTGGAAAAGGCAGGACACAGCAAGATCCCCACTCTGAGCTCAGGCTAAAGTGGCTCCAAGCTTCAGGTAGGTCTAGGGGATTGGTGACACTGGGTGTGGGTGGCATGCAGGAGACAGCAAGGAGACACCAGGATGAAAACTCATTTCCAGGAGAGAAGGAAGTGAAATGCACCTTCTGAATCAAACAGCATGGGCCAGGATTGGGGTTGGCGGAATTCCACATGGCGCACAGCATCCCTTGCTCCAACTCACCTGTGTCCCATGGCAGAGCAACCACAGCGGCATAAGTTAGTAAAGAGGAAATGAAAACAAAAGAGCCAGGCCAGCACCGTGGCTCACTAGGTTAATCCTCTGCCTGTGGCGCCATCACCCTGGGTTCTAGTCCCGGTTGGGGTGCCGGATCTGTCCCGGTTGCTCCTCTTCCACTCCAGCTCTCTGCTGTGGCCCCGGGAAGGCAGTGGAGGAAGCACCTAGCTCCTAGCTTTGGATTGGTACAGTGTGCTGGCCGTAGCGGCCATTTGGAGGGGTGAACCAATGGAAGGAAGATGTCTCTCTCTCTCTCACTGTCTAACTCTGCCTGTAAAAAAAAAAAAAAAAAAAAAAAAAAAAGAGAGAGAGAGAGAGAGCCATTCCCTAAAACTCACAGTCAGCACTTCCTGCTTCCTGGTGAGCATGAAGTATGATCTTCACTGCTGTGCCACCCGCAGGCTCAGCAGTAGGGCCAGGTGCCCAAGTGGAGTGCAGATGGCAGCTTTAATGGGTAGGGCATGGGGCATCAGGGCCTCTGAAGCAGATCCCCATGGGTATCAAAATCAGCATCCCTAGCTTTCCCTAGCTTCCTGGTGATGCCTGCTGGTAGGTAGGTAGCGGGTGGGCTCCTGCTATGCATGTGGGAGACACATGAGGAGTTCCTGGCTCCTGGGTTTGGCCTGGCCCAGTCCTGGCTGTTGCAGGCATTTGGGGAGTGAACCAGCAGACAGAAGGTCTTGGACTTTCTCTCTCTCTCTCTCTCCTTAAAATGGAGTGGCATCAGTGCTATCCCCAGGCAGCAGTCCCACCACCATGGGCACCTGCAGCATCTCTGGCGGTCTCTGGCGGTGGACAACAGTCTCCTGGGACATTATGGCTGAGCTGCTAATTTCAGCACCTGCTGCTACTGAAGATGCTACCACCAAGAGCCACAGAGACAGGACGGCAGCCAAGACAGGTCACACGAGCTGTGCCCCCAGGGGCCCGGATTGCTGTTCAAAATCAATTCATCTCGATGGTAATTATTTCCTTTTTTTTTTTTTTGAAACTTAATTATCTGTAAAAAGGAACCCAAGAATGATACATCTTTTGTGAGCACCTTCTTTTTCTTTTTCCCCCTCAAACAAAGTGCTGAATACTTCACCTAGAATAGAGTTAATCTTTTGTGTACAAAGTTAAATGAAAATAGATCTTAGTAAAAAACAAGACTGGGTACAGGAGAGAGAAGAGGAGGAGGGGTAGGAGTGAGGGTGGGAGGGTGGCTACAGTGGGAAGAATTACTGTTACTAAAGTTGTATTTGTGAAATGCATGCAAATAAAAAATCAAGTATTAATATAAAAAACCCAAGTATTGATATAAAAACCCCAAGTATTAATATAAAAAAAGGTTTACAAGAAGGGGAAGGTTTCAAGTCTCAGCTATCAGGCATTCTGAGTTTTTAATTCCCAGGCAAACAGGACCCAAGAAACACATGTCACAGGTGTTAAAGGAGAAAAATAAGACTAAACAAAGAAAAAAATTCCCTGCTTTTTCTTATGATGCAAACATAAGGTGTGATCCATTTAAGAGAAACAAATCCATTTTTTCTTTCCACTCCAAAATGCCAACATTTAAAAATGAATTATAGGAGTCACTTCTAGAAGGCAAAATGCTCTCCATGCTTCATTTCTTCAGTCACTCCGACACACAGTAACTAAAAATAGATGCAGCGCCCAGCTAGCAAAAGCATCTGTCAGGGATAAACAACAACAATAACAACAACAACAACAACAACAACAAGATTTAGCTGCTTTTGTGAGCGTTAAACACTTTGACATAAGCAACCTTGCTTAATACTTATCACCCCACTGTCACGAGCACTGCTTCTTCCTATTTTAAAGGTGGGAAGACTGAGGCTCAGAGAAGTGCTGTAGCTTGGACAGGGCCATGCAAGTATTAAGGGACACAATCAGTGCACAATTTGAGCTTCTAATTCTAGCCAAAGATTCTTTCCATCTCCCTTCTTGGTGCACCACTGGGAACACAAAGGTATGGATCTACTCTCTATTTTCAACAAATCATCACATTCAAATCCATCAGATAATTAGAAACCAGAAGCTTCTTAGAATAATATCTCCTGCTTCCAAAGGATGGGGGGAGGGGATGCAAATGGTAGCATAAGTCAGGTAGCAGATATTGTAGGGAAGGCTAGAGTTGTTCCAGAGAAGGTGGGGTGTGAGAATTCGAACAGGCCAGTAGAAAACAAACAGGGCTGAGCTGAAGGATGGTCCAGGCAGTGAATGAGCAGAAATAAGGTGAGAGATGAGTGTTTTCTGACCTGCACCACAGAGATGGAATGTAGCATGATGATACTGTCCATTTAGTTCACCTCTCCTCCATCAACATCTCCAAAGCCCCCAGCACGTGGCAGGCACTGTGCTACAGCAGGAGCACACGTGCCCCTGAGCCACGCTTCCTCCCTTGGAAAGCAAAGGGGCTGAACTCATGTTGACTCCCAGGCCAGCCACACTGTCTTTCACTATCCATTCTGAAAATGCTGGAAGCAGCCAGTCCCAATCTTTCTTGGCTTCTCAAGTCAGGTTGATTATTAGTGCTGCTTCCCAGAGATAAAACCTCTCAGTATATAGCTAACAGGGGAAAAAAAACCCACTCAGCATGTAAAAAGAAACTGCCCAAATAAGTGTTTCCTCTCTGCTCCACTCTGTGCCCAGGACTGCTGCACGCAGGCAGATGCCAGGCAGCCGCAGACATGATCCCTAGCACTGCTGCTCTGTGCGTGGACACAAAGCAGACTCCAGCTCCTGCCCTCTCCAGCTCTGCCGGCTGTGGCCTCATCTGCACTCGGGAGCTGGATGTTCCACGGCAGCACTGGGACAGTGAACTGAGGGGATGCTCTGACGTCCTCGTCTCGTCGACTGGCGTCTTGCTGCCCTTGGTACCAGGCCCCATGGTGGGGTGTGAGAAGTGGCATTGCCACACTCCTACACGTCTTTAGCAGTACAGTTGCCAATCTGCTCCTCCTCCCATCTTTATCTGCACATGGTTTAGAAGTGAAATCAACTGATAAAGCTTCCATTTCATGCCATCTGCTGTGTGTCACAAACACTGGTTTTGCAAAAGGGATGGGAAAGATCTTTTAAGATAATCGACACTTCCAGAATCTAGCCCTGAAGGCTAGAAGGCAAGTCTTCACTTGGAGAGTCCTTGGACATACTGCAAGGGGAACTGGCCCTCAGAGTAAGGATGGGACTCCAGTCCTCCTGGGCAGTGGATGGAGACAGCTGTGGCTGTGTAGAAGTACATTTTGGGAGGCAGATCCTTCTCTCTCACGAGGGAGCTGGAGTCCATCACCTGCTCACCTGCGTAGGGTTTCTAACATGAGACCCGTGTGCTGCTACAAACATCCAAAGGAAAATCCTATTAGATCTTCAACTTTCAGGTGCCATGGTAACCTCTTGTTGAAGTCCTCCTGCAACACCCCAGGTAGGACCACTTACCTCTCCTGAGCTCCCTACACACGTTATGGGTCTCATTCACATTCTGAGTAGACGGTGAGCTTCCTGAGGGCAGGGATGTACTTGGCTCCCTCCCAGTTTGCAGCTATCCAGCAATGGCAGACTTCAATGCATTACATGATTATGGGGGGAACTTGGACATTTTTCTCTATCTCTTGCTTTGACTTCTTCTAGGTATATGGGTTTTATATCTTTGTCAATACCATCTTAAAGCATAGGTGTTACTGCATACAGTGGGAATTCTTCCAGTCAACAGAACCACTGAACATTAAATGCAGGCCGGCGCCATGGCTCACTAGGCTAATCCCCCGCCCGTGGTGCCGGCACACCGGGTTCTAGTCCCGGTCAGGGCACCGGATTCTGTCCCGGTTGCCCCTCTTCCAGGCCAGCTCTCTGCTGTGGCCCGGGAAGGCAGTGGAGGATGGCCCAAGTACTTGGGCCCTGCACCCCAGGGGAGACCAGGATAAGTACCTGGCTCCTGCCATTGGATCAGCGCGGTGCGCCAGCTGCAACGCGCCAGCCGCGACAGCCATTGGAGGGTGAATCAACGGCAAAGGAAGACCTTTCTGTCTGTATCTCTCTCACTGTCCATTCTGCCTGTCAAAAAAATAAAAAAATAAAAACACATTAAATGTGATAACCCTATAGGTTAGTTATATCACAGTAGGTGCTCAACAAACATCACCTGCTTACACTGTTGTCATCATAAGTGTACCCAGACACTAACTTTGTGCCTTTACAATTCTTGGCTCTAGCTGCAGTGCAAATATTTCCAAGAACCGTTAAACATTCTCGGGAATCTGACAGAATAACAAGAACTCACACTTACACAATGTGATTTTTATAAACTTTTTTTTTTATAGCCAAGTAGCCACTGCTTTGTTTTGCTGGAGAAGAAATGGAGACCCAGGCAAGACAAATGTCTTCCTGAAGGTCATATCACAGAGCCAGGCCGGAGCAGAAGGAGGGCTCAGAGCCACCCAAAACAGCCCCAACACACGCATTCTTTTCTGCTGCTTCCTAGCCCGTTTTTGGTTTACTCCTTTTGTTTATTCCATGGAGAAAAGGACAGTTTAGACACAGACTCCACAAAGAGGTCAGATGACGTCTGAAAATTGAAATAATGGTAGACAAAGCTCTCCAGCCAGAAAATGATAAACGACATTGAAATCACGGGCACCACTTCCAACAAGATTGCTTTACCTGGTTGTGTTTCCTTTCTTGTTAGGTAATTTCACCAGCAGGTTTGTAACAAAAAGAAGCAGAGAAAGCAGATTCTCTTGTTAGAACTTTAATAGCATTATGTTCCGTGATGAATAGAATTATTCCTCTTATTTTGATCAAGCCTGGCTCACAGTATAAACTCGATAAACACTTGTTCAATCAAATTATTATTATAATAGCTGTGGCTTTTTTTCACTGGGCAATAATAACTTTCATTTGTATAATGCTTTATAGCTTACAAAGCACATTCTTCACGTATAACCATTTAATTCTCACTGTAATTCCGAAAGGTAGATATTAATTTCTTCATTCTATAAAATCAGGGCGCAGAAGCTCAGGTAAGTTAGATAATTTGTCCAAGGTCAAAGGCGCTGATAAAGCACTGGCCGGTTAGGGAACAATGACAATTCAGAAGAAAACAGGCCTTCCACGGGAGGAAGTACACAGCACAGTGTTAACAGTGGGGGATTTGAACTCAAAACACCTGAGTGCAAACCAGGCCACTACGGATGCAGTTCCGTGACCGTGCCCGAGTTACAGAAACATCTGGGGCCTCCGTTTTCTCTTGTCTGAAATAAGAGCAACACCCACAGCAGGCTGGTGAGGGAGTATGTCAGTGTGTTAGGAGAACTTGCGGAAAATGCTTGGCATGTATTCACTATGCATCCAAAGGACTCAATGCATAGTCACTGTTAACTATTAGGCTGATTACTCTCTCTGTCCTGGGAGAAGTATCTCAGCGGGTCCTAAATCCCTTCCATTTTCCAATGCAGACCTACTGTCCGATATGTGAACAATGGATAAAACTGACAGGTAGGACCATAGTCCCAAGCATCAATACTGGTTCTACCTTCTTAAAGGCCAGCAGATGATGAACGAGTCTGCAAACCTTTCGTTTGGCCAGTGTGCATCTGTGAAATGGGATAAGCGCCCTGATCCTGCCAGGCACACAGAGTTGCTGTATGGATTAAATTAAGAGAGCGCTGCAAGGAAGCACAATGAAGTCTGTTCCTGCTAGAATTCACGCACTCATTCACTCACTGCTTCACTGGCTGCCTGCGGGCAGCGTGCCTCCCAAAGTGTCAGGCACTGGGTTAAACCGAGGAGATCCAGAAATGAGTAAGGAGGATGAGAGAGACAGGCACGGCGAACGAGAAGCGCCTGTACTATGAGATGAATTCACGAACGGCATTATTATGATGTGGCTCTTACTGAAATACACACATGGGGACTGTCAGAGTGCTTTGAAAACGTGAGCCCAGCGCACTCTCACTGCAGAGAGAAGACGAACGTCCTTCCTTCAGGCACATTAAGAAGCTTTGCCAAGAAAGGCAAAGTGAGGACTCCACTGTGGCTGGTGTCTGTCCTGCACACAGAACGGGGAGATGCAAGAGGGCTATTACCTACAGTTCCATGGGACTCGTCACCATGTCCCCCCTCCCCCAACCCCAACCCAGCTACACAGTGCAAGAGCGGAGCCCAGAGTCCCAGGATGTATTTTTATCCCTTTAAGGAGACACTGATTGATGACCTACCGGGTGATGGTCATTGTGCTTGGAACACAAGGATGACAAGGACACGGCTCAAGCCTGAGGGGGCAGCAGTCCAGCAGGGCAGACTCACACACTGGTTTTTCCAGAAAAAGGTGCTCATGGTTGAAAATACAGGCAAACAAAGGGCTAAGGGTGAAAGTGGAGAAAGACCCCACAGCCCACCTGGGGGTCACAGAAGGCTTCCTGGAGGAGGTGGCATCTGATCTTAGAGGGTAAGAGCCAGTTAGAGAGGAAATAATAGTGGGGGTGGGGTATGGCAGAAACGGGAAGAGAACAAGGAAGGTAAAAACCATTTAGAAAGAGCTGACTAATCCTCCTGGAATATTGCAACATGCTCCTCTCAAATAAAAGTACCTGGTCCCCAAACAGATTCCTACTGTATCCCCTACTTCATGTTGTTTACTCGATTAAACACTTTGATTTCAGAGTCTTCAGCCTCCCTGCTGTACCGCCACCCAATCCAGGATACCCTGAGCGGGGAAATCAGCGGTCTGCTTTGATTCAAAGCCTCCTTTAAAATCATTCATCGACTCTGTTTCTCCAATTGGATAAATCAATTATTCAGAAACTTGACTATGGGAACATGCAAATCTAAAATCAGAGCTAGAATTTCGGTGGGCCAAGGTTCCTATCTCATTACAGATGATGTTTGATATAAATATTAATTTTCCTAAAATGGTGACGGCAGACATTTCATACAAAGAATGTTCCTATTGGATTGAACACCAGACTCAAATTACCTAAGTATTCATGGGCACAGAGAAGCAAATTCCATTTCATCTTGATAAGAAGCTGCCCTGCAGAGCGGTCTGGATTTAGCAGGCTATGTGCTCCACTGCCTCCTCACCAAAGCATAGGACTGCCTGCAATATGAGTTATGGCCTCAGTGCCTGGCTAGAGGTGGAGAGAGAGAGGGGTGGGATTTTATAATATCCCACACGATAGAGATAGATGCTCCTCCCCTCCAAATGAATGACTTGCATGTTCAAAATCTAGCTCAATCTTCCCAACCGCCCGGAGAGGCATGAAGTTCATTCCCATTTCACAGATGAGGACACTGAAGCCCAGAGGAACAAAACCCCTTATTCGAGATCCAGTAATGCAGACTCAGCAAGAGCTGTTGGCAGGAATAAATGAATTAAACTTCTGTAAAATGACTCACATGGTGTCAGAGAGCTAAGCAATGGTCCACTGCTGTCATTAAGAAAATCTAGCTGATGTCCACTCAGTGTATAATTTGAAAAAATGCACTGTGGGAAGAAGGTTCCAGATTGTTGATCAGGATATGACACAAACTGAGATGGCCACTTGGCGGATTTGCACAGCAACTTGGCTGGGGTACATTCTTAGGTAGCTGGTAAGAAGGATCTCAGAGAGGCAGTGACGCTTCTAGAGTACAAGGGTAGGAGTCCCAGGCTCCTGACTCTCTCCCAACAAACCAGGATATCAACACTCTTCAAATATCACCCAAGGGGCTGGCACTGTTGCACAGTGGGTAAAGCCACTGCCTGCAGTGCTGGCATCCCATGTGGGCACTGGTTCTAGTCCCTGCTGCTTCACTTCCGATCCAGCTCTCTGTTATGGCCTGGGAAAGCAGCAGAAGATGGCCCAAGTCCTTGGGCCCCTGCACCCATGTGGGAGACCTGGAAGAGGCTCCTGGCTCCTTGCTTTGGATCAGTCCAGCTCTGGCCATTATGGCCAATTGGGGAGTGAGTGAACCAGTGGATGGAAGACTTCTCTCTCTGCCTCTCTGTAACTCTGTTTTTCAAATAAATAAAGAAATAAATCTTTTTTAAAAAAATCACCCAAGGCGGCAAATGGGCACACCTATTAAAATTGTACCTGCTAACAGATCATGATGAAACCATTCCAAGATTCATTATATACAGCCATTCCTCCTGAGTATTTTTACTTTGTACAAGAGGAACAATTCCTTTTCTTCCTCTTTATGTCTACTGGACAGGGGATCACCTTATTCGATACTCCATGGGGGCTTACCTCTGTATAACAAACAGGGTGACCCTTAGAAAGACTGATACTGAGAGAGCCAATAAATATGTCTCTCGAGGTCATTTCCCTAAAACATCTGGACGACATACTTAAATAGCAAGGCATCAGTAAGGGTCCTAGTCCAACCATGAACCTGATAGTGACTTTGTTATAATCTCCTTACCTGTAAACTAAGATACGGGGTGGGGGTGGGGGGGTGGGAATCAAGGTGTTCTGCAAGTCCACAGAACACAAATGCTGAAAGATGTTGCCAACAACCTTAAAACTGAAGGGTTCTCTACAAAAGCAGAAAGCAACCAACAACAAGCCCATAAACCCAGCTGTTCACAACTGCTCCTTGAAGAACCACAACACGAAGAGCAGAGCTTTCAAAACAGAAATTCTGGGGCCAAACAGCCCTGTGAGTGTTCTTCAAGCCATCATCTGCCAATGTAGTTGGCACTATCTTTAAACATTGCAGGGAACTGGTGAAACCCAGTCTGTGAAACTCTGCATTCGGTGGTCCCAAAGCCCCTTCTGCTGATGGGCCCTGTGACACTCCAGAGATGTCTCATTTTGCCATGGAGGTTTATGGTAGAGTCACATCTACAGAGGCCTCTCTCACTTTCTCTTGCCTACTCCCCGCACTTAGGACCTGCCCCCTCATCTTCCTTGGCTGGTCTTGGAGCGAGGGTAGGGTGCACCCTAAGAGGCACCCTCTATACTTTTCTGCCCACAGTAAGTATTATAAAACTTTTCCCAGAAATGCCCAATAGAAATGGAAAACAGACATTCTGTGGAGTGAGGAAAATTTTGTCTGAAACTGGGCTGAGCCTTTCTGGACACTTCTTCCCAGTTCAGACAGCTGACTGGCTTTATTTTCCGCTCATTGCTACAAAGACTAGGGTAGATTTGCTATCTCATTCCACTCCCCAATTGCACAATTCTACAGAGACATGTTAAAGGGAAAATCTTTGGCTTTTTCATAAAATCACTAGCTCATGCCTGATGCCTTTATTAAGAATGTGGCTCTTATGAAAGTGCAGTGGTAGAGATGGCAGTGGGGTCATCTTCACCTGTCTTAGAACTAGCCCCAAAGTTGCGTGACCCTCTGAGGAAGGAGATGCTGGAGTTGCACTTCAAGCACTCACCCATTTAGGTCACTAATTTATTCATGGGATTCAATATTTATTAATGGCCACGTGGAGGCTTTGGTCCAGCAACCGCCTGAACCATCTGATACAATACATGGGACAGACTGGAGCCCTGTTTCAATTGTCCAGCTTATCTAATGATGAGTGGGGCAGAGAATGGAGATTTAAGTGACCAGAGAAGATGAACTGGTAACATACCACTTGTCCGCTAAAATCCATTTTCATCATGGTACATCCTGGCGCATACACAGATTTTTTTTCTAAAAGAAAACTTCCATCTTTCCTTCTCCTGTACCAAGTCCAAACTGCTCTGCACGACTTATCTGGCCTCCCAAAGCCTGGTTTCACTCCGTTCTCTCCAGCTTTCGTTGTATCCCCTTCACTTGGGACAGCTTTGCTCTTGACACTCCTTGCACCTCACCATCATTACTGCCCTTTGGTGCTTTACAGGTGCTGCTTCAAATAACCCTAACAGGAACCCTGCAACATATACAAGTATCATTGTTTCCATTTTACAACTGGGAAAATGAAAGACAAAGAGGTCAAGTAACTTGCTCAAGGTCACATGGCTAGGAAGAAGTGGAGCTAGGAGTTAGCCAAGGCCATGTCTCCAGAGTCCTCATTCTTTTTTTTTTTTTTTTTTTTTATCTATTTATTTATTTGAAAGAGTTACAGAGAGAGAGAGAGAGAGAGAGAGAGAGATGTAGGTAGGTAGGTAGGTAGGTAGGTCTTCCATCTGCTGGTTCACTCCCCAAATGACCGCAATGGCCAGAGATGTGCTGATCTGAAGCTAGGAGCCTTGAGCTTCATCCAGGTCTCCCACGTGAGTGCAGGGGCCCAAGGACTTGGGCCATCTTCTACTGCTTTCCTAGGCCATAGTAGAGAGCTGGATCGGAAGCGGCGCAGCCAGCACTTGAACCTGCACCCATATGGGATGCCGGCACCACAGACCAGGGCTTTAACTCCCTGTGCCACAGTACTGGCCCCCCAGAGTCCTCACTCTTAAAGACCAGTTGATAGAAGCTTCATTCATCTTCCTCCCCTAATCTGACCATGCCTTCAAGGTCAAGTGCTAACCCTACCTCCTCCAGGAAGCACATTCTTAAAACTCTCAGTCCTCTCTTTTCCCCATGATTCTCTATGCTCCAAACACCATTTTTCTTCTCATGCTGTATCATGCTGACTTTAGTGTTCATGGATTCTAGTTGGACTATGAGGCACATGATGTCAGGGACTACACAAATTATTACAAGTTGAGCATTCTTAACCCAAAAATTCAAAATGCTCCAGAATTAGAAGCTTTTTAACCATCAACCTGACAGTACGTTAGTAAAAGTCCACACCTGACCTTACGTGATGGGTCCCAATAAACAGACACCTGCACTAAAATACTCTATAAAACTGCCTTTAAACTATGTGCATAAGACATACATGAAACAAAACTAACTATGTGTTTAGGCTTGGGTCCCATTCCCAAGACATCTCACTCTGTCTGCAAATATACCAAAACTGGAAAACAGTCTGAAATCTCAAACATTTCTGGTCCCAACCATTCTGGATAAGGGGTACTCTGTCTCTGCTACAATGCTATGCCCAGAGTTAGGTATTAGGTACAAGGTACATTCCACTCAGAGAGGAGTTCTTTGGGCAATAGGAAGGCACTTGGCCAGCCTCAATCTTCCCACACCTGAGACTCAGACACACCTAGGCCTTGAAGCCAAGATCTACAGGAAAGAAAAACAAGTGAACAAGAACAAAATGCTTGTCTCTCAATGTATACATGGCACAGACTTAAAAGTCAAGCGCGGATCACATGAAGCAACCTTGTTTGTGTTGCCATAAAGCATGTCAGCTGCTACTTCAGTTCTGGCCCAGACAGTGAATGGGTAGGATCCTCTTTCCTTGGAGAAACTTTCTGGGCTATGAATGGGCCAAAGCAAAGGAGGCAGGAGGAGGAGGGGGAAAAGCCATTATGGCTTTAATGGTTTTAATCTGTGGATATATGTTGTCAAGCTGGCCTGCGGCCAGGAGCGCTGAGAACCGCCACCTCCAGCCAACACAAGCACACGCTAAGCTGATGGGCGGTGTAACAAGACACAGATTGTATAACTGAAGGTGAGTGGAAAGCCCTCATTAGGTTTATGCTCCCTGGAGTCCCAGCCTGAAAACAGTAACTGATACAGGTCCCACAAGGTCTGGTTTATACATGCAAACATAGAATGTCTGCAAATAAAAATGTGCAAGGTGCTGGCACAGAGCCAAGCTCCAGATGGGTAGATTCTGCAGGGATGTGGGAAGACACCCTGGTCCTGACCAAGTGCACCCTTCGCCTGCCTGTGGCCACGAGGCAGGCATGGGAGAGCTGGCTGCTTTGAATTCCGAATGCGTTTGCTTTTCTGGAAGGTTTTCAGCTGGGCTTTCTTCTTTAATGCCTTCAGTTATCACAGTCCAAATGATGAGATTCCCAGCACCTCCGCCCAGTGGCCACAGAAGTTTGGCATTTCCTGTTCTGACTTGAAAATGACCTGGCAGCAGAGAGCAGAGGCCTGGCT
Source organism: Oryctolagus cuniculus (assembly GCF_964237555.1). NCBI lineage: Eukaryota > Metazoa > Chordata > Mammalia > Lagomorpha > Leporidae > Oryctolagus > Oryctolagus cuniculus. Next base: position 83,873,370 of record NC_091443.1, read on the forward strand.
CGTTAGCATTTTTTGGCCTGATGCAGCCTTTAATTCATCCTCCCTGCCCCCTTTCTAACTGCTAGAGAAACAAGAGATCAGTGCAGATGGATGGAAATGTTTTTTCTGCTTCAGCGTTTGCTGTCAGCACCAAGTAGTAAGAGAGTTCTCAGATGGTGTCTCAGGCAGCATGGAAATTCCCTAACCCATCTGAAACGATAATCACCTGGCCCCCAAAGGAACGCCTCTTCACACGGCACTTGGAGTTCCAGCTGAGGTTAGGCTGTCTCCCAGCCCCCTTGCCCATGGCCCTGGCTGTCTCTGACACTTTCACATAGTATTTTAGACACCAGGAAAGGAGCATACAGCAGCCTTAACGAGTGAGTCCCCCTGCTTGCTTACTCATGGATGTTGACAGTCACTGACAATCAAAGCCCCCAGAGACCACAGACTGTAACACATACCAGAATGGTGACAGGCCGAAAGGGCTACGGTCAAGCCAGGCTAATGTCTCAGAGTTGCCCAGGACTGGCAGTAAGAGAAAAGGAAAGGATACGAAGACTTGGCTTCAAGGGAAAATAAGTGCTTGCAGGAAACTAAGACGACAACATGGAAGTGAGCATGGTTTTAGAATGTCGGATGAGAATAATCCTATCAAAGGAAGTAGCTTAAGTACGACATATGAAACACTGACTCATTTCAGATACATCATCATCTCACTTAATTCTCAAATGTGTGAGGCAGACATGACGCAGAAGGAACTGAAGTTGCCAAAGAATAAAGGGCTGACGCCCCCCACCATAGGAAAGCCAGTGGTTGAGATCAGCTCAGATTCTAATACCTCTGTTCTCAACTGCTCCGAAGTGTGGAAGCTGGAATCTAGACTAGGCTTAGCTCTTTGAGGCTGATGGTGTGGGACAGCCTATTTCAGAACGCAGGCATGAGGCATAGGTCAAAAGGCAGCGTCCGCTAAACAGAGCTCTTATGTGTGACTAGCAAGTGTGATGGAGGTGAGTTGCTTGAAAATGGCCAAGTTAGGAAGGAACCTAATGAGGTTTATGAGATACCCCTTGGACCCAGAGCAATCAGCCATTTCTGGGTGGTGGTGGAAAGGAATCTGGTATCATTTAACTTTTAGGTTCCCTGGCCTTCTGCTAGAAAAAGTTGGTATTTATCCGTGAGGTTTCCCCTGCTCCCTGCTCAGCTGACTCTGCTGGGGTACCCCTTTCAGCTTCATCTGAAGACCCTTCTGAGCACCACATACGCATCGATCAAAGGGTTCTGCTGAATGCTACAGAACTCGGCAGTCAGGCCAGGATGCTAGTGCGTTCTGAGAGACTCTGGTGGACAGGTGTGGATATCAGCCCAGGTTAGCACCAACAAAGCCCAGATACTTACACACCCCAGCTGCAGCAGCATATCACAGACCTCTCTGACCAGCACAGCCAAGGGGAAGGTTCACCAGGGGATGGTTTCAAGGCAAAGATCAATAGCAAATGATTCCTCACTCCTAACTTAGGAGGACAGCCAGCCAAGAAAAGCAAGATGAAGCTACTACCTGCTATTTCCAGGCAGCTCTCTACCTCCATTTCATACTTTCACTCCCATAAACCCACCTGAACCCCATGAGATAGGAATGATCTCATGTTAGAGGCTGGGGGTCATGGCAACTGGCCCATGGTCACACAGCTGCTAAGGGGTGCAGTCTGGGCTCACACACACGTTCTCCAGAAGGCTCCCACCCTGCCTGGTTTTTCTTCCATGCTGAAGCCTTTCTGGCACTGTAGATGTCTGGTAACCAAGGTATTACTATGCCTGTTGGATGAGATGAGGCATGATCTATAACCAAATACGATATCTAAGGGCTAGTCTGCTTTTCCCCCTTTATTTTCTTTTTTTAATTTTTAAAATTTATTTGAAAGCAGAGTAAAAAAGAGAGAGAGATTTCATCTGCTGGGCCCCCAGCCCCCTAAAGGCCACAATGGCTGGGGCTGGATTAGGCCTAAGCCAGAAGTATGGAGCTCCATCCAAGTCTCCTGTATGGGTGGCAGGGACCCAAGTATTTGAACCATCAGCTGGTGCCTCCTCAGGGTGTATATTAGCAGGAACTAGATTGGAAGCAGAGGTGAGGCTCACTCTTGGGTACTCAGACATAGGATGCAAGCATCCCAAGCAGTGGCTTTATCTGCTGCACCATGTCAGCCCTCAGCCTTCTTTATGAAGTAGAGATCAGATGTGACTGGTGGGAGGCAGGGGAGGGTCTGGGGTGCTTCCTGGGAAAGTCCCCATCCTAGGTGAATGAGCTTTGAGAGGCAGAGTGTGAGGACACGTGTCAGGGTGTGAGGGGAGAGGATCATTCTGATACTTCACTCTCTCTTGTTCCTTGTGGCTTCATTGCTGAGTCCCGAGGAGGGAAATTGGAATGAAAGAGCTACTGCAACCTCCTGGGCCCAGCAGAGTGGCATCAAGAGCTACGTGCAGCCAGTGGGAGTTAAGGAGAGGCGTCCTGCAGGTATGCAGTGCAGTGGCCTAGGCAGGTTGCTAGGCCAGCTTCTGAGCATACCAGGAGACTCTGCGGAGGACCTTGGTCTCTGGCCCCAGCCCTGCAGCCCTAGCAGCAGAGCACACAGATGCAAGCCTGGAAGAAAAGGAGATGGTGGCCCTAGTGGTGCTGAGAGGACTGGCTTCAGATGCACTCTCAAGCTACCCTTCTGGGTGGAAAAGCTAAGAAAGCACTGAAAATTCAGTGACACTGAATTATCTTGGATCAAGGAGAAAGCTGCTATTCCTCCCTTTTTCACTGGGGCAGCACTGAGTGGGGATCCAGGGACAACCTAGGTTCTAGGGATACCAAGGTGGTCCCCTGTCTGTGTTTCCATCTGGCAAGAAGCAGACAAGCAATGCGCACACAGGAGAGGAAAGGAGGACAGAGCCCTTACTTAGCATCCTTCCCTTTCCAGGTACTATTTTTTTTTCCACAGGCAGAGTGGACAGTGAGAGAGAGACAGAGAGAAAGGTCTTCCTTTGCCGTTGGTTCACCCTCCAATGGCCACTGTGGCCGACACGCTGCGGCCGGCGCATCGCGCTGATCTGAAGCCAGGAGCCAGGTGCTTTTCCTGGTTTCTCATGCGGGTGCAGGGCCCAAGTACTTGGGCCATCCTCCACTGCACTCCCGGGCCATAGCAGAGAGCTGGCCTGGAAGAGGGGCAACCGGGACAGAACCCGGCGCCCTGACAGGGACTAGAACCGGTGTGCTGGCACCGCAAGGCAGAGGATTAGCCTATTGAGCCACAGTGCTGGCCCCCTTTCCAGGTACTTGTACAACCCTTCTCACCTCTGGGCAGGCCCTCCTGTCACCAGTGGAAAGGACAGGGCCTGACACCTTAAGGGCAAGGGTTCAAGATATCATGGGATGAGGCTATGGTGTTATGGGGGAAGGGACAATGAGTTTCTAAATGGATGCTAAAAGTAACCAGGCCCTTCATAAGGATACCAGATCCCTTCAGGAAGACAGCTTTCCCTGTCCTGTGCCAATTCCATGGGATGTGAGTACCACTGAAGTGCCACGGCACACCACGAGTGGTCACAGTGTCTTGCTTCACATCTTTGAGTTCATGCCCCCCTTTCCTTCTCAGCCTCATTTCTCAACACCCTGGCCTAGTGCACCTAGTAACAGCACAACGACGGCAAAACACCACCCTCTTCAGTTCTTTTGCTTTTCTCACCACCTGGGTTGTGTCCTGATGTTGTCTCATGCATCATCACAGGGAACAAATCCAGATGTACAATTAGCAATGGGCTTTGTCCAATGAGCTTAAAACCCTAAATCCCAGCATTAAGGGACAAAGAGAATGTGGAATTAGAAGAACTTGGTACAACTGAGCTAAAAAATAAGAAGTAGCCCAATATGAAGCCATTGCTTGCTTGTAAAACAAGACAACTTAACAGACAGGACCTCAGAAGGAACAAGTCCTCTGGAGGATGGCAGGACCTGCTTTCATGCTGATGAAGCTACCAAGATGTGGGGTTGCATCTTGATTTCTCTGTTTGCCAGCACTATATTTTCCCTACCTGTGGGGAGCAACTGAGACTAGACTAAATTACTGGAACTGCTAGGACTAACACTATGCATCTGATCTCCCACCATGTGGCGCTGAGAGAGAATAAACAACTTCCACACAGCTGCCTCACCAATTCGACTAACAAGCTGCAGGAGCTGATCCTGCTCCTGATTGGAGGAGAGCAGCATGCTCAGCGTGTGGGCAGCAGAGTTGGAGTTGGTGGAAGAGGACTATAAAGGAGGAGAGAGACAACATGCAGGAGGAACACCTGAGGAACCCCTGAGAGAGCCGGCCGGCGGTGTGCCGCTCCTCCATGGAAGTGGGGGAAACGCGGGGGTGCTGCCCCTCCGTGGAGGCGGGGCCGGGGGGGGGGTGGAGCGGCAGCAAACCCGGGAAGGGCCGGGGAAAAAGAACAGCGCAGGGTCCGGTGTCGTTCCTCTGCGGGTTGGGGAGCGACACCTACCAAGCACTGGCTTCTTTTTCTTTTTCTGAAGCACTCATCACGCTATCCTACCTCCCCAGTGCAAACCTGATCGGCCACCCCACCTCACACCTTTGTCCCTGGCATGACCCCTGCCCCATCAAGCCTGTCCATTCCTTGACCACACGCTAGCATTCCACACATGTGTATTAGCAGGAATGTACTACATGTGTATTAGCAGGAATGTACTAAGAACTAGAGGGATGAAAGACCAGCAGCTCCACGCTGGGAATGCATCCCTGTGAACTTCCAGAGAGATGTGCTTGCCTTTTGGGAGCAACCTGATCTTGGCTTTCGCTGGGAGACAATGTCTCTATATTTTTGCTAAACCTGATATGTTCTAAACATGTTACATCAGGCACAGAAGGTAAACACACACTTGCAGTCAAAAATACTCGTTGAATGTGACTGACCAGGATCCTGGCTAAGGGATTTGCCCTAGGAAGCTAATCCAGTTCAGCACCCATTTTTCTACAGTCAGTCAACCTGAATGATTTGGGACTGAGGTTTGAAACTTCAGTTGTCATGATGGGCCAGGAATCCTGTGTCACAACTTTAGGACAGCCCATCCTCTGTCACCTTGGCACAGCTGCCCTGGAAGTTCCCTAAAGCAATGCATTACACAACATGATCACTCATGGATCCGACTTGGGCCAGCTCCATCTCTGCTGCAAGGTGAGGATACGGATGCTAATGAGTACCGGAACCTGAACATAAGAATCTTTTGAGACACATTACTTGAGGTCCTGGTTATCTGAGGATCTGTGTCCTGAGTGGATTTTGAAAAAGTTTATGATGAGTGACTATTGATATTAACACACATACACAATCATGCATTGCTTAACAACAGGGGTATGTTCTGAGAAATGCATCACCAGGCAACTGTTTCATTGTGCAGATATCACGGGCTGCTCAGAAGCCTCCACTTCTCTATCTGGTCTTCAACCCAGGTCCTTAGAAATGTCTCGTATCTGATATGGGTCCTTCTCAGACATCCCTTAGTTTCATAGCCTTCCAGGAAGCAGATCCTTGAACAGTTTCTGCCATGTTCTTGTTCTTCAAGCTCCTAAGTGTAGTAGGGGACAGGTCTGATAGGAGAGCAACAACCATCCCCATTTTCTACCTTCGTGGTTCTTCATCAGTTTTTCTTTTGCCAAAAATAATCCTTTTATTTGTTATACTTTTACTTTCTTTGGAAAGGAATTCAGAGACTTAAACTTGGAGCTGTGTTCACAATTACATTGACAGTAAGCCCATTCACTCTGCTTAAGATGGTTAAAGATCTTCCTGCATTGTCTATCACTTTTAATTTCCTTTCCAGGCCCATCAGCCTACATGGCCTTTTCCTGGCAACTTCAGCAGTGGATTCTGTATGCTAAGGGAGTGTCACAAACAAAAGAATGTGAGATTAAACCTAGCCCCAGGGAAGGTGATGTCTTTACATCACAAATGGGGCAAGCATGAAGTGTATGAGGCTGCTGCTGGAGCAACACTGCACACTGTTTGACAGCAAGATTTGTTTTTTTAGTGACTAAAAGCAGTACTTTATAAAACAACCACAAAATATGGTATAAGTACAGAATCCAATAACATTTATTATCAAGTATTATGCACTGTGTGTAACTGGATGTGCTATGTTTTTATGATTGGCAGTGCAGGTTTGTTGACATTAGCATCACCACAAACACATGAGTAACGCATTGCACTACAGTGTTGACAGCTACAGTGTCACTGGGTGACAGGCATTTTCCAGCTTCATTAGAATCTTATGGGACCACCACCATATAGGCAATCTACTGTTGACCACAACATAGTGTGGCTTATCACTGTATATTTATGCACAGGCAGATGTGTGTGGCTGTATTTATATGTCTGTGCATGCAAATACATATTCTGATATGTCACGTGCTCTTTCCAGCATCTGCGTCATTAGCCCTACCTTCAAAAATTAGCAATCAGGAGAGCAAAGTGAATCGGGAATCAGCATGTACAAAATGTGACACCATCAGTGGAGACAGGAGAGAGAGGCGGTTACAGAGAAATGCCCACGTCCCTGGATATGTCTGTCATTATGACGTGCTCCTTGCTCCATCCAAAATGACTGATGGCCTGTAATTTGTTGTTGCTGTTGTTCTGGCACCCATCTGTGGAAACAAGCTCGTTCACGGTCCCCCTGCTGAAGCTCAACCATCCAAGTGCCGTAGGAAGCAGACTTTGGCATTTTAGCTGCTCATCAACTGGGTCATCCATAAAAGTTTAATTTTCTAAAAATATTCAGAGAGGTGCTTTTCCTGAATGAGATGGCTTCTGGCTCATCAACGTATTTATGTGAGTAAATAGAAGGAGTACCGGTAAGTCAGGAATCTAATCAGCTATCACCCAGTCCATCTGGTTTAATTAGAGAGCCCAGTAGCTCGAAGGCACCTTTTAGTGAAAGGCTTCAGAACTGGTGCTAATAAAGGCAGGGGCACTTCTGCATGTGGTTTCAAATGACTGTCATCTCCTCTGCCTCCAATTCCCATCTCAGAGCAAATCTGAGACACATCAGTGCATGCTCGATTTTTTTTTAAGATTCATTCATCTATTTATTTGAAAGGCAAAGGGACAGAGAAGAGAGAGCGAGAGAGGAGAGAGAGAAATCTTCTCTCTGCTAGTTGACTCCCTGAATTCCTGCAAGAGTCAGGGCTGGGCCACACCAAAGCCAGGAGGCAGAAGCTCCATCCAAGTCTTCTGCAAGGTGGCAGGGAAGTATTTGAGCTATCGCCTGTTACGTCCCAGGTACAGCCATAGGAAGCTGGATAAAAAGCAAAGGCAGGACTGGATCCCAGACACTCTGATACGGAATTCAGGCATCCTAGGAGAGGGTTTAACCTGCTGCGCCACAACGCTGGCCCTCAGTGTGTGCCTCACAAGAGCATGGAAGTACGTGTGGCACGAGAGAATATCACAGCTAGCCCCTCAGCTCACTCACAAAGCATCAGTGAAGTGAATAAGCACTGACACCTGCTCTGCACAGGGACTATGTGGATGAGACTTGGACCAACCCTGGTGGTGAAGACAAGAAGATGAACAGCAATTGCTAAACACTGAGATGCCAGCTAGAAAGTAAGGCAGCTCCAGGGCTGGAGCCTGATGGGTGTGCAAGTGGGCTCTAGAGGGGTCACTGGGAGCAAGTACAGACAGAACAGAAGTGAGCAAGGTTCTAGGCCAATGGCTCTTGAGCGTGCACTAAAACCAGCTTGTGAAAATCCAGATTACTGGGACCTACCGTCAGAGTCTCTGATTCAAGAGATGTGGGGTCACCTAGAAAATCTGCATTTCTTACAGGTTTCCCACTGATTCTAATTCTGTTGGTTGAGGGATCATATGTTGAAAACAGGCCAGTGGTGCCAACCCAGGCTCACCTTGAAATTATCTGGGAGCTTGCACAGCTATGGAGGCCTGGGTCTCCTCCACAAATGTTGTGGTTTGATTGGTTTTGGGTGCAAACTGGACATCAGGGATTCTGTTTGTATTTTAAGAAATTCAGAGGAAAGCTGCAAGTGCAGTATAATATTTTTCAATACACAACTGGCGATTAATTTGCTGATCTGATGTCTCATTTTTTCTTTCTGTGTAGTATATTTTTTTCTCTAAAACAAGAGCATTCTCCTATATTACTCCAACACAACCATCAAAATCAGGAAATATGTGACACATGAGTACATTATGATCACTCAGGTTTTGCCAAATGCACCCATAATTTTTTATAGCCAAAGGATGCTGTTGGGAATTACAAGCTGCCTTTTGCTGTCAAGTCTCAGAGTCTTCCATATAAAACAGTTCCTCAAGGCCTGTGTGACTTTCATAACCTTAACTCTTGTTAACATTATAGGAATGTTATATTAAAATCCAATCCTTAATTTGGATTTGCTTGATGTTGCCTCCTAATTGGATCCAGGACAGGGCATCACCATAGTGAAGTGAAATCTCACTGCATCCTGTGAACTGACCCAGAGTTTCTGTTTGTCCTGTTAGTGATGAATATCCACTTTGGTCCCTTGATTAAGACAGTCAGTGCTGGTTTATCCACTATAAATTGACTCAGTGCCTCCTTGGTATTCATAAGTCCCTTCTGAGGGCAGGGTATTTGGAAATTCTGCAAACATCCTGTTTGTCATCAAACTCTCAATTTATTCTACAGGAACTCTTTATCAGCATGAACTCATGGTCTCTTATTTTGCCCAGTAGGATATAATCTGTTGTTATCACTGTTTGTTGGAGGCTAGTAGGGCCCCTGGATCTGGCTCTGAGTTTTTTTTTTAAAGCTTTGCAGTTGATTCCAATGTGCGGTCAAGGTTGAGAACCATTTCTCTAGGTACAGCAATGCTCCAGACTCGAAACACTGGACACAACACACTAAAGCCTCAGGGAACTGCAAGGGTGGAGACGGGACAGCAAGAGATGAAGTCCACAGGGTTCATCTGAGCCCAGACAACCTCATCACACTATTTTCAGTTGCAGCCTCGGACCCTTCCTGTACACTAAACTGTAACTCCACATACCATGGCAGCACTGCCTCACAATTGAGAATAGTTTTTGGGATAAAGGGATTTGAGTTGGCTCCACTGACACTTCCTAGCTCTGTGACTTTGTGCTGGTTTCTTGTTATGGACTGAATGTGATCTCCTCCAATGTGGATGCAGAAGCCCTACTGCTAGGGCAGCTGTATTTGGTCACAGGTCCCCTAAGGGAGCAATGAAACTTAAACAAGGTCCTAAGTGGGGTGGGGGTTGTGCTTGATCCAATAGGACTAGTTTCTCTTTCTGTCTGTCCCTCTCCCTTCCTCCAGGAGTGCACACTGAAGGGAATATGGGAGCACATGACCACAGGGATGCTGCCCACAGGTCAAGAAAAGCGGCCTCAGGATGAACCCTACCTTGCTGACACTTTGACCTTGGGTTTCTCAGCCTCAAGAACTCTGAGAAATAACCTGCTGAGTGAGCCACCCAGTCTGAGTTACTTTGTTATGGCACTGTGAGCAGCCTAAGGTATTACCTACCTGATCTACCTAGAAAATACTTCCTTATAGTCCCACCTCCTGCAGCTCTGGTGAGACCTCAATGGGAAGGAAACAAACAAAGGACTTAACAAGGGTAGGCTGGTTCTCGGCAAATGCTCCATCGGTGTCAGCTACTCCTCTGACTTCACCAGGCCTCAACACCCCTGCACACCGCCACTCCTCTGCTTCTGTTCAGATCAGTTCCACTCCAAGAACATGAACCAAGCAAGGCCCCACCACATGCCTGGCACTGTGTCAGGCCCTGGAGATACAGAATTCCACAAGGCATAGCTGTAAGTCCAAAGCCAACAGTGAAGCTGTTGCCACTGCTGGCCTTACTGAAGGTGTTGTGATTCCACTTGTAACGAAGGGATTGATTCCCAAGAGGAAATAGGCACTTGGATGGGAATCTGTTTCACAGCACTGGGCTTGGAGAAAATGAGTAAATTACAGGATTAGATCCAATGATCCTCCACACGCTCCCATGGCTTTATTACACTCATACGGTAACAAAACATGCTCCCCAGCTTACCAGTAATTAGCTGAGCCCCTCCAAACTAATAGGGGCCTGTTTGTTCGCCCTTGACCCTCAAAGGGATTTTTTTTTTTCATCTGCGTTGCTTTCACCTACTAGATAATGACATTCTAAAGTGAAAGGAACTTCAAAGCAATTAAGCAAAAATAGGTGTGCCTTCTTATGCTCCAGCAAACTTCAGACAAGAGATGGATAGAAAACTTCCTTCGCCACATGCAATCACACTGACTCAGGCCAGAAAAAGGCAGCCATAATCTTATATCTCCTTTGGGGCATAAACAGGAAAAAAAACATCTTTTTGTTTAAAAGTCTAAACGAGTTTGGGAAGATAAAATGTGAAGAGTCCAACATTTCACTCCAGGTCCCCATTTTGGCACTGAGCAGGACCACCTGCTGGCTGTCAGTGGAAGCCCTGCTTTGGTGGATACTTTCAAAGACGAGGCCCCCGTCTGTTCTCCCCTACCCCTCCATTTCTATCTCCTTTATTACTTTTCTGATTTCCTCTTTGATCTGGAGTTTTGGACTATGCTCTCGACTAGACAGAGAGTTCCTTAGGGAGGCATTCCCGTCCCACGGGTGCCTGCTGGTGCCCCCCCAGGGCTTAGCATGAAGCAGGTGCACACGGCCTCCTCCCAGTCCTGTGTGAGGCCCATAACTACAAGTGGAGGACCCAGCAGACGGCCAACATGCAGCCAGGGATCTGCTCAGAAATCCCCGCTCCATGTGACTTCTCTTATTATCTGTGTGATTCTCTTCTTGACTCCGTTGCAATCCTTAAATGTTTCTTCTTCCCTCCGCCTCCATCATGCTCAGCCTCAGAATAAGCCTTTCTCTTTAGAGCCCCCAAGCTCCCTTTTTCTTCCTTCCTGAAGCATGCCTGCAAACCTCTCAAAAACTCCCCTACAGACAGGGATAGTGGATGAAAGGACCCAAGAAGATGCTCCCTAAGAAGTCACATTCTCATGGCTTGTGGCCTGTAGGAATACTGAGAGAGATGAGTGGAGGCCTTCAATGCCCAGGCAGCACTTGGTCATGCTGACCTGGAAAATGGGCACGGAGCCCCTGACAATAACTCTCCCACCACTGGGCAGCCTGGGCCAGAGCAGTGGTTTGCAAACTGTCTCCCCCAGAACCTGGAGCTGCCTTGGCCCTCCAGGCCTCTGAAGCAAGGGAAAGAACAGGACAGGAGAGAAGAGAGGACAGGGTCAAGCCTCCCATTCTTGTTTCAGAGGAGAAGCTTCCATTTGCCTTACAAATTAGGCATCTATAAAAATGTTTCCACTGCTAAAATATCCTGCAGGCCACTGGGATAACTGGGAGAAACACATGCAGTCAGAGCAGCTGAATGGTGGCAAAACCCTTCCTTTAAGAATAGACTGAATGTGCATACTGACAAGAGCCAAAAGCTACTCAGAGCCAAGCCTGGTAAAGAGAAACACGAGCCTGCGCCGCGGCTCACTAGGCTAATCCTCCGCCTTGCGGCGCCGGCACACCGGGGGCGCTGGATTCTGTCCCGGTTGCCCCTCTTCCAGGCCAGCTCTCTGCTGTGGCCAGGGAGTGCAGTGGAGGATGGCCCAAGTGCTTGGGCCCTGCACCCCATGGGAGACCAGGAAAAGCACCTGGCTCCTGGCTCCTGCCATCGGATCAGCGTGGTGCGCCGGCCGCAGCGCACAGGCCGCGGCAGCCATTGGAGGGTGAACCAACAGCAAAGGAAGACCTTTCTCTCTGTCTCTCTCTCACTGTCCACTCTGCCTGTCAAAAAATAAAAAAAAATTAAAAAAAAAAAAAAGAGAAACATGAACACTAGGACTAATCACTCCACTAGAAGGCCCAACAACAATGACAACAACAGAATAAAGCATAAAGGGTGACTATGTAAAAATACTCAGTGTGTGTGTGTGTGTGTGTGTGTGCGCGCGCGCGCGCAGTTCACAAAGCACACTCCCAACCAAGCACGTACAACATTGCTGGAACAAGTACTTGGACAGATGTTACACACGATGACACTGAACTCTGGAACTCACTCATGCGCATGAGTTCTGCTCCTTGTGAGTATGGTGTGTGTGTGTGTGTGTGTGTGAGAGAGAGAGAGAGAGAGAGAGAGAGAGATGGCTTTAAAATCAAAGCCTAGAATTTCTCTAGTCAATCACTGGGGGAAATACCTCACTTCTGGGTTCAAATACTGCTGTAATACCTAAAACTGGCAGTGTGACTCCTGGAAAGTCATTCAACCTCTCTGAACTCAGTTCCATCATCTGTAAAATGGGAATAACAGTATTACTTACATCATAGGGGTTTTAGAGAGATTTAAATGCAATTCAAGCGATATGTTCTCTTAGCATTTGCTGCTCTTACAATTATCATTGCTATTATTATTATCCTCTGGCCTGATGTAACTGCAGCACAACCGACTATTGTTCACTCAAAAGTTCAAACAGGTTCCACTTGATTGAGAAGCAGAAAATAAATGAGACAGCTTTGCAAGTTCATCCAATGCATCTTGGAAAATCTGGGGTCAGAACAAAAAGCAGAGGCAGTTCACAAAATTAAATAAAGCCTCCTGGACCTTGGTGGGTGCCGAGTGAAAAAGAGGGAGGGAGGTTCCCACACAGGAAGCAGACACCATGGAGCCACTCCCAGGATCACAGGTTCAGTGAGATCCGTGAGAGCCCTCCCTCCAGTCCACACTCGCTGAGCCCAGGGAGGTGAAGTGAGGCGTCTCACATGCCACAGCTCCCGGGTGGACAACAGGATTCAAGCTCTGTCTCCTGATTTAGGGGCCATTGACTTTTCTCTGCCACCCGCCCAATTTCCCTGCCCCGCAGCGGGCTCTGTCTGAGCTTCAAGGGTTTGTGAAGGTCAAACAGGGTGGCTGGGCAGCCTTCGCCCACTGCTGTGCACACGCTCTGGGTTTTCAAGTCTGCAGCCTCAAAGCGTAGCCTGCAGTAGTTCTGCTGCCTCACCTGCTACTGAAAATGTTCACTCGGAAATGTGCAGGAGCCGCGACCTCTGGCAGGCGCCTCGTCCCAGCTGTTCGCATTATTCGGCTTACAACACAAGTTGCCCTTGAGACCCTTGTAGCCAGGCGCAGGGAGGAGGTGACGCTGTCAGGGCTGGGCCTCATGCAGAACAAAGACAAAAGTCACCTTGGCACTGAGGGTCTGGGAACCGCTGGTGGCTCAATCAGGCTTCCCGCCATCACTGCCTTGTGTAACTGAGCGCTAGAGACAGGAGACACCGCCTCGGGCCGGGCCGATGAGCCCCGTGCACGGCTGGCAGCCCCATACATGGAATCCCCTGATGCAATTAGCCTGCGGAGGGTCACTTTAGAGGGAGGGCTTATTTTTAGCACACCGTTGCCTTCTCACTTGGGCCAAACCTTTTGTACCCAACGCATAGCTCAGTTGCAGAATGCTGCATTTCAAGCCACTTTAATTGACTTCCTTCCTGGATGTGCTACTCCTGGAGTCCTGGGGGGGGGGGGTTGTTACCAAAAGGCTGATTTGCAGACAGTCCCTGGTCCACTTAGGAGGACAGACCCCCGACTCCCATCCTGGCCCCCTGTAAGGGAACATCAACTCTTCCTTGGGCTTATCTCTGACGGTCTTCCCTGAATTCTCTGAGCCTGGGTTATCTTACATCCTATCAGGCTGTTATTCAAGCACCCATAGAAGTACAGAGACGGGAGCTGGTGTTGTAGTACAGGGGGATGAAGATGCCACCTGCAATGCCAGCATCCCACACTGGAGCACCGATCAGAGTCCCAGTTGCTCCACTTCCGATCCAGCTCCCTGCTAATGCACCTGGGAAAGCAGTGGAAGGTAGTCCAAGTGCTTGGGCCCCTGTGTCCCATGTGAGAGATCCACAGGAAGTTCCTGGATCCACAGGAAGTTCCTGGCTCCTGACTTCAGTCTGGCCCAGCTTAGTCTGTTGGGGAGTGAACTAGAGGATGAAAGATCTCTCTCTCTCTCGATATCTCTTTCTCCTCTCTCTCTTCCTGTCTCTCCCTCCATCCCTGTCAAGTAAATAAAATCTTTTTTTTTTTTTTTTTAAAGTACAGAGACTGTGTCTGAACCCGAACCGCAGTAGCTCTCTGCATTAGCGCCTCTTCGCTGGCTCACAGCAGCTCTGCTATCTCACGTCTCGGGCTCCCTGGCTTATATGCTGGGAGAATCCCCACCTTACTCACTCTCCCCTTCACACCGTCACCCTGTGAGTCCCAGTAGAGCCCAGAGCCCAGGTCTGCCAGGAAATGTGTGATTATCACAGAGGTGCAAACAGAAGCTCTTCACTCTGTGGCTCCTGGGTCATCAGGACCTGTGAGAGCCAAAATACATGAGGACTACATGCTGGAGCTTTATCCGTCCCACATGAGCCTTCTCCATGTGCCAAACTGTGTGTTAGGGGACAGCTCCAGAGAAATCCCCACCACAGCCTCCAGGAGTCCATGGATCATGCGATTTAAATGCCAAGGCCATGGGCTCATTCTAAAACAGTCTCTGGCCCTAGCTGGGGGTGAGGGAACCAAGGCATCAACCATGTTTTCCCGCAGGAGGGGCCCTTGTAGCTGCTTTGAAATTTGCAAAGATTCTGCCAGTGGTTAAAAAAAAAAAGAAAGAAATGGGAAAAAGCCAGCACATTCAGGCAATGCAAGCTGTTGGCCCAGCTAGATTTGGTGAACAAATATGGTGCGCCTTCAGAAGCAGAGCCCCCCAAAGGTGGGCCAGGGTCAGACTGCAGAGGGCTCAAGTCCACGTACAAGAGAGTCCCAGGTCCCTCCCAAGGCGAGAGGGCACTGGGATTTCAGGGGGGAGATGAGTGATAAATCACACCTCTTACAAAGAAGCCCCTGCTGGGAGAGCACACAGAGGAAGGGTCAGGGCAAGGTGAACACAGCTGCCCCCAGACGCCACTGGAAGCTGCCGTATGGAGCAGGGCAGGGTAGGTGAGTCATCAGGGCAGGGAGCAACAGGTGCCTAAATAGTCGCAACCTAGCATGACAGACAGGGCAAGGAGCGCAATGACTTCTCAAGTGATGTCCCAGAAGACAAAGTGGGCAAACCACGTCCTGGAGTCCTGCTCTCCAGAAGTCACAAGTTCCTCCTGGGACTCTTGGTGTCCTGCACTGTTCAAGACATCTCCCAGCATTCATCAACAGGGCTGGGGCTATTCCAAAGCTGCCCGAATGAATTCATTTCCAGTTTTGCAAATGTAAATGACAGTAAGGAAAGTCTATTAGGAAGAGCACAGAAACGAATGCACAGGATCATGTTCTGGACTTGGTTTTCCCTGAGAGTGTGGCACCTGGGCCACCTAACATGAACTCCTTCCCCTGCCAGGCTGAGCTGATTCAGAGAACTCTCCCTTCTCATCTAGAAAGTGGGGCTGATAATGCACACAGAGAACTGAAGATTGAAGACCCCTGGTAGACATGGAGCCAGGCTGGACCCAGAGAACCAGGCTCTCTGATCCTTCCACTCCTGACCTGTGTCCCCTCTGACTTCCCAGCCACTTGCACTAAACACATGTGTGTGCACACACTCATTCCAGTTTCAACTCTCTGCTTACACAATCTGCAGTCCGTGAGGCCTTCTGGGATGAGAGTCTTGGATCCTAAATCTCTCCTCCCTACCCATCAGCAGAGGCTGGCATGGGTACTGGGTGATGGTATCAGCTTCAAGGATTCCCATCACGGCTCCTACTTGATGGAACTTTCTGGAGGTTGGCCAATTCACTCACAACCCAGGGAAGGGAGGCAGCCAGCAGGTCATCATCTCACTACTGAAGTGACTGAGCCAGAGTGTGGGGTATGTGAGCTGGGCCATGTGGGCACCCCATGCTGGCAGGAGGGGCAGGAGAAGTCTCAGCTACCTGAGCCTGTCATGCAGCAAACCAGACCTGAAGTGCCCAATGCCTTCACCCCACAGATTTGTCATCCAGAACTTCTGCAAAAGTCTTTCCTTAAAAGGGTCTTCTCCCTCCACCAAAGTCAAACGGAAGCTAAATAAACAGTCCACACACACACATACAGAGAAGGGAACAATTTTTGTTCAGTAAAGGGGGCATTAAATGGAAGAACCTGAAGCTTTCTGGGCCTCTTTTTCCTCCTTTCACACATGAAGGAGTCAGATCAAGTAGGAGCGTGCACCAAAAAGCTCACGGTAAAAACAGAACCAAGAGATGCTAATTTGGGTGCAAAATGTTTGAAATCCATGCCTATAAGGTATCTTGAAATAATTCCCTATGAAAAGAAAGGTTTTCTCATTTTCAAAATAGAGGGAAAATTCAACTTTTTAAACCATTTCAAAGTGTACAATTCAATGGTTGTTAGTATATTCACAGTGTTGTACACCTATGAAGATAATTTCAGAATATGGCCCCAAAAGAAATCCCATAACAGTAAGCAGACAGTCCTGATTTCTCCTCCTTTCCATTTCCTGAAAACCACTAAAACATTTTCTGTCCCTATGGTTTTTGCCTATTCTGAGATTACAGAGAAGTAGAACTACACAACACGTGCTACTTCATGTCTGAATTCCTTCTCCTAGCATAATGCTTTTCAAGGTTCATCCCTGCAGCAGCATGGCTCACTTGATTTTATTAATGGATAATATTCCATTTCATGGACACACCAGCTATTGCACACTCACCCATAAATTGATGAACATTTGGTAATAGTGCTATGAATACTGATGTGGGGACCTACAATCTGTATGAACCTGTTTTAAATGCTTTTAGTTAGGGGCCTGCACCATAGCACAGTGAGTAAAGCCTCTGCCTATGGCGCTAGCATCTCATATGGGTGCTGGTTCAAGTCCCAGCTATTGCAATTCTGATCCAGCTCCTTGCTAATGCACCTGGGAAGGCAGCAGAAGATGCTTGGGCCCCTGCACCCACCTGGGGGATGCAAGGAGGCTCCTAGCTCCTGGCTTCAGCCTGGCCATTGTGGCCATTTGGGGAGTGAACTTGCTGATAGAGGATCTCTTTCTCTCTCTGTAGCTGTGCCTTTCAAATAAATAAATAAATCTTTCAAAAATCCACCTTTAGTTATATACCTAGGCATAGAATTGCTGGGTCAAATGGTAATACAGTGCTTAAGTTTTACCAAACTACTGTTCACACAGTCTAGGTCATTTTGCCTTTCTACCAGCCATGTGCAAGAATTCCAGTTACTCTCTAGCCTCTCTAATAGTTATTTTCAACATCATCATTATCATCATTATTGCCAGTTTAGTTGGTATCAAGTACTGTCTTACTGTGGTTTTGATTTGCATGTCCCTAATGAACAATTAAGCTGAGTACCCTTTCATGTGCTCTTCTTCATGAACATCTTTCCATACTGGTCCTTGGTATATCTTCTTGGGAAAACATCTATTCATAGCCTTTACCCATCTTATTTTTTGACTTGGTTGTCTTTTTGTTGTTGAGGTTTAAGAGTTTTTATATAGTCTGGATATCAGTCCCTTATGATTTAAATGCTTTTCAAGTACTTTATCCCATTCTGATGTTCTTGATACTGACCACTCATGTAAAACAGCTTTTAATTTTTGATGAACTCCAATTTATCAATTTTTTCTTTCATGCCTTTTTCTTGTTCATACTTAAGGAACCATTGTTTAATCACAATCATGGAGTTTTACACTTGTTTCCTCTTAGGACTTTTATAGTTTTGGCTCCTACATCTTAGCCTTTGATCCATCCTGTGTTAATTTTTTGTGTATGGAATATGAGGTAACAATCCAAACTCATTCTTCTGCAGGTACTTACTTATTCCATTGTCCCAGCCAACATTAGCTGAGATATTTCTTTCTCCTTTGACACTCTTACTCAGAATCAATGAATGGGTCTTATATGTCTATCCACGTGACAGCAACTCTCTATATTGATTGCTGTAGCTTTGTAAGAAGCATTGAAATCAGCAAGGGTGAGTTTTTAATGCTGTTCCTTTCTTTTTAAAGAAACTTTTTATTTCAGTTACTGTAGTTTTCAACTCTAGAATTTCTATCTGTCCCTTTTTTTGTAATTTGTCTTTACTGATATTTGTTATTTGGTGTGATCACACTCTCCTATATTACTTCAGTTCTTTATAAATGGTTTACTTTGCTTTATGAATCACAGTCAGTCCTCCATGTGGATTCTGCACGCTTGGATTCAACTAACTATGGATCAAAAATAATCAAAAATTGTTATCTGTACTAAACAAATACACTTTTTTTCTTGTCTTTATTCCCTGAAGCATATAGTATTAGAACTATATATACCGAATTACTATTACCAGTACCAATCTTCCACAAACAACGAAGGATGACTGTATCTAAGACAGCTGATTTAAAGTTTGTTTTTTTTTTTTTTTTCTGGTAATTCCAGGGCTTCCTCAGGGACAGTTGCTACTGACTGTCTTTCCCCTTGCCCAGTTTGGGCCATAGGTATGTTTCTTTGCACGACTGTCATTTTTTATTGCTGAAATCTGGACATTTTGAATATCATAATGTGGAACCCTTAGAAATCGGATTCTCTCTCCTTTCCAGGGTTTCCCATTCTTGGTGCTGACTGTCGTTACAGTCTGCTGACTTTTCTCTGCACTACTTCTATAAAATCTGCAGTCCTTGTCATGTGTGGCCACTGAAATCCCTGCTTGGTTGGCTTAGTGGCCAGGTCATAATAGAACAGAGGTTTCCTTTAACACTGCAACCAATAAAGCATCAAGTACTTGTCTGAATCACTTGATAAGAAAATACAGCATGCTGATGGAGTGATGATAATAAACATTGCTTTGATTTCTTTAGATTTTAAAAAGTATGCCTTCCTTAAAAACTAGATGTAAAAAATGTAATATCTTCGATATAATATTAACAAAGAAAGGCTGCAAAGGGCGAATACTAGACATATTTTTGTTTTTAAAATGAACAGTAATAATGCTGCTATAGTAATGCATTGCTATTACTGATAATGCTACTAATTATTTTAATGATTTATAATAAAAATCAGTATCATCATCATCATCATTATCATAATTGCTACTGACTGTTACCTACTTACAAATCTTACTGGAAAGAGTAGGGCGTCTGGTACAGAAATACCTAGAACCCAAAGTCTGTCCACAGGCATTTTACACAACACAGGAGGTCATGCATGCAAAAATAATGAGGCTCATCATGTGATAACTGGTGTAACTCAGGGTCCAGTCCAGGAACCAGAGTTCAACTAAAATTTGTTGTTACCAGTTTGAGATAAGCCTAGAAATTGAGAATATTTGGAAATAAGAGCACTTTGGCAACAGGGCACATCTCTTCCAAAGTGAAAAGTTCTGCCTGTGGACATTAATAATAATACTCTGGGCTTATATTGTGTATGTCTTTTTTCCCTTAACTTTTTTAAAAATTCATTTTAACTTTTTGTCTTTTTTTTTTTTAAAGATTTCTTTTATTTTAAAGACAAAGTTGCAGAGAGAGGTAGAAACAAAGAGAGAGGTCTTCCATCTACTGCTTTATGCCCCAAATGGCCCAAATAGCTGGAGCTGGGCCAATTGTAGAGCCAGGAGCTAGAGCTTCCTTGGAGTCTCCCATGTGGGTGCAGGGGTCCTTGGGCCATCCTCCACTGCTTTTCTAGGAGCATTAGCAGGGAGCTGGATCAGAAGTGGAACAGCCAGGATTCAAATTGGCACTGCAGGCCATGGCTTTAACCTGCTGCACCACAGCACCAGTCCCAACTTTTTCTCTTTTTAAAGATTTATTTATTTATTTGAAAGGCAGAGTTAGAGAGAGAGAAAGAGAGTGAGAGAGCTCTTACATCTGCTGGTTCATCCCTCAAGTGGCCCTAGCAGCTAGTTCTGAGACAGATGGAAGCCAGGAGCCTGGAACTCCATCCTGGTCTCCCATGTGGGTGGCAGGGGCCCAAGTCCTTGAGTTGTCTTCCTCTGCTTTCCCAGGCACAACAGCAGGGAGCTGGATGAGAAGTGGAGTAGCCGGGACTTGAACCAGTGCCCACATGGGATGCTGGCATCAAAGGAGGTGGCATTACCTGCTGTGGCACAGCAGGGGCCCTTGACTTTTTAACAAAAGTATTGCTCAAAAAAAAACTAGTGGTGAGGGTAGGGAATGGACTGGTTCTTCACTATAGGTAATGGGAAGTGCTGTTCAGATAACCAGTGATGCTTTTTACAGGAAACAGAAAGTTTGGAAAACAGGTACTGTTTGCACCTGGAGGCAGAGGACTCACTATGGACGAGTGTGGTTGGAACAGCCTCTTTGGAACACATGAGCCTTTCCACTGTTACAAATTAAAGGTGAGGAAGAGAAAAAAATCTCAGGGTTGAGTTTCCTCCACTTTGAAATGAGAGGTGTGTAAATCTGATAAGTCTGATGCCCTCTTGTCTGAATCCTGAGGTCTCCTTCTGTTACCATGGGTGTGATCAAGTAGTGGATTAAAATCTTTTAATTTCCTCCTTGGCTTTGAAGTTCCTTACGGAAGGGATTTAGAAGTTAAGCAGTGTGATTGCTTGTATCTTTGAGTGAAGCAGGAAATGTCAATTGTCTTCCCATTTTTAAAATAAAGGAGAAAGGCTTGCTCCCATCTAAGAGAACTAAGAAGTAAATGAACATGTTTGGCACAGGGTATCTGATCCAAAAAGAGAAACGTGAAATCATTCCTAAACTTTGATACCAGTATTTCCCTTTTTAAAGGTTTGTTTGTTTATTTGAAAGGGAGAGGAACAGAGGGAAGCAGCGAGGGTTGAGGGGGGAAGAGCAAGCAAACTTACATATGCTGGTTCACTCCCTAAATGCCCACAGCAGCCAGGGCTGGGCCAGGTCAAAATGAGGAGTCCAGAACTCCATCTGGGTCTCCCACATGGATGGCAGGGGTCCAAGCAGCTGGACCACAATCCAGTGCCTTGCCTGGCACATGGGCAGGAAACTGGATAGGAAGTGGACTAACCAGGACACAAACTGGTGCTCTGATATGGGATGTGAGCATTGCAAGTAGCGGTTTAATCTGCCACGCCACAATGCTTGCCCTTGGCTGCCTGTATTTTTAAAAGCCATATGCTATTTGGAAATGGGTGAGGAACATTTTCCTCATACATGAAAGATTAATCTTGTGCTTAGGCTAGGCAAGGAGCTCATCCTGACATCTTTTATTTAAAGCAAAGAGTTCTATAAAGCTTCAAATTAAAATCTCCATAGTATTGGAAGGCTGTGGGAACCAGAAAGCACCCTGACTAATTCAATCAAGTCACTTAAACTTAGAGAAGAGTCACAGACCCTAAGAAGCTAAGACTCCCTGGTGGTACCACAGCAAGACATAAAAGTGGGGATTAGGACACAGGACCCTGGAGGGGGAGCAAAGATGGAGGGTTCCCTTGATTGCTAATCCAGTACCCTTGCTTTTGCAGTTATAGAGCAGTGGGTTCCCTGCCTGCCAATCCAGTATCCTTGTGTTTGCAGCTATAGAATTAGAAGCAGCATACAATCAGCCCTCAGGTACTCGTCTTTCAAATATCTGAATAACCTGAAGCTACCTCTTTGCCAACCGGGCCAAAATCCCGAGTGAGCACAGCAAGTCACAGCAGAGTACGGAGCTGGCTGGGTGAGAAGCTGGTGTTTGTCACTGGCCATTGGAACGTCAGCACCAGTGACAACTCAGGCTCTTAGGCGCAGGGTGAAGGCTTCCATTCAAGCTCACACTGCCCAGACACACAGACTCTGACGCCTCTGAAAACTTCTGCCAGTGCTTAGATCATAAAGCACCTCGCACACTGTGGTTGCTGTTATTGACGGGCGCTTGCTTCCAACTACAGGATAATTCTCTCAATGCTGGTGGCATGGAGGTCTGGTAGAGCCAGGATGCTTGCATAAGCACAGACCAATTTCAAGTTTGCCCTGAAAGACCTGCTCTGTCTCAGTTTAGGGGGCCGACTGCCTGCAATCATTGAGGCTTTGATTTGGCACAATCCTCAGACTGGGTGACTCAAGCACTTGGGATTCAGCTATTTCTTCTGTTCAGAAATGCCAAATGTCCCTTTGGGGAAGACTAAGTAGTGTCTCCTTGAGAAGACTGTAATCATGGAAACAGGGTAGGGTGGGACTTCCAACACGCTGTGGTCAGCTGGGGAAACTGGCGTTCTGCACAGATGTCAAGACCAAAGACACAGGGTTTTGATGTCCAATAATTTCCATCTGCTCCAAATACATGGTGTCTCCTTATTGTTGGACAATGTCATTCTCACCTCTGTGCCTCTGTCTCAGCCCCTTCCCCTTGCCTGGAGGATGGTGCATCCAATCACAGTTACGCAAGACAGACTCATGCTCAAAAATGATGGGTAACAAAGTGTTTATTGTTCCAGTCATCTGGGAAGCCCTGTTCCCTCGGACACCAAAAAGAAGAGATTTGGAATGACATTCTTTAGTATTTGTATGATTTGCACAGTGTTTCGGAGGGTTCATACCTGTTCTAGAATACTAGAAGGTGGTATAGGCTCCCCACAAGGTTGAAGCTGAGATTTGGGCATGCTCACTATCCATTTGTGGAACACTTACTTTTGTGATAAGTATTGGGCTGCCTTCATTTAATTCTCCAAAGAACCCTGAGGACACATTTTTATACCATTTGTAGATAAGGAAACTGAAGCCAAGAACTATTAGTTAATTGTTCAAGGCCATGCAGGTAGTGTCATCCTGGCCTTGGTCGTCAGCAAGTACTCGCCACACAGTAGCCATGCAAGGGCAAATGGTTAACTGATTAACTGGATTCCATGCATATCCCTCATCAAATGCTATTGTTGTCTTCATATTTCAGGACTGATTTTTTATTTATTTGAAAGGCAGAGTTACAGAGAGACAGAGAGATCTTCCATCTGCTGGTTCACTCCCCAAATGGCTGTGACAGGCAGGACTGGGCAAGACTGAAGCCAGGAGCCTGGAACTCCACCCAGGTCTCCCACATAAGTGGCAGGGACCCAAGCACTTGGGCCATCTTGGGGCTGGATCAGAAGCAGAGCAGCCGGGACTCAAACTGGCACTCATATGGGTAGCAGGCATTGTAGGTGGTGGCTTAACCTGCTAGGCCACAATGCCAGCCACTCTTCATGACATCTTTAGCTGCCATTCCCTTGATACTTCCATGTGTTCACCCACATTGGCTCTGTTCCTACCACTATGTTAAGCATCAGCCCACTGCCAGGTAATTCCAAGGGCCCAGACAGTGAACAGATCGTAGTTCAATCAGCAATTCAGTGGCAAGAGTGAGAACAAGGCAGCACAGAGAACCTTCAAGCAGGTCTGGCAGGTGTGAAGGAGGGTTGGGAGGAGGAAGACACTAGGGGCAAAAGATAGATTACCTGTTTCTAGAAACAGGTAGAAATATCATTGCCCCTTGGGGTGGCAAATCAGAAGCACACACTACCCCAATCAGTCATAGCATGCTAATGGCACAGGAGTCACATGTGATGCTTCTAGAAATGAACTGAGCACCTCGGAGGTCAGAAGGCAATTACCTTCATTCCGTTCGGGAAATGCCTATTTTTCAACCAGTGGGTGTACTGTTTGGGGATTTTATTGTTCTGTTGTTCTGCCTCCACTGGAAAGAATACATAAAAGTCATAGCCAAAGGCAGAGCACTTGCCTTGCTGACAAACAGCCCATCGACCATGGCAAATCCTCTGTTGCTAAACTATTAGAATTATGACTCGCTGCTTCCCTGGAAGACGCCCGCCCCAGATGAAGTGGTCAGGATGCTGAAGTTGTCTCTGTCCATTCCCACTCCTCCAAAGACTCTAGGATGTTTACGGAGCTCCTGAAACACTCTGAACAAGGTACACAATGTGGTTCAACAGACACTAACATCGTACAGGGCTGACCTAGATTTATCTACTCCAGGTGCACCGAAATTGGTACTTGCACCCCTTCTTCCACATTTCCACTAATTTCCAGTTGAAAATATGGTAATCTCACTCTCTTTGCTGTAACACTGGAGAGAAGATGGAATTATACAGAAAAGGAGGGAGAAGTAAAAGTAGGGGGCGGGTATTTTTTTGAGCACCAGCTATTTGTACATCATTCTGATTTAATCCTAGCACTTTCTTGGTTTTATTTTATTTTCATTGAGATGAAACACATTTGTAACACAATTAGTCATTTTAAAGTGCACAGTTTTGTGGCATTTAGTGTATTCATGATGTTATGCAATCACCATCTCCTTCCAGTTTCAAAACCTTTATACCACCCCAGAAAAGCACACCATATCTATTAAATGATCCTTCTCTATTCTCTTCTCCCCATCACCTCCTGGTAACCACTGATCTGCATTCTATCTCCATGGGTTCACCTATTCTAGAAATTTCATATAAAAGAAATCATACAATATAAGATGTTTTCTATACATTTTCTTTCTCTAAGCATAATGATTTCTAGATTCATCTAAGTGGTAGCATGTATCAGTACTTCATGCTGTTTTATCACTGAATAATATTTCATAATATGTAAAACCATGATTTATGTATTCATTGATTAATTGATGGACATACAGATTGCTACTGCTTTTTGGCATGATAAACAACACTGGGTACACATTAATATTCAAGCTTCCGTGTGAACATGTGTTTTCTTCCTCTTGGGTATACATGCAAGAGTAGAATGGATGCTTTAAGTCTGCTTTAAGATGGAGAAACTGAGATTCAGATAGGGTAGGGAGCTGCATAGAGTCTATTAACTCATTGTGATAGATCCAGATTTGGACCTCAGTCCACACGCGGTTCCAACCCCACAGTCAAACTCTAATACCTAAGAGCTTCTTTGGCTACACATTCCCTGGATATTTATTTTTGTAAAAGATTACTAACTTTGAACCTCAGCTCAAACACCCTGAGGTCATATGATTAATTGCACTAATTTGAACTCATGGATCCAGTAGTTTCATTTGGCTCATGCTGAGATCTGAGCTTTTTGTTTCCCAAGCAAATCAATACAACAGACTTTATTTCGTTAGATCAAATATAACTTTTATTTTAAAAAGCTCCAATTATGCCCTAACATAGAGTTTATGCACTCAGAGGGCTTAATGAGATAATAAATGAAATTTTAATTTGACAATTAATAGTAGAAAAGTGTTAGGATACTATGGCATTAGGGAGGCTCATGTGTGGTTTTCTTTCTTTCTTTTTTTTATTAGCCATTGTTTTAAGATATAATTATACTTGTCTCACTCTGTGATTGGGCAGTAACTCAAACTTCACCAGGTTGAAAATGGGCAAATTTTAGACTTGTGCTTTTTGCAGCAAACTATGAAATAAGAAGTATAACTGGCAGTCCTCCGCACTGTTAAGAAACAGTGTAATTGCTTCAACATGAATTATTCCCAGATATGAAATGGTTTCCAAATAGCCAGCATTTTTATCCCAAGCATTCATCAGGAATGTAAACTGGTAAGATAGCAAATTCTGGAAGAACTGGGGTTCTCTGAATTAGGTTAACAGATAAGTTAAAATGTATGAAATATTTATGTACAAAATTACAAAGTTACTTCCTTATACACCTGTTAATGCATGCATGTGCACATATCTGTACCCAAACACCTATACCTACAGCATGAGGAAGTTTTCCAGGCTCCCCCCACACCAAAACCACCTGGGCCATTGTTTCAATACACACCTACCCAATATCTGAAGGTTCTGAGCACTGGACATTATAAAACAGCAAAAAGGACTAGACTAATAGACTTCTAAAATATGATGTGGTTGGAAGTCAAAGTCTAAAGCTCAGATCTATTTAGGTAAAGTGAGTTATCAACAATGAAGTAAAACGGTTCTCTATTTCACCCAATCCCAGCAGTCCTTTCCTATATGCTATCTTTATTCAAACAGCTAACAACTGTTTTTCAAAGTAGCAAGAGCCAACCCTTATTCATTTTCATGTATTCAACAACTGGTAGATGCTCACAATCAAAGGAAGCAGTTTTTAAATGAATGGAAAACCCAATCTCTGTTGAACAGGCATGGATTACATGCAGGAGATAACAGCACCTCATTCTCCCAGAAGCAGGTGAGAAAGCAGAACTTCCTTCATCAACGTCTAGCCAACACCCAAAGAACACATCCAGATAAAGCACGCTAAAGTGTTGAATGGATGGGTGAAGGAAACACCACAAACAGAATACGGAAGGTAACATTTACCTGGAAGGGCGGGTTCTGTGGCACAGAAGGCTAAGCCTCTGCCTGCGGAGCTGGCATCCCATTTAGGTGCCAGCTCATGTTCCAGCCGCTACTCTTCTGATCTAGTTCACTGCTATGGCCTGGGAAAGCAGTAAAAGATGGCCCAGGTCCTTGGGCCCCTGCACCTATGTGGGAGACCTAGAAGAAGCTTCTGGCTCCTAGCTTCGGATCTGCTCAGCTCTGGCCATTTTGGCCATTTGGGGAGTGAACCAGTGTATGGAAGATCTCTCTCTCTCTCTCTCTCTCTCTCTCTCTCTCTCCCCACCCCTCCTCTGTCTCTAACTCTGCCTCTCAAACAAATAAATAAATCTTTTCTTTTAAAAAAAGATTTACCTGGAAACCCCAGACTGGATGGGGAAAGTTTCAATGTGGGTGTTCAAGGAGGTGATGGACATTGTCTAGAGAGGAAAACAGGACAATTTCTGGGCCATCTCACACACGTAAAAATTAAATTGACAGGTAACATATGCATTGCCCTAAGGATGTTATGAGTTTTCACATCCAAATAACATTACAACTAAAAGTCTTCCCTAAGAATAGTTCAAAGGATGAAAAGAGGTAAAAATAGTAAAGTTTTAAAAGTATTATTTAAAATAGTAAAACCTTAGAAACAAGGGAAGCTTCTAATACAAAGAATTAAGACAATTATAGCTGAATAAATGCAATCAAGTCTTTGGACCCGAGAAGCAGATGGGAAACAGTGTTCAGTGAAGAACATCAGTACAGGAGCATGAGGAAGTAGTAGAACCTATATGTTTAAGTATCACTGCATTAATGCACAGTTTCAAAACAGGAATACAAATGGATTCCTGCTGGAGGAAATGGCACAGAGATGGCGTATGAGTTTGGAGGGAGGGGAGGCAAGGATACAATGAAGACTTGGTTGAAATGCAGAGTTCTTGGTAGTGGCTAGGATTTAAGCTATCTGTACTCATTTTTAGTTAAGAATTGAGCTTCCAGGGCCGGTACTGTGGATTAGCCGATAGAGCTTCGCTGTTATCTCACACGGGCTCTGGGTTGTGTTCCAGCTGCTCCACTTCTGATCCAGCACCCTGCTGATATGCCTGGGAAAGCAGCAGAAGTTGGTCCAAGTGCTCGGGCCCCTGTACCCATGTGGGAGACCTGGATGAAACTCTTGCTCCTGGCTTCGGCTTGGCCCATCACTGGCCATTGTGGTCATCTGGGGAGTGACCCAGGGGTTGGAAAATCTCCATCCCCTCACCCCATGACTCTGCCTTTCAAATAAATAAAATAACCCTTAAAAAAAAAAAGAAGACAGAAAACATTAAGTCCTTATGGTTTGGAGACTTACATACTTGTTTCCCTGCAAGGAAATGCAGGGAATACCTCAGTGAATGGGGGATGGGGAATGAACCCGCTTAACAGCCCGAGAGTTTGAACAGAAACCACAAAATCTAGAACACACTGGTCAACACCATACTTGCAAGCTGGGGCTGTGGAAAAACTCTTTGGAAGAAAAGAAGCTGTTGCAATTCCAAGCTGGTTTGGCCTCATAATGCCCAAACTGTAGACAAAACTATGAACAGGGAGAAAACAGAATTTTCTAGAACAATCAGGATACCCTGTCTAGCCATCCTTTCAGCAGCTTCTTTGCACACTTCCACCCTACTAGACCTCTCCTCCAGCCCAACAATCCATCCCCATCGGCTCGGGAGTGAACAACCACATAGAAAACGTGGCTTCCTGTGAACATTCCCACAAAAACCATCATCTGCTTATGGAAGAGACTGCACCTGTCCATGACAGATTTCAAACCACTGCCATGTTGCTGGCCTCTGCAGTGCTGGAAGAGACACGTGCGACGTGTTCATAATCTACCTCAATGTTCTCAGTTTAGCACGTACGGAAAATTGTTCTTAGTTCCCACAAGAAAACAAAGGAAGGTTATACCCACAAAGCCCCGGAGGTATACCCAATCCAATTATTAAAAAATCTTCTCAGTTTGAAATAACTTTAGATCAGCAGAACAACTGTAAGGATAGCAGAGTTCCTGTATACCACCCACCCCACTTGCTTGATGTTATCATCATACATAAACACAGCACATTGGCAAAAATGAAGACAAAAGCATTAGGATATTACCATTGACCTTACAGACTTCATTCTGATTTCACTACTTTTTTCACTACAATATTAATTCTTCCTTGGACCCCATTCGGATCTCCAAACTGCATTTAGTCGCTCATGTCTTCTAATTTTTTTCAGTGATGGTTTCTCAACTTTTTCTTTTTCACAATGTTGACACTTAGCAAGAATCTTTCAATTTGGGCTTGTCTGATGTTTTCTCACAACTAGTCTGAATCACAACTTTGGAAGGAAAAAATACCTCACAATAAAAGATCCTTTTCAACAGGTTTTATTAGGAGATGCATAACATTAACATGACTTTTATTCCCAGTTTTGTCTGCCAATGTTCTACCCAAGTCAACTTTACCTTCAGATAAGAGTTGCCAGATGTAGCAAATGAAAATACAGGGCATTAAAAGGGACATATTTACACTAAGGAAATTTTTCCTTATTTATCTCAAAATCCAATCTAATTGGGTATCCAGTATTTAGCTGGCAGCCGTGTGTTCTTAAGAAGATTCCAATAAATGACCTGGATATTCACCTGTCCCTCATCCTGTGCATGGGACTCTCTTTGCTCCACTTTCTCCAGGCATCCCTTCCCCCCCTGCCCCCAAGACTGTAAAAAGCACAGGAATCCCACTTTAGCCAGTTATCCTCCAACTCAAGCACCCACCCAGATCTCAGGGAGGGCAAGGCACCATCAACCAGCTTCTGATTCGAGAAGTGTAGGGGCATCCGTATTTCCCATACTTGTCACAGGATGAAAGGACTACACTATGCAACCTGTGCATTACAAAATTGCCATTACTATTCACATACATGAGTCCTACAGACACAATGCACTCAACTTACGGCTGATTCCTATATAAGCATGGGGAAAACAACAGTCAAGACTGGATCCTTCTAACTCTTGTGAGTGAACATCCTATGTCCCCCACCTAGTGCTGAGGTCAGGCCAGGATCTAGACAGGAAGCTATCATGGGATCACCACAGTTGCTAAGTGGGTCTGAGTGCACCTCGGCAACATCAGCCCATCTTTTGTCATCCCTTGTCCCATAGGCAGAGCCTTTGGCACCATGGAACTTGTCAGAGATGCAGCAGAAAGGATTTTCCTAGAAATGAAAATGCACTGTTTCACAGAGAAAAGATACTATAGTTACTGAGCAAGTCTAAAGTCTATCTGTGGGTTTTTTTTTTTTTTTTTTTTTGATAGGCAGAGTTAGACAGAGAGAGACAGAGAGAAAGGTCTTCCTTCCATTGGTTCACCCCTCAAATGGCTGCTATGGCTGGCGGGCTATGCTGATCCAAAGCCAAGAGCCAGGTGCTTCCTCCTGGTCTCCCATGTGGGTGCAGGGCCCAAGCACTTGGGCCATAGCAGAGAGCTGGACTGGAAGAGGAGCAACCGGGACAGAATCCGGCGGCTCAACCAGGACTCGAACCTAGGGTGCCGGCGCCGCAGGCAGAGGATTAGCCTAGTGAGCCAAGGCGCTGGCCCTAAAGTCCATCTGTGGTTTTAAGAAAAAATTCACTTTGGCTTGGTGGCAGCTAACTGTCCATATAGAAAATGGCTTTTTTGGACCCATACAAAAAAGGCTTAGAAGTGCTTCAGTGGAAAACAACTGGACCATGAACTGGAGGTGTCCCACCACCCTGCCCTCTCTGCCACGTGCTAGACTGTCTGAGAATGGAAGGCAGGAGTGCCTGGGCAAGCCCTCGTACAATTCGTACTACCCTTATCTAACCATGTAGCTTGTAGCTGCCTATATACAATGGCCTTATTCTGATAAGCTCAGTTTTTGCTTGGACAGCTGCAACTTTTCCAAGTTGAATCAGCACACTGCAGGTCTCTGAAAAATGGCTAAGTCTGAGCATTCTCTTGGCATATACCATAAGCCAAGGATTCTATCAGACACTTCTTAGACAGGATCTTATTCATCTTCACAACATTACTGTGAAGAAGCTATTAATGCTGGCTCTTTTACAGAATAGCTCAGTAACTTGGAAACCAAGTTACACACCTGGGATCTAGTTTCAGTGTTGTAGACACACTGTTAACAATCAGTAGTCTGTTTAATTCTCATGCTACAGAGAATTAAAAACCCTTTGTCCAGGCAAACTAATTACAATTTCTTAAACCTTCAAGGAGAGCACTTGATATTGCTTTCATTTTTTTAAAAAATGTTTATTTATTTGAAAGTCAGAGTTGCACAGAGAGGGAGAGGGGAGAGAGGGAGAGAGGGAGAAGAAGAGAGAGAGAGGGGAGGGAGGGAGGGAGAATCGATCTCCCATCCACTGGTTCAATCATCAGATAGTCACAATGGCCAGCATTGGCCCAAGCTGTAGCCAGGACCCAGGAGTCTCTTCCATGTCTCTCATATGGATAGCAGGTAGCTACTTTCCCAGGTCATAAGCAGGGAGCTGGATGGGAAGTAGAGTAGTCAGGACACTAACTGGCAACCCATACCCCAGATGGCAGCTTTCCTTGCTATGCCATAATGCTGGGCCCAGTATTCTTAAATAGGTACTTGCAAACAGTGCCTCTAGTGGGTGTGTCTAAGGACCATTTAAGCAGTGAATCCCTGTATCTCAAAAGAAAAATCAATAAAAGATTTTTTTCATCTAATACCTCTCCAGATATACAATTCTCAAAAGTAAATAAAATATATTCTATGTCTAAATATCCAGAAGCCATAAAAGAAGGGAAAAGGTTTAGTGTTACTTCATCTGATGGAAGCCCCCTAGAGCCACTTGGTAACACTCTGGGTTAACCAGAAAATCAATCTGAAGGCAAATGAAAATCTAATGTTTGGTCCAAGTTTGGACTAGACAAATAGGTTTATTTCTCAAATCCACCTAACCAAAGGAGAGGATGCTAACAGGAGTTATCTAACCCATGGGGCATTTACTTATTTTTGAATTAGATTTTAAAACAAAGGAAACAGAATTCAATGGCATAAATCCAGACAAAGAAGCCCTAAAGCCCCTCATCGGTTCCTCTTTATATTCCAGAACCTTCCGTGATCGCAATGCTTATAGGCTGACACTGTGAGGCTTCTCACATATGGTGGCTACCAGGGTAGCTATCCTGTTACCAATTCTGTTTAAAGGGCTGTGTCCTGGTCTGTCCTGAGTTGCTGTAACAGAAGACCATGGATCGGGGAAACTCCATAATCCAAGTGTATTTGGCTCATGGTTCTGGAGGTTACCAGTCCAAGATCAAGGGGTCGTGTCTGCTGAGTCCCTTTGTGCCACATCACAACCTGGCATAAGGCATCCCACGGGTGTGAGAAGGCACGAAGAAGGAGGCCAAGCTCATCCTTTCATCAGGAACCCACTCTGGGGCCAGCGTATGGTGCAGCATGTGAGGCCACCAACCACCTGCAACACCAGCATCCTGTTTGGGCAGTGGTTCCTGTCCTGTTTGGGCAGTGGTTCCTGTCCTGGCTGCTCCACTTCCTAGCAAGCACCCTCCTAATGGCCTGGGAAAAGCAGAGAAGATGGCCCAAGTGCTTGGGCCACCCACATGAGAGTCCCAGAGGAAGCTCCTGGCTCCTGGCTTTGGCCTTCCTTGCACTGGCATTTGCAGCCATATGAGGAGTAAACCTCTCTCTAACTCCTGACTTTCAATATAATAAATAAATCTTTATAAAATGAACCAATCCAATAACGATGGTGTGAGCGCTTCACAAAGTCACAGCCATTGCCATCTGATCACTTAAAGGTCCCAAAAGTTAACACCATTGCACTGAGAATTCAGTTTCTGATGGATACTCTAAGAGACACTGTGGAATCACAGAAGATTGAGTGGAACTTAACTAGTGGTTTGTGCGGATAATCAGATCTACATCTCCTCCCTCAGTTAATCAAAACCCACTTTTTCCTCTCAGACTACCATTTCATGAGCTCCAATGAAGCAGGACAGATAGCCAGATGGCTGACTACATGGTGCGATGGGACAAGTAAAGAACTGGCCTGGGCAAGTGACCAGGTATGCAGCTCACATCAAGGAAGAAACCACCATCTCTTCACAGGCTTTTATCATCAGGAAATTACCAGCCTATAATGAACTAATAAGCAAAAAATCCATTTTCAACCAATTGAAATGCCATTTTGATCAATGACCAAGCTTTGCTTTGTTCTAATAGTGAAAAAAAAGATACACCCCCAGGAGGAAACTAAAGTTGTGAATGAAACACATACTGGCAGAGCATGTTATCTCAATTGCACCTGCTGGGACAAAGACCCACTCTGAATATGGCAAAGGACCCTCCCACAGGCAAAGGGTGCCACTAAGGATGGAAAAAATCTATTAAAAATATATACCTCAGCCCCTGGGCACTGCAGCAGCTCACCTGCCCACACTCTGCCTGGGTGGTACATAGTCCTGCCTAGTCTATTAGTACTTTCTTCCCACTGGACTCTGTCCATGTCTTGTCCTTATTTTCTGCATCAGTAACTTGGATCCCCTGAAACCTCTCCCGCCCCCCGCCCCCAACCTCCAACATTCACTGCACCACAAGGACTGGGTCTGGGTCCACCAGCCCGTCTCTTGTCTCCATGTCTGCCTCTTTGGGTTCATTTTAGTTCTTTCTGTCCTTTCAAAGTATTAGAGAAGAAGAAATCCCCATCTCCTGCCTGGAAGCCTGCAGGACGACAGCCCAGGAATGGTGGAAGGAAGCAACCATGATCCAGAAATGAGGTAGCCTGAGCATGGGGAAGAGGATGATGCGAGCACACTGCAGGTGAGGTTGCGACCACAATGAAGACATCTCAATGCATGTCTTATTTTGGGTCTTTTCATGTCCTCTGCATTGTAACCACAGCCCTCCTCGAGGGAGCCAACTTGACCACCCTTTCGAACACCCTTTGTTTGAACAGTGCGGTTATTCCATGGGAGCCCTGGGGTGTCAAGGGCCAGAAGCTTGAAAAAGGCCGAGAGAGAGAAGGAAATCAGGAAGTGGAGCAACAAAGGCCCAGTTACCAGGGAGGAGGATCTTGACGCAGACAGGTCATGGACGGATGCCAAGGGCTCTTGCCGCATAAAGGAAAAGATGGTTATAAAAAGATTTTTTGAAAAAAGAAGAAGAAGAAGAAAGAGGCATGGCAGTGGAGACTGCGAGGGGTGTGGCAGAGAATAGGGAAATGAATAAGAATAATGACTTAAAAGCTTTTTTTTCCTGGTTCTCTGCTTTCCTCTCTGCAGATGCTCAGCTGAGCCAGTGCAGCTGGCTCCCTGACAAATGTGGAAAAATCAGCCAATTTGAGCTGGTTGTTAGCAGTCCGGGTACAGAGGCACAGATCAACGAGGGGCTGTCTCAGGTGTGGCAGCTGATCTTTCCCAGTGCTCCTGAGAGAGTCGAGCCCGCACGTGGCCTCCCGGCCTTCGAGAGTTCACTGGTTCCATCTTCTGATAGAGGTGACCTTGGAGGAACCATGTTCATCCACAGTCCCTCCTCCCCAAGCTCTCCTTCCTCCCAACATGTGGAGCTTTCCTCTGCTAACTCAATGAAAAGGCTGTAACACACGGACTCCTGCCCCCAAGTGTCTGAGCACAGGTTGATGGCCCAACACAACACCCCTCAGAAAATCAGGATGCGTATTCCATCTCAAGTCATCGCATGTAACCAGAGCCTGTCAACATCCCGAAAGATTACTCTGAGGTTTTCTTCCAACAAGGCAGGGAAGGCTTCTTTGTAAGTCTTCACTAATATCAACTAGTATGCACACAAATTTATTAGTGCATTGTGATATCCACACACTGTCTGAACATGAAAAAAAACACACATCTTACCATTCAGTTCAGTAAACTAATTAATAATTTGAGAAAAGTTCGAGGTAAAGATAATTTTCTTCTCTATTTGTATAATTTTGTACCAATACAAACTTTTTAAAGTTTTTACATATGTATTTGAGAAGTAGGGGGTAGGAGTGGGGAGAGGAGACAGAGAGTAAGCTCTCACTCACTGGTTCACTTTCCAAATGCCTATAATGGATAAGGTTGAAGATGGGAGCCAGGAACCCAATCCAAGTCTCCCACAGGGGAGTCAGGGACTCAGTCACTTTTTTTTTTTTTTTCCTGATAGGCAGAGTGGACAGTGAGAGAGAGAGACAGAGAGAAAGGTCTTCCTTTGCCGTTGGTTCACCCTCCAATGGCCGCCGCGGCAGGCGTGCTGCGGCCGGCACACCGCGCTAATCCGATGGCAGGAGCCAGGTGCTTCTCCTGGTCTCCCATGGGGTGCAGGGCCCAAGCACTTGGGCCATCCTCCACTGTACTCCCTGGCCACAGCAGAGAGCTGGCCTGGAAGAGGGGCAACCGGGACAGAATCCGGCGCCCCGACCGGGACCAGAACCCGGTGTGCCGGCGCCGCAAGGCGGAGGATTAGCCTAGTGAGCCGCGGTGCCAGCCCAGGGACTCAGTCACTTGAGCCACCATTGCTATCTCCCAGGATACACATCAGCAGGGAGCCAGGATCTGAAGCAGACTAAGAACTTGAACCCATGCACTGTGAATTAGGACACAGGCATCCTAAACTGTGTCTTAGCCACTGGGTCAAATGACTGTCTTTAAACTTAGGTTTTTAAAAAATTTCTAAAGATTTATTTTATTCATTTGAAATGCAGAGGGAGAGATGGAGAGGGAGAGGAAGTGGGAAAAGGAGAGGCACAGCACAAGCACACGCACTAGAAGACAGAAAGAGACAGACTGACCCTGCATCCTCTGGTTCACTTCCCAAATGTCTGCAATGGTAGGGGCTGGGCCAGGCTAAAGCCAGGAGCCAAGCACTCCATCTGGGTCTCTCAAATGAGTGGCAGGGGCCCAAGCATTTGGACCATCTTCCCCTGCTTTCCTAGATACATTAGCAGGGAGCTGGAGCAGAAGCAGAAGTGCAGCAGCTGGGACTTGAATTGGCAATCATATGGGAGGCCAGAGCCATAGGCAATGGCCTAACCCATTGCGCCACAACAATGGCCCCTAAATGTATGTTTTAATTTCACTGTCCAGGAACTTTCTGAAGTACCCTCATGTGGGTACATACAAAGCCTAAAACTCATTCAACTAAACACTTAGATCTGTGCATTTTGTTATATGCTAATGATACCTGAGTAAAAATTTAAGAATTAAGAATTAACCCCACACTGGAGTGACACTGACTGTAAAAATGCATAGGAGGTAGACACAATGTATCACACCATAGATCACCCTTTAGAGAACATTTCCCAAAGAATCCAAAGTAATTCCTACAGCATCTCAGCTACACTGTGGGAGTCTAGAACATCCAGAGTAGGTGGGTGAGAAAGGGATTCCTTTGGCTTATTCTTGGAGGAGGAGATGATGATACGAGTGGAGTAGCTTTTGCTGTTCTTCCCATCTGAAAGTCAAACACTTTAGACGCCTGAATCAATCATTCTCGAATGTCTTCATGTGGGAAGCAGCAGCTGGGGGCATGGAGGGGAGGGCCACAAAACTGGTCTCTTTGAAGCAATCTGCAAACGAAATATGAACACTGGCTCAACTCGGGAAGAGAACGCTAGCACTTCAGCATTTCAAAGGCACTGACTTATACGGTCCAATGTAGAAGCTAAGGGCTCAGAGAAGGAATGCAATTTTGTCCACAGATATACATCTAGATTCTATCAAATGTGACTCTTCTGTTTCCTTCCAGTTTCTCATTATTCTCACTGTAAACGACATGCTGTATCAAGATTTGAAAATAAATGTGCCAGTTCGATCACCAACTTTCTAGAAAGTGATGCTTTTTATCAATATAAAAACATCTTCAGGGGAATGTTTTTCCTCAGAGAATTGCTGCTTCCTGAATAAAGTGTTTTAAAAAAATTGAGACAGTCTAGTGTTATACTCAAGTAATCATGTTTATCTTCTTACAAGGCACTTATGGGCCTCTTCTGGTTAACAGTTCTACCTTTAACAAACTTTTAATTCGTGGGCTGGGCATCTGGCCTCGCAGCTAAGACATTGTTGGGGAGACCTATGTCCCATATGAGTGTGCCTACCTTTGAGTCTTGGCTCCGCTTCTGATTCTAGCTTCCTGCTAATGCACACTCTCAGAGGTAGCTGGGACCCTAGTACCCACATGAAAGACCTGGGCTAAGTTCTGGGCTCCTGGCTTCAGTCTCACTCAGCGGTGGCTGCTGCGGACATTTGGGGAACTATCTGTCTATTTCTAAGCAGATGGGAACTATCTGTCTATCTCTAAGCCTCTCAAAGTAAATAAATTAAAATCTTAAACACTATAATTCCTGTTTGTTGTTATCCTACCCTCATATCCCTGGAATAGATGGGATTTTATTTTATCACAAACTCACAATCTCTCCCATTTGGAGAAATTCAGTGTTTTCTTTATCTGCTCCAGCAGGTGGGCAAGTCTTTCTTTCTATAGCTTTAAGAATTTCCAGGAACCAACCCAAATGCCCATCAACAGTAGACTGGATAAAGAAATTACGGGACATGTACTCTATAGAATACTATACAGCAGTCAAAAACAATGGAATCCGGTCATTTGCAACAAAATGGAGGAATTTGGAAAACATGCTGAGTGAATTAAGCCAGTCCCAAAGGGACAAATATCATATGTTCTCCCTGATTGGTGACAACTAACTGAGCACCAAAGGGGAAACCTGTTGAAGTGAAATGGACACTATGAGAAACAGTGACTTGATCAGCCCTTGTCCTGACTGTTGATGTACAATGTAATACTTTATCCCTTATAGTATTTTTTTTTTGTTCTACTTAATACTATTGGTTGAACTCTGTAATTAACACACATTTATTCTTAGGTGTTGAAATTTAACTGAAAAGTGATCCCTGTTAAATGTAAGAGTGGGAATAAGAGAGGGAGGGGATGTACAATTTGGGACATGCTCAATTGGACTTGCCCCAAGTGGTAGAGTTAGAAACGTGCCAGGGGATTCCAATACAATCCCATCAAGGTGGCATGTACCAATGCCATCTCACTAGTCCAAGTGATCAATTTCAGTTCACAATTGATCACACTGATAGGTCTAAGAGTCAAAGGGATCACACAAACAAGGCTAGTGTCTGCTAATACTAACTGATAGAATAAAAAAGGGAGAGAATGATCCAACATGGGAAGTGGGATACACAGCAGACTCATAGAATGGCAGATGTCCTAAATAGCACTCTGGCCTCAGAATCAGCCCTTAAGGCATTCGGATATGGCTGAAGAGCCCATGAGAGTATTTTAGGCATGGAAAGCCAAGACACCCTGGAAAAAAAATACCTAAATGAGAGATCTCTGCGAGTGAGATCCCAGTGGAAGGAACGGGGCCATCAAAGAAGGAGGTACCTTTCTCTGAAGGGAGGAGAGAACTTCCACTTTGACTATGACCATGTCAGAATAAGATCAAAATCGCCAAACTCAAAAGGCTTCCATAGCCTTGGCAACTCACGACTAGAGCCTGGGGAGATTGCTGATGCCATAAACAAGAGTGTCAAATTGTTAAGTCAACAACAGGAGTCACTGTGTACTTACTCCTCATGTGGGATCTGTCCTTAATGTGTTGTCCAATGTGAAGTGATGCTATAACTAGTACTGAAACAGTATTTTACACTTTGTGTTTCTGTGTGGGTGCAAACTGATGAAATCTTTACTTAATGTATACTAAATCAATCTTCTGTATATAAAGATAATTGAAAATGAATCTTGATGTTAATGGAATGGGAGAGGGAGCGGGAGATGGGAGGGGTGCGAGTGGGAGGGAAGTTATGGCGGGGAGAGCCACTGTAATCCATAAACTGTACTTTGGAAATTTATATTTACTAAATAAAAGCTAAAAAAATAAAAAAGAATTTCCAGGGATAAAGCAAAAGTACAATCATCTCAAATAAACTTTTATTATGCTTAATCAAAAACAACACTCAGGCTGGTGCTGTGGTGTAATGGCTAAAGCTGCCACCTGTAACACTGATTTCCATATGGGTGCCAGTTCACTTCTCAGCTGCTTTGCTTCTGACCTTGCTCCTGCTAATGGTCTGGGAAATCAGTGGAAGATGGCCCAAGTGCTTGGGCCCCTGCAGCCACATGGGAGACCTAGAAGAAGCTCCTGGCTCCTGGCTTCAGCCTGGCACAGCCTTGGCCATTGCAGCTATTTGAAGAGTGAACCAGGGGATGGAAGACCTCTGTCTCACCTTCCCTCATACTCTGTAACTCTCACTTTCCAAAAAACAAATAGATGTTTAAAAATAATAATAATACATTTGCTTCTTCTGTCCTCAAGAAATTGTTCAGGAGAGGGTGAGGCATGGTGCAGATGCTGCCAGGATGTTGGGATCCCACCTGCCACACAGAAGATGGATGATTTGGGGCTGGTGCTGTGGAGCAGCAGGTAAGGCCGCTGCCTGCAGTACCGGCAACTCATATGGGCGCCAGTTCAAGTCCGGGCTGTTCCATTTCTGATCCAGCTCTCTGCTACGGCCTGGGAAAGCAGTGGAAGATGGCCCAAGTGTGTGGGCCCTTGTACCCACAGGGGAAACCCAGAAGAAATTCCTGGCTCCTGGCTTTGGATAAGTGCAGCTCTGGCCTTGTGGCCATCTGGGGAGTGAACCAGTGGATGGAAGACCTCTCTCTTTGTGCCTCTGCTTTTCTGTAACTCTGCCTTTCAAATAAATAAGTAAACCTTAAGAAGAAAAAAAAAAAAAGATGGGTGATTTACTGC
This sequence comes from Oryctolagus cuniculus, assembly GCF_964237555.1. Classification (NCBI taxonomy): domain Eukaryota; kingdom Metazoa; phylum Chordata; class Mammalia; order Lagomorpha; family Leporidae; genus Oryctolagus; species Oryctolagus cuniculus. Next base: position 83,912,458 of record NC_091443.1, read on the forward strand.
CCACAGCACAACTGAACTGCTCTAGAGACCAGAGCCACATGGCTCAGGCACAGCTGCAAAACAGGAAGGTTCCCAACCCCACATGGGTTTGCTTTGCTGCATCCACTCCTTTCTTCCAAAGCTGCCCTCACCATGCACATCTGCGAGAGCTTCTTTGGAAGACTGATGACTCTGATGCTCTTGACAGACTCTGCCTGTCAGCTTGAGGAGGACCCACCCCCAACCCCAGCCGCAGTGCCTGTGCACACTTGCATACACATACAAAGCCCATCCCATCTTGGCACCCTGGGAAACAGGCATGTTCGTTCTACAGAGTGAGAACCATGGGCAAGGACTTCTCAATGGCAGCTCAAAACATGGCCAGTCATAGCTTCCACCTGTCTCTCCACTGACAAGGCAGGTCGACCTCTTTGGGACAGCATGAGGAATAGTTAACGGGAAACTGGGGCACCCAGAACCTGAGAACCAGCCACACAGTGGGTTCTGCTACCATCACAGCAAGCCAGAGCTCGATGACAACTTACACATCATCCATCTTTCAGGTTTATTTTTCTTTTAAAGCAATGGAAAGCCTTTTGAAATTAAATCATCTATGAACCCCTGGCATAGAAGATAATTACAATTGAGGAATGGGTTGCAGAGCAGTTAAAATTCCTCACTACGGGCTTCCATAGCCTTGGCAGCTCATGACAAGAGCCTCAGGTGATTACTGACGTCATAAATAAGAGTGCCAATTGTTAAATCAACAACAGGAGTCACTGTGCACTTACTCCCCATGTAGGATCTCTGTCCTTAATGTGTTGTACTATGTGAATTAATGGCATAACTAGTACTCAAACAGTACTTTATACTTTGTGTTTCTGCGTGGGTGCAAACTGTTGAAATCTTTACTTAGTATATACTAAATTGATCTTCTGTATATAAAGATAATTGAAAATGAATCTTGATGTGAATGGGATGGGAGAGGGAGTGGGAGATGGGATGGTTGCGGGTGGGAGGGAGGTTATGGGAGGAAAAAAACCACTATAATTCAAAAGTTGTACTTTGGAAATTTATATTTATTAAATAAAAGTTAAAGAAAGAAAGAAAGAAAATTCCTCACTATGCCATGGGAAGATTCATCTCACTGCACACAGGGCCCTGACCTGCTGCTGTGGGAGGGTTCCCAGAGCAAATTTGTACATGGGACTTTCAAAAGGACAGGGACAGGGAGCCAGCCTCTTAAATGATTTCTTCCTCACGTAGGCCTGAAATCTTTCTCCAGGGAGCTTATTTATGCTCATGGGTGTTGGCTGACCCTCAGGGCCAAATAAGATAACTAATAGGCTCATTTCACACAGGGAAGTGTTCATACATCCATGGGGGGCAGTGTATTTTGAACATGGCTGTATGTGTACTCCCTCCACTGCACACAGGTGTTCAGGCCTCAATCCCCTCTACCCCCTGCTGCAGCCTTTTCAAGACTTCCTGTCCATCTGCCCATGCATGCTGGGGCCCCTCTGACAGTGCACGAGGACAGGAAGGGAAGGACAGGACTCTGCTGCTGGGTTCTTGCTGGCTTCTTCCAGCTTCAAAGCAGACCCCACCCTTGCGGAACGGAGGGCCACGAACACCAGCTTGTGGTCATTTTGAAGTGGATCAGATTCTAGGGGCCAATGCCAAACAGACGTTGTAGGTTAAAAGAAAACCCAAATCAACAAAAACAAACAGAATAAAATGCCCCCGAAGAGAGCTCCTTCAAGACTGCCAGAGAGACTTCCTGCATAGTAACATGAAATATTGGGAGCAAATCAACAGCTGGAAAGGCAAACTTTTTTTTTGGTGTTAACATTTCATAGTTCAAATCACTTAACAGATGTAAAATTATAGGATATACTTAGCATTGAGTTTTTAAAAGTTATTAGCTAAAGAAGATCTTTTTGGAAACTACATGTGATGGTTAGTACTTCTTGATGATGAATGCAAGAATTTTTAAAATGCTCATGACATTCAATGAAAATGTTCATTTTACTAAATCCTATTTTAATCAGCTTAGCATGTGGCTTATATGGATTTACCTAAGATTAACTGGACATTTAAGGCACCAGAAATACACATTTTTAGGTCCTGGAACAGAATGTCCCACTGACCAGCCAACAGATGTAAAAGATGAGAAGCCACAAGACTGGGAGTGACACCAGATGCAAAGTGAGCATTCTATAATCGAGACTGACAGCCAATCACACTGGGGAGAGAGCGTGAAGTCCACAGATAGCCAGGAATCAGAGGCGCAAAGGCAAGACTACCTTGCGCAAGAAGAATGCTTAGAACAGCAGGGAGAAGCCATCTGGTCAAGGCCTCCAGTCGGAGGCCAAATGAGTGGATTTCAGAAGAGGAACAGCACTGTTTACAAGATGGAAAACAGATCTGGTAAGGAAATATTAGCGGAATGTGGGCAGCTTTGACTTCAGGAGAACAGAGAATGGGCAACTTGAAGACTATTGTCCAGTACATGAATGATTTCTATAAGAGGCTTTAGTGAAAGCAAATAAAACCAGGTGAAATCTAGGTGGGCATTCTGCAGAGGCCAGCTGGGCAGGAAGTGATTTCATAGAGCACCAGGGAGCTGTGCTGGACCCTGCTTGTCACTGGCGAGTGGGGACACCCAGGATAAGCGTCTCCCCCTCCTTAGGCCTCAGTTTTGTCATCTTCAAGGTGAGGAGGTTGCAGCAAACATTTTTGGGATCCCTCCAGCTCAAGATGACCTTTTAATTAACAAATAAATGAATGAAAATGTGTAAGATCTCAACTAAGAAGGTTAACTAAAGGATCAAGTAAGTTGCTGAAGACACTCCACCTTAGATTTCCTTAAGAACAAACAAATGTTGAATTTGGTGGATTCTCAGAGCCCACCTGACCTGCTTTCTTGCTTTCTTGCAGTAGCAACCCTGTTGTTCTGTCCACAGGACTGGGATAAAGACGACACTTACCAATCTATGGTCTGTTGGAGGAAATGATGCTTTTAAA